>NW_026530535.1:4392660-4692660 GCF_024509145.1 Vidua macroura | reverse complement strand
CCCCCCTGCATCCCGACGTGCTGCCGCTGAGTTCTGGCCTGGCTGACTAGAACCGAGCCGCCTCCCCCAGCTGCCATCTAGAGCACCCAGCTCGCCTGGGGATCAGGTGACCATTTGAAGAGCCCAGGCATGATGTTAACTAGTTCAGTGCTTCAGTCCTCCCTCGAGTGAGAGAAAGGAACAAGATGTAAGCATGTAAAGGAACAACATGAAGACATCGAGGTCAGTGAGGAAGAAGTTAAGTCCCAGATGGGAGGGGTGAGGAGATGCTTTTTTTTTTTGGAGCTGAAATCCTCTTGTAAGCTTTGTAGAAAAGGCTCTTTTTTCCTTATAACGCATGAAACTATGGGGAGATGAAAGTGCTCAAATTGATATTGAGCAAAAGCTTCCATGCTAAGATAAGCAGATGTTGAAATAGCTGTGATTGCATGAGAAGTTTGAAGAGAGAAAGAGATAAGAGTAGTCCTGTGCTTCCAGGAGAAGTAGAAGATCTCTGTTCCCAGGGATGAAGATGATTTTAGAAATAGATAATGAGAACTTTTGCCTTTGAACAGCTCATCTTTAAAACAATACCCCATAAGTTGACATGGCCCATCGACAAGCTGTGGGAAGACTTGTGGAAATGGGAAGGATTTCATGATGGCAGAGTTCCCTGGGCGGCTGCTATTCATGATGAAATTGAGAGCCACGAGAGAATTGTTTTTTTCCTCTTGTGGAAAGGTCTCCATAACCTTAACAAGAGCGACTTCTCTCCCTCAGTGAACTGAAGAAAGACTATTATAGAGGTGGTAAACTGACTGGAAGTCTTAGGTTTGGTTTCTTTACATTGTCAGTGGGAAAGAAAAGGTTGGGGGGGGGGGAGGGAGGAGAAGTGTTCTGAAGGGTTTGTTTTGATTCTTAATTTTTTTCCTTCTAGTTACTTTTAATAAAATTTTCTTTTTACCCTTTTAAAGTTTTGAGCCTGCTTTGCCTTTCTCCTAATCCTGTCTCACAGCAGGAAGTGAGTGTATTGGTGATGGGCCAGCACCAAATCCATCACATTCTTTGGTGCATTGGCCAGGAAAATTTCAAAATTGGGGAAATCTTAAATTGGCGAGCCAAAACCACTACACAAAATTGGTGTTTCCACCTGGTTTTGAACTGAAAGCGCCACACAATGATAATCTGCAGGACCATCTCTGGGGTTTCTAATTTGGGGAGGTTTCTTATAATCTCCCCTAGGTCTTTGTCCTTCTGTTCTAACCGCTTTCTTTTCCCCCTTCTGAGTTTCCCTCAGAGCTGCTACAAATATCTTGGCTTTTGTCTTTTGTTTTTCTTCATCTCTCCTCACGTACACCTTTTGGGCTTCCTGCAATAGCTCTTGGAGACCCCTGTCCTGCCAGTCCTCTAATTTCTCTAGCTTTTTCCGTATGTCTCCCCATGATTTTGCCACAAATTGAGTTTTAAGCAATGTTGCTCCTACTGGGGAATCTGGGTCCACTCCTGAATACATTTGCAGGCTCTTTCTGAGCTTCTCAAGCCAATCTGTAGGTGATTCATCTTTTTCTTCTTGCACACTGAAAGCCTTGTTAATATTTTGCCCTTGAGGTACGGCATTCTGTATCCCTTGTATAATGATATCTTTAAGGTCCCTCATATTTTGTCTGTCCTGCTCCTTCTGGTGCTTCCAATCCGGTCTCTGATTAGGCCATTTTTGATCACCACGTGGACCCTGCTGGTGTCTCCTTTCCCAATCTCTCATTCCTGCTTGCCTAATCATTTCCCTTGCCTCAGTAGTAAATAGTATTCCTAATATAGCTTGGAGCTCATCCCAGGTGTAGGTATTTGGGCCTAAAAATTGGTCTAACCTCTTGGAAACCCCTAAAGGGTCCTCAAGCAGCTGCCTCATTTCCTTTTTATATTCTCTTACATCCCCAGTATTAAATGGGACTGTTACAAACCCTATTCCCCTTTCACTTCCTCCCATAGGTACTTCTCTCAGGGGGAATAGTGTCTTCTTTTGATCTTCCTCCTCCCCACTAGAATTATTTTCCTTGCGTTGTTGTCTCCTCTTGCTCTGAGTCCTACTAAATGGTAGTGATAGTGGTGGAGCTGTTGGGCTCTGGGGCCTTTCAGGGGAGGAGGGAGTTTCCTGCCGTTGACAGGGAGGGGGCAAATTGTCTAATGGTTCCCAAGGTTTTTCTTTTTCCTCCGCCCTTCTCTTTTCTTTAGTTTTCAGGGGGTATAATGACATCACTACAGAGGACCTCCTCCAAAGTGCTGTATAATCACTTTCCTCCTGATCCAAGGGTTCCTTACTATTTACATAAATATTTGAAGCGTGACACATCCAATCATCAAAGGACCCAAACATTGGCCTAATTTCTTCCTTAGTCCGCTCTACCATACAATAATGTACCATCTTTTCTTTACTTTTTCCCTTCCGAGAGGGCACTGCATCCCAATATACAATCATTAACCCCAGGGGGCTGTCCAGGGGTATGTCTGATAATTCTCTCCCTTTCTCATTTTTAGAGCCTCTCTGGGGGCCCCATAACCTTGAGCCTCTCTTGGGGCCCTTTGAGCCTCTCTGGGTGTTTGTGGAACCTCTCTGGGGGTTTGTGGATCTCTCTGGGAGTTGCTTGAGTCAGAGATCTTACTATTCCCCTGACCCATTGTGACCAGTGTCACACCACTCACTTCGTCCCTTCTCTGGCCAAGCCCCTCATGGGGTGATGGAACCGCTGATAGAAGGACTCCTCAATTGTTCTGCAATAATATTGCATGTCACTCTCTCACTTTCACTCAAACACTGTCATGTCCACCCAACCGAACGATACTCACAGCCCGCTGTTCTTGTCCGGATCTTCATGCACTAGAATTACAGGTGATTTAAACTGCAGTTCTCAGTGAGCTCAATTCTTTGCTTGCTTTCTTTACCGGGTTTGTGGTGCCGTTAGCTCCCGGGCTATTGGCTTCTACAGGACACAAAAGTGGGGCGCCCCCCACAGTAGCCTCAGTCCAAGAGATCCAAGAGCATCACGTTAGGGTCACCAAATGGATATAAAATTTTGATAGCCAAACCGAATTTCATTTTTATATCTTTTATTTTAAAGAAAGCGAGCAAGCAGCGCTGGGTGGCCAAGGAGTCACCACTCCACTAACGGCACACACCACTACAAGTTCACCAGAGTATATATACTGTTTGCTTCCTGTCCTTCCTGTGGTCGGCTGGAGGGAGGCCTTACCGGTGTCTGCTACATGATTTTTGTCAAGTGCATCAAGCTTTTTATGATACATAAGCATTTAGTCACTTTGTTGCAATATCCCTTTAGCTTTACCACAACTTCCTCGATTTTATTCTAAGCATCAGTTGTCTTGCTACCTCATCTCTTTACTCTATTGTACTTCTTCTATTTAGATGCTTTATTTGGCTATTTGGTCAGAAAGTTTCAAAACCGTTCCTTGTAATTATCGCATGGAACACATCCATTTTCGACACAGCAGATAGAAGCATTTGCTGATTCCATTGCCAACTGGCATGAATCACAAAAACATTTTTCATACTAGTAAAGTGCAGCCGCCCTCCAGTACATCAGCAGAGCCCTACAGCTGTCCCACCCACCGCTACTTTGACTCTGCCAAGACTCTCATACCCTGCAAGCTCTAATAAGCTGATACTAAATAAAAGAAAAAAATCGGGCTAGTTTAATAGTCCCTTCCTCAAGAGGGAAGACTGCAGCATTTGCAGGTGCTAAAGTTGAAACTGATTCATATAACATAGATTTGTTAACTTATTCTTTTGCAGTTACTATAAAAGTATCATGCCAGTGTTACAAATATGGACAACAGCTTGCCAAATATGTCCTGAAGTTTATAGCACAATATTTGTTATTATTGTTTGCATGTGCTAAAACCAAAGCTAATTCATATAACACGTCTTTGTTAGCTAATTCTTTTACAGTTTCTGTAAAGGTATTACACTGATGTTACAAATATGAACAACAGATAGCTGAATATACCCTAATATACCCTGAAGTTTATAGTACAATGCATATTAATTTTGCTTTTGTGCACTCTGCAGACATCATGCTTGCTCCATCAACCTAGAAAACAAAACCCACTGTTTTGATTTAAAATACTATTTGCATGTTTTCTTATTTTTAAACCAAAATATATCCATAACTTTTAATGCTGAATTTTTGCAATTCAGTATGCAGATGTTAATCACAGAACTAAAGTAATTTGAGATTATACTTCAATTCCAACCATATTACAAATATCTCCCAATTATAGACTTTTTATAAAATTGAATATTTTGAATTAGTTTGTAACAAAAGGTAAATAGTACTTTCAAAAGGGTTGTATATATATATATATATATAGTTATAGTTTTCTATAAGCTTTTTGCAATATCACTGATTATTTAGCGAAAGATAAACAAAAAAGCCAGCTGTTCTATGAGTCATTACTAAAAGACTTCTTTTAAGGATATGATAGGGAAGCCCGCCCAGTCTGGGTCTCAGCTCTGGCCAAGCTGTGGCCTTAACTGGTGGGAGAGGTGTGTCATAGTGCCCTCCCAGTCTAGGTCTTAGTTCTGGCCAAACTATGGCCTTGGCTGGCAGGGAAAATTATCAAACCCAAATATTTCTGTACTAAAGATAAAAGCAAGTCACTTTGACTGGGTAATTTGGCTTTGCAGAAGCTAAAACATTTTCCTTTGAGATAAGACACAAGAACCTTATCCAGAGAAAGCTCTCTAAGTCCTTATTGTGAAAAAGAGACTCTTCAACAATGGAAAACACTAAGTAATAGTAAAATATATAAGCGACTATAAGTTTCACCTTATTCATTTCATTCAAAAGTGCATGTTTTGTTCCTGTTATAGTTCTTAAAACAAAGAAAGGGATAGAAGTGTGGGGTGGATGTACACCCCCCTCAAAAGTCTTAGGTGCTCTCATGTTCTCATATTTTTCTCAAATTTTTCAATCAATTCACAACATAAGCGACTGTTGCATCCTGGGTTTGGGTTCAGATTAGGGGTTCTGATCTATGTTAGCTAGCCGAGTCCTGTGTACCCCCGTGCACCCCCCGTGTTTCCCCCTCCCCGCGGTGGCTCGCTCCAGGCTGCCTGCTATTGGAGCTTCCCCCCGCCACTCTTGTAACCACTCCCCTGTCCAGTCCTGAGAATTCTGTGTCTGTCACCCTGATCCTGCGACCCCGTGTTCTAGTTTGAAAGCAAAACCAGTGAGAGACTCCAAGTCAGAAATACAATTTATTGGGAAAAGGGAAAAAAAGACAAAAATACATGCAATGATACAAAAGGAAGACCACTGACAAAGTCAGAATACAACCTGACACCCCTTTGGCCAGCGTGCTGGTAGCAGTCTAAATTGGAGTGGCTGCAGTCTTCCTGGAGTGGCAGATGTGGTTGCTGTGTCTTCTTGGAAACCTGTGGAAAGGCTGCCTCTCTGTCTAGAAATCCCTGGATTTATCCAGGTGGGAATGCCTAGCTCCTTTACCTGGGCAGAGCATCTCACAATGGGCTGATGTTATTCTGAGTCACGAGGTGTGTCCTTAATCACCTGTTAAACAGAACTGACTCCTGGAGAGTGTTATCTCTGAGTCATGTGGCAAGACATTGATGGGCCTATTAACAGGAGATAAGGAAAACTGTCCAGATGCAACTGCTACTTGGATGGTAATAGGAAACATCTTGGTGCTCAGTCTTGGACATTATCCACCCCTTTTCCTATTTCCGTCTGCATCATGATGAAACCTTACACATAGTTCTCACTTAAGACTAAGTTTCCTTGTGGTACACAATGCATTTCCCCATCCTTCTGCATTACCCACCAAGTATAACCGGGTCCTTGAGCAAAAACAATCCCACGGATGGGTTTGTCTTTGCCTAGGGTGGGATTAATGCAAACAGTCTTTCCTAAAATACCTTTCATATGTACCACAGGGACTTTATCTCCATCCACTGTGTGCAAAGGTTCAGATTGGGCAGCACCAGCTCGATTGATGGACCCTCGGGTGTTGACCATCCAGGTAGCTTTTGCTAAGTTCAATTCCCAATTCCTGAAGTTTCCCCCACCGAGTGCCTTCAGGGTGGTCTTAAGCAGTCCATTGCATCGTTCAACTTTCCCGGCAGCTGGTGCATGATAGGGGATATGATATATCCACTCAATGCCATGTTCTCTGGCCCAGGTGTTGATAAGGCTGTTCTTGAAATGGGTCCCATTGTCCGACTCAATTCTCTTAGGGGTGTCGTGTCTCCACAAGACCTGCTTTTTAGGCCTAAGATGGTGTTCCGGGCAGTGGCATGAGGCACAGGGTAGGTTTCCAACAATCCTGTGGTTGCTTCCACCATGGTCAGTACATAGCACTTGCCTTGGCGGGTTTGGGGAAGCATGATATAGTCAATTTGCCAGGCTTCCCCATACCTGTATTTCAGCCATCGCCCACCGTACCACAGAGGTTTTATCCACTTGGCCTGTTTGATTGCAGCGCAGGTCTCGCAGTCCTGCATGACCTGTGAGATGTTGTCCATAGTAAGGTCTACCTCTCGGTCACAGGTCCATCGGTATGTTGCGTCTCTCTCCTGATGACCAGAAGCATCATGGGCCCAACGAGCTAGGAATAATTTTCCCTTATGCTGCCAATCTAGGTCTACTTGTGATATTTTCACCTTGGCAGCTCGGTCTACCTGTTCATTGTTGTGATGCTCTTCAGTAGCCCGACTCTTGGGTATGTGTGCATCCACGTGTCGAATATTCACGGTCAGCTTCTCTACTCGGGTGGCAATGTCCTGCCAGATCTTGGCGGCCCAGATGAGTTTCCCTCTGCACTGCCAGTTGGCCTTTTTCCAGCGACTCAGCCATCCCCACAGAGCATTAGCTACCATCTATGAGTCGGTGTAGAGATAGAGCCTCGGCCACTTCTCTCGCTCAGCAATATCCAAAGCCAGCTGGACAGCTTTAAGCTCTGCAAGCTGACTCGATCCACCTTGTCCCTCAGTAGCTTGTGCCACTTGTCGTGTGGGGCTCCACACTGCAGCTTTCCATTTCCGACTAGTGCCTAAGATTTGGCAGGAACCATCCGTAAAAAGGGCATATTGTCTTTCAGTTTCCGGTAGCTCATTATATGGTGGGGCCTCCTCGGCACGTGCCACTTGCTCCTCTTCTTCAGAAGACAATCCAAAAGTCTCCCCCTCAGGCCAGTTTGTTATAATTTCCAGAATCCCAGGGCGATTCGGATTTCCAATACGGGCGCGTTGAGTGATGAGGGCAATCCATTTACTCTATGTGGTGTCTGTGGCATGATGTGTGGAAGGAACCTTTCCTTTAAACATCCACCCCAGCACTGGTAGCCGGGGTGCCAGAAGCAGCTGCATTTTGGTGCCAATTACTTCTGAGGCAGCTTGAACTCCTTCATAGGCAGCCAAGATTTCCTTCTCTGTGGGAGTGTAGTTTGCTTCAGAGCCTTTGTAGCTCCGGCTCCAGAATCCCAGTGGTCGACCCCGAGTCTCTCCAGGCACCTTCTGCCAAAGGCTCCAGGACAGACCATGGTTCCTGGCTGCAGAGTAGAGCACGTTCTTTACCTCTGGTCCTGTCCTGACTGGGCCAAGGGCTACCGCATGAGCGATTTCCTGCTTGATCTGGGTGAAGGCTTGTTGCTCCCCAGTGGAAATCATTCTTCTTGCGGGTGACCAGGTAGAGAGGGCTCACAATCTGGCTATACTCGGGAATGTGCATCCTCCAAAAGCCTATGGCACCTAGGAAAGCTTGTGTCTCCTTCTTGTTGGTAGGTGGAGACATAGCGGTGATCTTGTCGATTACTTCTTTCGGGATCTGACGACGTCCATCTTGCCACTTGACTCCTAGAAACTGAATTTCTCAAGCTGGTCCCTTAACCTTGCTTCGCTTAATGGCAAAACCAGCTTTCAGCAGAATCTGGATAATTTTTTCTCCTTTTTCGAAGACTTCCCCTGCTGTGCTCCTCCACACAATGATGTCATCAATATACTGTAGATGTTCGGGAGCCTCATTTTTTTCCAGTGCAGCCTGGATCAGTCCATGGCAGATGGTGGGACTGTGCTTCCACCCCTGGGGTAGTTGGTTCCAGGTGTACTGCACTCCCTTCCAGGTGAAGGCAAACTGAGGTCTGCATTCTGCTGCCAAAGGAATGGAGAAGAAGGCGTTCGCAATATCGATGGTCGCATACCACTTTGCTGCCTTGGACTCCAGCTTGTACTGAAGCTCCAACATGTCTGGCACGGCAGCACTCAGTGGTGGTGTGACCTCATTCAGGCCATGGTAATCCACCGTCAGTCTCCATTCCCCACTGGACTTGCACACTGGCCATATAGGGCTGTTGAAAGGTGAATGAGCCTTGCTGACCACCCCTTGGCTCTCCAGTTTACAAATCATCTCATGGATGGGGATCACAGAGTCTCTGCTGGTACGATATTGACGACGGTGTACTGTTGCTGTGGCAATTGGTACATGTTGTTCTTCAACTTTCAGCAGTCCCACAGCAGAGGGGTCTTCTGAGAGACTGGGTAAAGTATTCAGCTTTCTGATGTCTTCGGCCTCTACAGCAGCTATTCCGAAAGCCCAGCGATGTCCTTTTGGGTCTTTGAAATGTCCATTTCTGAGATAGTCTATGCCAAGGATGCATGGGGCCTCTGGGCCACTCACGATGGGGTGTTTCTGCCACCCATTCCCAGTTAAACTCACTTCAGCCTCCAATACAGTAAGCTGCTGGGATCCTCTTGTTACCCCAGAAATAGAAATGGATTCTGCTCCTACATATCTTGATGGCATCAGGGTACATTGGGCACCGGTGTCAACCAAAGCTGTATATTTTTGTGGTTCAGACGTGCTAGGCCATCGAATCCACACAGTCCAATAGATCCGATTGTCCCTGTCCTCTACCTGGCTAGAGGCAGGGTCCCTCTATTCCTGGTCATGGTACACGTTGCTCTCTTCCTGTAAATAGGTTCTTGAGGTTTCTTCAAGAGGATCAGTTAAATCATCATTCCTATATTGTCTGGAATTCTGTGTGTGAGAGACTGGAGCAGCATTGTCTCTAGATGAGCTTTGTGTGTTAGGTGTTCTTTTTAGTTCATGTACTCGGGCTGCTAAGGAAGAGGTGGGTTTTCCATCCCACTTCCTCATGTCTTCTCCATGCTCCTGAAGAAAAAACCAGAGGTTTCCTCGTGGAGTGTATCCTCTCTCCTTGGCTTGGGAACCCCAGCTCCTAATGGCAGAGACTCTTGTTGGTTCTGGTGAAATATGGTAGACTTCTTCCTTAAGTTCCTTTTTTAGTTTCTGATGACTTTCTTCAATCAAGTCCCGGACTTGCTCAGCCAACCTTGTTTCCACAGACGAGACATGGGTACGAAATGGGGCGGTGACAGTATTCTCGTAAATTCTTAATTTATTGGCTAAGACGCCCACCCTGTCCTCGCCTTCCCTCCATTGCAGTGTTGCCAGGTAACGGGAGTACATCTCTGGTCCAAGCCGTGCAAATCTCAACCACATTTGCGATGTGCACTGGACACAGTCTGGACTCTTAGGAAATCTCTCGTCTTCTGAGAAAATTATCTCCAACACAGCCAATTCCCTCAGGCATCGGATACCTTGTTCCATGGTGTTCCATTTTCCTTGGTGCACCTGGAGGTCTTCTTTACAAAGGTATCTGTCCCTCACACTTGCAAGCAGTCGCCGCCAGAGGCTGAGAGTTTCTTGGGTTCTCCCGATCCCCTGGTCAATGACCACATCCCGGGACAGTGATCCCAGTTGCCTGGCCTCACTTCCATCCAGAATGGTGTCATTGGCTGCAGCATCCCAGATGCGGAGCAGCCAGGTCAGGATGGACTCGTTTGTCTGGCGGGTGAATTCCCTCCGCAGGTCACTCAGCTCACCCAGGGATAGAGAGCGAGTAATGATCTCTGGTTCTGTCTCTTCCGCTGGGTGCGAAGGTCCTGCAGCGTCCTCATCAGTCACTATGTGGACTGATTTGCTCCTTGATTTCTTCTTCTGAATGGGGGCAACTACTATTGGTTCAGGCTGCTCTGGTTTGGTGATGGTTTGTGTGGAGATGCTGATGGCGCTTTCGGTTCCTTCCTCCCCTGTGTCGGTCTGTGTAGACATAGACACCCTTGCTTTGCTTTTGGTTTCCTCCTCCATGACAGTCTGCGTAGACATGAACACTGTTGTTTTGCTTTTGCTTCCTTCCTCCTCTGTGACAGTCTGCGTCGACATGGATGCTGTTGTGGCATTTTGTACGGACACTGCTGCTTTGCTCCTTGTTTCTTCTTCCTCAAGAAGACGCTGCATCACGCTATGTATGTTTTGCTGCATCACACTATGTAGTGTTTTGTTTCTAAGCATGTTGCAGACTGTGCAGAGAAGACAAAGCAGAACTAACAACAACATTATGCTGTCCTTGGCATCCAGACGGAACTTAACAT
This sequence comes from Vidua macroura, assembly GCF_024509145.1. Classification (NCBI taxonomy): domain Eukaryota; kingdom Metazoa; phylum Chordata; class Aves; order Passeriformes; family Viduidae; genus Vidua; species Vidua macroura. The sequence continues at coordinate 4,682,198 of NW_026530535.1, read as the reverse complement.
TTTAAAAAACTGCTGTGTCAAGCCTGAAAGGTTGGAAAAAATCAATCTTTACCCCTCCCCCACGGGCTAGGTGTGGTTGCCAAGGCCCCAGATGTAGCAGCCTAGATTAGGACAAGCAAACAGAATTGAGTACATATTCCAAATCATGTTCATTGCCTCGGAGGTTATAATGCAGTAGACATAATAGATCAATAAAGCAATTCTCATACCATACCCTGGTTTACACATGAGCATTACAGCTGCCAGATAATTCCCCACGTTTGGGAAAATATAGAGAGCTAGGTATAAGACCCAAAAAAGCATGTTAAGCATCATAATGAATAGGTACCCTCTACAATACAAAATTGTAATTCTGACTTCTCTCAGTACCTTCTTGCCCTACGTTGGGCGCCAAAAATATGTTCTAGTTTGAAAGCAAAACCAGTGAGAGACTCCAAGTCAGAAATACAATTTATTGGGAAAAGGGAAAAAAAGACAAAAACACATGCAATGATACAAAAGGAAGACCACTGACAAAGTCAGAATACAACCTGACACCCCTTTGGCCAGCGTGCTGGTAGCAGTCTAAATTGGAGTGGCTGCAGTCTTCCTGGAGTGGCAGATGTGGTTGCTGTGTCTTCTTGGAAACCTGTGGAAAGGCTGCCTCTCTGTCTAGAAATCCCTGGATTTATCCAGGTGGGAATGCCTAGCTCCTTTACCTGGGCAGAGCATCTCACAATGGGCTGATGTTATTCTGAGTCACGAGGTGTGTCCTTAATCACCTGTTAAACAGAACTGGCTCCTGGAGAGTGTTATCTCTGAGTCATGTGGCAAGACATTGATGGGCCTATTAACAGGAGATAAGGAAAACTGTCCAGATGCAACTGCTACTTGGATGGTAATAGGAAACATCTTGGTGCTCAGTCTTGGACACCCTGTTAGCCCCAGAGCCCCGTGTCCGGCCCGTTGGTCGCCGTGGTCCAAGTCATTGCCAAGGCGCTTGCCCCAATTGGTTGGGGGGGGCGCTCCTGCTCCCCTCGTCCCGCCCCTGATAAAACCCCGCGTCTCCCCGGTCCCGGTCGCCATTTCCCCCACGTGGGCACTTGAAGCATGGGTCGTGGCCTCTCCTCCGCAGCTCTCCGCGGCCATTAAAACCTTCCCACTTCCCTCGTGGGTGATTTGGACATTCCTTCGCTCTTTACCAACATCTCTCATGCAGGCGACAGAACCCGGCAAGTCCCGACTGGCGCACCACGGCAGCTGCACGCGGGAACAAGCGGCAAACCCGGTTTCCAGAGAGAGGCAGTGCCGATAGGCTCCGGAGCTGCCTGGAGCCGGGAGAAACAACGGAGAGCCGCAAGTGACAGTTCATTTAAAGACTGATTACAAATTGTTTTTCTAGTAGTTAGGTTTTTTCTAACAGTTCTAGGGGTTAAATGGTTTATTGTTTTAGCGTTAAGTTGTAACTGTAAGTAGTTAACCTGTGGCATGTTAGCCTAAAGGATTGTGATCTTACCTAACAGCTCCTGGAAGTGAGTGCTGTAAGTCCAGTGGTACATAAGACACATCACTGGCTGAGGGGAGCTAAGTTTGTCAAATTAGCTAGAAAATCTCATTCAAATTAAACCCATGCTGTCTTCTGTCACCCTGTCTGCAAAGGGCCCTTGCAGGTAAGATAACAGGCAACATTTTTCATTTTTTATTAAAAAGGAAAGGAGGAATTGTCACAGTAACAAGTCCCCAGATAGCTTAGATTCAAACCTATACAGGGGACCCTCAGCCAACCCTGTTCAATCTTAGATGCAGGCACACCACTAGCCAGAGATCTGGGTGGAGAAAGATCCCAACCAATCAGCTGTCTAAGCTTGGGAAATCCAAACCCCCTATATAAGGAGGATCCGAACAATAAAACACACTGTTATCGCCTGGATTTTTGAGAGTTTGTGTCGTCACTGTGTCTGACCAACAACCCCACGTAACACTGCCTTTGACTCAGATTTCGGGCAGTAGCTCTGTTTGAGGCAGCCTGCACCCCAAATGTCTCTTGTTTGCAAGTTCTTAAGAATGGCCTATTCGGTCTATTACAAAATGAATTATTTATTGAATAGACACAAGGGAAAACAGACATAAGACTTAAACAGACTTTTTACTACACAGGATAAGCAATAGAAAGTAGATTCATAAGACAGTGCACAATAATAAAGATACCTATATTACAGCTAGCGAAGAAATAATAAACATCAGGAGTCCATGTAACTTACCAACGAATGATAGTGGTGTAGAGAAATCTTCTTTCACTCAACTTCCAGAAGAGTAACTTGAGGTTGACTTCGAGGAGAACTCCCCACCCACTCAGAGAGTGTGTAAGAGATTTCTGATTTTATGAAAATTATAGTGTTCTTTTATAGTTTGTAAAAGTGCTGTGTCTGTCAGTTATGAATTTTTGCTTATCCTTTCCCATGCATTCAGGGCAGGATGTTTATTGCTGGCTAAGGATGGTTTTCAGCCAATATAATTCACCACAAGACAAGCTTTTGCTGTATCAGGGGTGAAAGGTCCTGTCACACCAGCTACTTAAATCTCAACTAATAGTAAACTCTATTCAGATGCTGTGAACTCTTTGTGGACTCTGGGAGCGTGCGCATGGGAGTGAGTAGTGTGTGTTGATTTGAATTTGCCAGCATATGAACATGGGGACACCTGTGATAAAGTCCACTTGATGGAAGAGTGTGAAAATATAACTGAATGTCTGTTGGGGTTTTTAAGTGATTGATATGTTTTCTGTTTTCTCTGTGTGTGTGATACGTGCTTTGTTTCTTTGTGCATGGAAAGGCAAAAAGACTGGAAGAGGTTTGAAAGTACCATTTTACAGCTGATGTCTCATGCTAGCCTTGTGTACTCTGTGTGTGCTTTCTGTGCATTGCCTCTGTTTATGTTTGTCTCTTGTTTCAGTGTGTATACACTGCATGTCAATGTGTGCGCCTCTGTGTCTGCGGAAAAAAAAAAAGATGGTGCTCAGGACTGCAGTACAAAAAGGTTAATATGTAATCTAAAAGAGGTTTTCAGTACAATATTGTACACAAGTGTTAAACGTGCTCAGCTGCTCCAAGTGTAAACAGGCAGTCTCCTTCAAGGATATTAGAAATTGCCGGAGATTACTTAAACAGAAAATCAACTTTTTAATAGACGCCGTGGCTACTTATTTGGTATTAAATACAAACCAGGGAGAATTAAGCCAAGAAACTGTAAATGTTGTCGGTGCAACAGGGAGAATGAAGAAGTGAACATTTAAATTTGGCAAACAAGGGATACCATACTAATTTCTATTTATGCCAGAGTGTTTGATTCGTCTTTTGGAAAAAGACCTATAAAGTAAATTGGAGGCTCAAATTATATTTAAATATGGAGAAATACAATTATTGGTACTTGAGACTAAGGCCATCGAGGCCATAACTTTTATGTTACAGGGTACACTGGAACCAGACAACTCTGGAGGAATACCAGAAGCCATAGAAAATGCAGTAACACCCTTGGTTTGGGCCAGTGAAACTCCAGGATGTTACCCTTAAACCTGGATTAGAACCGGTAAGGCAGAAACAATATCCTTTAAAATTAGAAGCTGGAAGAGGAATTGAGAGCCTAATAGAAAATGTCAATTAATTTGGATTATTGATAGGGTGTGAATCAGAATATAACACGTTCTATTTTGCCAGTTTAAAAGCCTGGGACAAACAGATACAGGTTAGCACAAGACCTATGGTCAATCAATCAAATAGTTCAGTATATCCACCATGTTGTAGCAAATCCCTATACCCTATTGACAGCCCTTACAGAATATCATCAATGGTTTTGTCATGGTTGGACACTGGCGCAATGCCAGCGTCCCCATGAAAATGCACCTTTTCTAAATAAATGCTGTGAGATGTTATCAGGAACAGAGCAGAGCAGGCCCAAGCTTAATAACAAAGGAAAAAAACTTTATTAAACTACTACTAATACAGGAAACACATAAACTAAATCCAGGATGAAGACCTTTTAAACCACCCCTCCTCCTCCCAATTCCAAAAACACCCAGCCATGAAACATCACCCAGGATTCCTGATCAAGTTACCACCCTTCAGGTAATCCATATTTAAACTATCAAGGGAGAGAGAAGTCTCTCTTGCACCACAGACCCCCCAGGAAACACAGCTGCCACCCTGTGTTTCCCTGTCACACATGGCAACCGCCCGGGAAAAAAAAATTCTGCCAGTGTGACACTCTCCATTCCATGTCACAGTGCTCTCACCACCATGCATGGACAGACTGCTCATAGGGCTCCTTTAAGGATGCTTTGCCACGGACCCAAAAATACAACAGTTCAGTTTCTCATCCTGGGACTACAGTCCCCCCCATTTTCCCCTGGGGCCGAGAGGTCCAAAAACAGGACTCATCTTCTTCTCGAAGACAGAGGGTATCACCATTCCCTCTTCAGCTTTCTTCGTTTCTCGCCATTCTTGTGCTGTTTGAAGCTGAAACAGGTCTCCATGGGTCACCACTGCATCCCCCTAAAATGCAGTCTCTATTGCAGGAGATTTTAGTTCAGTCCATGGCTAACAAGAAAAGTCCAGCCAAAAGCTACTCCATCATCTCTTCCTACCTAAATATTTCTTCTTTTAACATCTCAGGTCCCGGACTATCTCTCTTCCACTACAAATCAAGGAGGAGTAATACTTTTAAAAAGCCCTCATTTCCTGGAAAGGGTTAAACGTTCAGACTCCTTGGACGGCTTATATCTCGGTCCGGTGTTCCACCGCCTCCCACGCTGGACATCCCCCCCCCTTCTCCTTCTCCTCTGCCGGCAAATTTCCAGGTGCCGCCAGGCTCTCTGTCTCTTTCCCTCTTGGCGGGGGGTGGGGGGAACAAAGGCATCTCCGCTCCTCTCCACCCTTCCGTCCAGGAGCTGGCTCGGTTCCAGACCCTCAGCCCCTCGGCCTACCTGGACAAGGCCGCGTGGCTTCCCCTCCCCCACCCAGCCCATAGCTGGGCAGGGGAGCGTCTGCACTCTCTGACGACCGGAACCAAAAGAGAGAGTTCTCCTGGTAGTTCTTGCTTTTAACCCCCTGTGTTCTCAGAGGCGTGTCCATACTTTCAGTGGTCACCCCAGGTGCCAATATCCAAACCTGACCACTGATTGGTTTGACCCAACTTCCTGGAAAAAATTCACTTCCATGTCAAACCACGACAGGTTTACAGTAACAGATTTGAAGGATGCCTTCTTTTGCATGTCTTGATAAAAAAAGTCAGAGCATTTTTGCCTTTGAAGGGGAAAGTCCCCAAACTGGTAGGAAGAGTCAGGTTACCTGGACTGTGTTACTACAAGGATTTAAAAATAGTCCAAAGATTTTTGGTGTACCAAGTGGCAAAAGAATTGGAGACTTGGAAAAAAGAGAACCCTAAAGGGTTGATCCTGCAGTATGTTGATGACATCTTACTAGCAACTGAAATGTGTTTGGGATTGACTATCAGTCTTCTAAATTTCCTAAGCCAGAGAGACTACAAAGTATCTTGGGAAGAAGCTCAAACCATGAGGCAGCAAGTTAACTACTTAGAGTTTGAAATAATTCCAGGACAGTGGAAATTGAGAGCAGACAGAAAAGAGGCTATCTGCCAGATACCCTAACCTGAGACTGCCTGAGATTTAAGAGCATTCTTGGACATGGCTGGGTGGTGTCAATTGTGGGTTTCGAATTATGGACTTTTAGTTAAACCACTGTATGATCTTTTAAAGGAGGCCCCAGAAGGACCTTTGATTTCAACTCCTGAGAATGAACATGCATTCCGCAGTTTAAAGATGGCCCTGATGTCTGCCCCCACTTTAGGGCTTCCAGACTTAACAAAGCCCTTTGAGCTTTTTGTGCACAAATGATGGCACCTCGCCCTTGGAGTTCTGTCTCAGAATGTCGGACACTTCATGTAGGTATTTTTCAAAAAAACTTGACAATGTCAGCCAGGGATGGTCCAGATGCCTGCAAACTGTAGCAGCAACTGTTCTCATCCAAGAGGCCAAGAAATTGACTTTGGGATAAAAGATAATAGTGTATACTCCATACACTGTAACCACTGTATTAGGCCAAAAAGGGAGGCATTGGCTTTCCCCAAGCTGTATGCTGAAATATCAGACTGTTCTAATGGAGCAGGAAGATGTGGAGTTGAAAGTAACCACAGCAGTAAATCCAGCCCAATTCCTGAACACCCCAGTGCAAGGGGAAGAGCAGCTAACCCATAACTGCTTATAGACAATTGAGCAAGTTTATGCAAGCCAACTAGACCTATAAGATGCACCCACTGAAGATCCAGAGATAGAGTTCTTTACAGATGGAAGTAGCTTTGTGCAAGATGGAAAATGAAGAGTTGGCTATGCCGTAGTAATGTCAAGCAAAGTAATAGAAGCTGCACCACTGCCCATGGACACTTCAGCACAATGGGCAGAACTCATAGCGCTATGAAGAGCCCTGGAATTGGCATCAGGAAAAAGAGTAAACATATGGACTGACTTGAAATATGCTTTTAGCATTGTTCATGCCCATGGAGCCATATGGAAAGAAAGAGATCTATTAACAGCACAGGGATCTCCAATTAAATATAAAGAAGAAATATTGTCTCTTCTTGAAGCTATCCAACTGGCCAAATGTTGTGGTTCGTGTTTATTTCATTAAGTTATTGTTAAATGGTTCATTCTGTTATCCCTCCATGTTTTCCCTAAGTTGGTTTTTCCCTAAGTTGTACCTTCCCTCAAAGCTGTCCCTCAAGCTATTGCCCTCCCTATGTTCTAGTCTCTTACCTGCCTATCAAGGCAACACTGCCCTCCTTCCCTGCCTGTCAAGGCAACCCTGCCCCTTTTTCCTGAATGTTCCCTGCCACTCATCTCCTGGGCCAATCCCTGATTGAAACACCCATTTGGAAATCCCCTAATCCATGATGCCTCGTTGGCCCATGTGACCTTTCCCTCTCCTCCCCCTATCCTGATTGGTCCCATAGTGTTGATGTAATCCCCTTGCTCCATCCTTGAAATCCCCCTATCGGTTGATTTTCTGTATCCACCCCCTGGTTTGTAGCTGTATTTAACCCCTTGCACTGAGGTGCTTGGGGCTCTTCTGCCTTACCCCCTTCACCTGGAATAAACTTTCCCCATGGAACCTCAAGACAAAGAGCCTCCTCTTTCCACCTTCACCTGGTCCCTGCCGTGACTGTAACAGCGTGCACTGTAGAGCTTGCAGGTCTTCAGGTTCAGCTGTGGGCAAACCCCAGTCCCCAGCTGTTCCCCACTCCTGTCGTGGCTACTGGAGTGTACAGAGCTAGCCTGGGTTCCGGTGGGCTTTGGCAGCCAAAGAAGTGGCTGTACTACATTGCAAAGCACACCCGTGTGGTGATTCCCAAATTCATACAGGAAATAGACTTGCAGATAAAGCTGTGTGAGAGGTTACACAACAAGGCAACCTGAGAAAGCTATTTCACTTCCAGAAGTTAGCCCTGGATATAGTCAGGAAGATTTAAATTTAGCTGCTGTCCTGGTTACAAAAGGAGAGTGCCAATGTGGATGTGACAAACTATGTATTCTACTCCTCTCTACTTCATTTCTGATAAACTGTTAATGATGGGTCGTTTACAGTAACTACAGTGCAGTGGACACACAACACCTCAGGCTACAAGCTGGGTGTTTAATAAGATAAGGAAGAAGAGGCAAACCCTGGGAGGTGGAGTAGTGATTATTTTTCTTCACACCAATTACTCAGCTTTGATAACTCCCTCTGGGGAAGCACCAGTGCAGTCACACCATTCCTGAGGGGGTCATCTCTGCTAATGGGCCATTATGGACTCAATGGCACTAGCATGAGAGCTGCAACAACTTAGACCATCAAGAACTCCCCAAAATATCCTATGACTCATAGTGATGCCTAAGGATTTTAGCTTTTCTATTTTTCATATATTTGTAATCCTGTAATTCTTTAGTGTATAACTCTAAACTCCATATAGAGTGTTAGCTACTGCTTTCCCATTTTGGTCAAATACAATTCCTCTCTAGGCCTGGGAATCAAAGACATCTTACTGTCTCAGGCCCCAAGAAAGGTAAACAAAAGTGAGTTGGGGGGGAGCAAACTTGGGGTAAATGACTTTCATTACCTGAGGCTGTAATTAGAAGATTAATCCCTAATATGCAAATAGACCAAACTTATAAAAGTGTGAAAACCTGTGACCTGTTGTCCATTTTTGGATGCAGCCCCTGGGTGGGCTTCATCTGCCCTAAATGTACCTGAAGGCCCTTGAATAAATATAACTGCTTTTTATTCCCTTAATTTTGTCTGGCCCATGTTTTTAGGTACTCCCAAAAGGCATCAATAGGATTACATCATTCCATTGTGAAACTCCTTGCCCTGGGGGAGGTACTGAATATTCCTGCCTGAACCTGACTGTATATAATCTAGAGGTTTGGGGACTTTGGTCACCACCACCACCAGCGGATGGATCCAGAGGAGGGCCAGAACTTCTACAGGACCACCACTTCCAACTGAAACCATCACTTCAAGAGGACTGCAACCACTACTTGATAGGACTGTGACCACTACCCTGACCAACAGGATGCCAGGTTGTACTCAGACTTTGTTGTGTTTAAGCTAGTTTTCTGTGTATCGTTGCATTTATTGTAATCTTTGTATTAAATTGGAACTCTGACCTGAAAGAGCTCTCACGGTAGTTGTGTGGGGTTCATTTCCTCTGCTGTTTTGCTTTTGTTATAGATGAGTAATGTAATAGTTGTGTCTCACAATTAAGAGAGAGCTATTATGTGGATGTCAAAATGTATAGTGATGTTATTGTAATATGTCCTCCCATAGTCCTCTTTCCTCTCCCCCTTGTAATAGCCTTAGTAGTCAGGACATTCAGAGAAGGCAGCTTGTTACCATGAGGCGTGGCGTAACAACACCTGACCTCCAATCAAGAGATAAGAAAGTAATCTCCACCAATGGACGGCAGAGAAGGAGTTGACTGACAAAACTTTGGGAGGGGCTAAGGGTATAAAAGGCAGAGCATCCATTTTGTCAATGAGCATGTGGCTGCTAGTCACGGGGACTCCCAGTGCTGCAATTTTTCCTTATTCAATCCTTTGTTATAATTTTTGTTAAGGTTTAATAAACCTTTTAAAATTTTAAAAGTGAGGGTCATTTCTCACAATTTGGGGAGTCAGTCTGGGATATAAAACCTCATCTCTGTGGCCCTGAGAGATTTTGGACGAATGGCGCCCCCCTGCCAAATTTGGCAGCTTGAATGACGTCTCCTAGGACCATCAGTGATTGCAGGTCCACAACCTGGAGACAACAAAGACTGGATAACAAAAAAAGAAAAGGGGGAAGAAGAGAAAAAGCCCCTGAAAGCTGCAGATCTAGAGGATTGTGAGTATTAGTGCGTGTAAGAGCAGAAAGTATGCTTGAAATGTGAGTGAGGTAGTTCTGGGAGTGTGCTTGGGGTAGATATGAAACTTAGAAGATCCTCATAATTATTCTGGCCAAACTGTTAGTCTGTAATCCAGGTGTACAAACGTCAGCTCCAGGCAAGTTGTACACGGGATCTGTTCCAGGAGTCTGTTGGAGCTTAAGGACAAGTTGGCATTTAGATATTTAAGACGGGATGCGTAGAAGAGGAAAGCAGGGACCCCGTAGGAGGCAGGGACCCTGTGTCCAGCAGGATGCATGTGATAGAGAGATATGGAGACCCAAGAGCATCTGGAAATGTCAGACTGAGGGTCACCAGATTTAGAGGGTGTTAGAGTGATGGTGAAAGTCACTGTTCAGTGAAAACCACGCTTGTGTCGAGGCGAGGAGTTGCGGCAGCTTTCCCAGCCCTCCAGCATGGGGGATGGGGCGGGGGGTGGGCGTGTGGCTGATCCACATGGAGCAGCGGCATGCACAGTGCTCAGTGTGGTGAGCTTCTGGTGCACACTCTGTGCGATAACTTCCAGAGCTTGCCAGCCATGGCTTGAGAGGGGGTGCTGCCGCTGGCAGCAGCGACTGAAAAACGCCGAGCGCGGGGGCATCCTGTGCTAGCCCAGTGGTGTGGAGTTTCCCAGGCAAGGGGGCTGTGAACAAAGGGCTGTAAAGGTTATTCCAGGCGAGGGAAAGGGAGGCAGGAGACCCGTAGCTGGTGAGAAAATGCATGCGGAGGAGCCCAGTGGGCTGACCCGGTGGCAGGGTAGCCAGGGGAAAGGGGGTGGCACCAGCGAGACCGCTGCTCAGAGAGAACCAAGTGCACACAGTTTTCTGAGTGGGGACCGTGGGGGGGTAGGCAGGCAGAGTTTCCCTGACCCACCGCGGAGATTTACACATGGAGCTACTGGTGGTTGAGGACTGGCCAAGCGGTACGAGTGTCTCCAAACTGGGGCACGAAATCTGCAGTGGCTCCCCTATAAAACCCGCCAGCATAAAGCCGTGACACCGGGTGTCCTGGTTTAGGGCAAATTTGGAAGAAAACCTCCAAAAAGGCCCCCCCCCCCTCCGAAAGCAAACCCACATGGCCCTTCCCCCAATCAGTTTGGGAAGAATTTCCTCAGACAGAAGTGGAAAAAAACTGTTTATTTAACAGGCAAAGCACTCCCCAGCACACAAAATGAATACTACCAGGTGACAAAACTCATTTGCTGCTCTGAAGAGATGACAAATTCAGAAAGTCTCTCCGGTGGGTGGTTGCTCTGTTATCAGTCCCTCTGGCACTGGGAAAGGCTGTTGCTGCCCAGAGTAGGCCCCGGTAGGCCACAAAGTGCGAGCTCTTGGTGTTTCCCTGGGTCCCAGTCTGGAGCATGTTCGAATGGATCCAAGAAAAGGGAAAGAAAACCAGTCCAGGGAAAACTTGGATTGCCTCAGCTAGCTAAACTAACTAAAAAGCAAAGGAGTGCGGTGTTCTGCGCCATCTGTGTCCAGCAGACTTTGGGGGAGCGAGCAGGCTGATAACAAAACTCCGTGCTTCTTCTTCGGCCCGTCTTCACTTCTCAGAGCCAGTCTTGAAGGCACAGAACATAATATTCAGCATAAACAGAACAGATGACTGGGGATACAAGTATCATAACGTCACCCTAGGACATTCCACCCCTTATCCCCATATCATCAACATACTACCAAACATCATGCATTTTATTAATGTAAAAACTTCCATCTGCTCCCCCTAAAAAGTTACAATCAATACCCATCATGCTCCCATCGCATCCCCACACCGAACCACTGAATCCAGGCCCCAGAATTCAGAGCTGCAGGATTCTCCAATTTCATTTTACTCACTCAAAACTCCATCTTTCACTTGTTCAGACCTTCGACATGTACAGATTTCCTTCTGTCTCGTGTCTGTGTGGTTTAATGTACAAACAGTGGCAGTAACATCCAGCAAACAGTGATATTTGCATATGAGTCTCACCCCACAATCAGATCTCCCTGAGGTACACATCGTGTTGTTCCATGTCTCTGCATTATCCACCATGTGCAACCTGGTCCCTGAGCAAAGACAACCCCACAAATGGGTTTTTCTGTACTCGAGGCAGAATTGATCCACACTGTCTTCCCTAACAAACCTCTGACATGTACCACTGGGACTTTATCTCTGTCTACTATATTCAGGGACTCAGACTGGGCAGGACCTGCTCGATTGGTGGAACCTCGGGTGTTAACTAACCAGGTGGCCTTTGCTAAATGCTGCTCCCAGTTTTTGAAAGATCCCTCACCCTATGCTTTCAAGGTGGTTTTTAACAGTCCGTTGTACCTCTCCACTTTGCCTGTAGCTGGTGCATGGTAGGAGATATGGTAGACCCACTCAGTGCCATGTTCCCTAGCCCAGGTGTTGATAAGGCTGTTCTTGAAATGAGTCCTATTGTCTGACTCAATCCTCTCAGGCGTGCCATGCCTCCAAAGGACCTGCTTTTCAAGGCCCAGGATGGTGTTATGGGCAGTAGCATGAGACACAGGGTAGGTTTCCAACCATCCCGTGGTGGCTTCTACCATTGTGAGCACGTAGCGCTTGCCTTGGCATGTCTGGGGCAGTGTGATGTAGTCAGTCTGCCAGGCCTCCCCATACCTGTACTTGGACCACTGCACATCATACCATAGGGACTTCCCTCGCTTGACCTATTTGATGGCAGCACACGTCTCACAGTCATGGATAACCTGCGGGGGAAATAACGGAGAGCCGCAATAACCTGCAAAATACTGTCCATGGTTAAATCCACCCCTCGGTCTCGTGCCCACTTAAAATGGCATCTCTACCCTGATGGCCTGAGGCATCATGGGCCCATCGAGCTAAGAATAACTCTCCCTTGTGTCCCCAATATAGGTCTATCTTTGACACCCCTATCTTTGCAGCCTGGTCTACCTGCTTACTGCTTTGCTGCTCCTCATTAGCTCTACTCTTGGGGACATGGGCATCTACATGGCGGACTTTCACAGGTAGCCTCCCTACCCTGGTAGAGATGTCTTTCTACTCTTCAGCAGCCCAAATTGGTTTTCCTCTACGCTGCCAATTAGCCTCTTTCCACCTCTCCAGCCATCCCCACAGAGCACTGGCTACCATCCATGAATCAGTGTAGAAGTAGAGCTTTGGCCACTTGTCTCTTTCTGCAATGTCTAGGGCTAGTTGTATGGCTTTGAGTTCCGCAAGTTGGCTTGATCCACCTTCTCCTTCAGTGGCCTCTGCGACCCGTCATGTGGGGCTCCATACGTCTGCTTTCCACTTCCGATTCATCCCTATGATGCAACAGGAACCATCAGTGAAAAGAGCATAGCGTGTTTCCTCTGCTGGCAATTGTTTGTATGGTGGAGCTTCTTCAGCCTGTGTCACTTGTTCTTGTTCTTCATCCATAACACCAAAATTTTCACCTTCGGGCCAATTTGTAATTACTTCCAAATTCCCAGGGTGATCCAGTTTACTTATACGGGCGCCCTGCATGATAAGAGCAATCCACTTGCTCCATGTAGCACTGGTGGCATTGTGGGTGGAAGGAACCTTTCCTTTGAACATCCACCCCAGCACCAGTAGTTGGGGTGCCACGAGGAGTTGTACTTCTGTACCAATCACCTCTGAGGTGGCTTGGACTCCTTCATAGGCGGCCAAAATTTCCTTCTCTGTTGGGGTATAGTTGGCTTCAGACCCTCTGTAGCCTCGACTCCAAAATCCTAGTGGTTGGCCTCAAGTCTCCCCGGGCATCCTCTGCCAAAAACTCCAGGACAAACCATGGCTCCCGGCTGCAGTGTAGAGCATGTTCTTCACATGTGTTCCTGTCCTGACTGGGCCAAGTGCTACTGCATGAGCGATTTCCTGCTTAATCTGGGCGAAAGCTTGTTGCTGCTCAGGGCCCCAGTAGAAATCATTCTTCTTGCCGGTGACCAGGTAAAGAGGGCTCACAATCTGGCTGTACTCAGGAATACGAGTTCTCCAAAAACCTATGGTGCCTAAGAAAGCTTGTGTTTTCTTCTTATTGGTTGGTGGGGACATAGATGTGATCTTGTTGATGACATCTGTAGGAATCTGATGCCGTCTATCTTGCCACTTGACTCCCAGGAACTGGATCTCACGCGCTGGTCCCTTAACTTTGCTCTTTTTGATGGCGAAACCAGCTTCCAGGAGGATTCGGGTGATTTTTTCTCCTTTCTCAAACACTTCCATGGCTATGTTCCCCCACACAATAATGTCATCAATATACTGTAGGTGTTCTGGAGCCTCACCCTTTTCTATTGGAGTCTGGATCAGTCCATGGCAGGTGGTAGGACTGTACTTCCACCCCTGGGGCAGTCGGTTCCAGGTATACTGCACTGCCTTCCACGTAAAGGCAAACTGAGGCCTGCATTCTGCTGCCAGAGGAATGGAGAAAAATGCATTGGCAATATCAGTAGTGGCATACCGCTTTGCTGCCTTGGACTCAAGGTCGTACTGGATCTGTAATATGTCTGGCGCAGCAGTGCTCAATGGTGGAGTCATTTCATTCAATGCACGGTAGTCCACAGTCAATCTCCATTCCCCTTCAGATTTACGCACAGGCCAAATGAGGCTGTTGAAGCGTGAGTGGGTTTTGCTGACCACCCATTGGCTCTCCAGCTCTCGAATCATCTTATGGATGGGAATCACAGCATATTGAGTTTTTCTATACTGTCGGCGATACACTGTTGAAGTGGCAATTGGTACCTGTTGCTCTTCTCCCTTCAGAAGTCCTAATGTAGACGGATTCTCGGACTGTCCAGGCAAGGTGTTCAATTGCTGGATGCCCTCTGTCACTACAGCCGCTATCCCAAATGCCCACCTGAGTCCTTTTGGGTCTTTGAAATACCCACTTGGGGTGTAATCTATGCCCAAAATGCATGGGGCCTCTGTGCCAGTCACAATAGGGTGTTTTTTCCACTCATTTCCAGTCAGGCTCACCTCAGCTTCCACCAAAGTAAAATCCTGTGATCACCCTGTCACACCAGCAATAGAGACAGATTCTGCCCCCACATGTCTCGATGGGATAAATGTACATTGCGCACCAGTATCGACTGAAGCTTTATATTTTTGTGGTTCTGATGTGCGAGGCCAACGAATCCCACATAGTCCAAAAAACACGGTTTTCCCTAGCCTCTACCTGGCTAGAGGCAGGGCCCCTCTAAGCCTGGTTATCCTTCTGTTCTGGTTCAGGGCAAATTTGGGAAAGAATCCCCAAAGGGGTTCCTCTAGAAGGCAGATTCAATTGGCCCCTCCCCCCAACCGGTTCGGGGGAAAATACTTCCTTGGAGAAAAGTGGAAAAAACTGTTTATTAAACAAGAAAACCTCAACAATATTAAACAATAAAACTTCTTGCCGCTTTAAAAGAGGGACAAACTCAGAAAAATCCCCCCCCCCCCCCCGCCCCGGGCTGCAGTTCGGCTCACTCAGTCTCTTATCAGTCCCTCCAGCGCTGGAAATTCCGCGGCCCAGGCCCGGCCTGCTGGGCCACAGGTGCGAGCTGCTGGTGGTCTTCTTGGTGTTCAGTCCAGAGCAGGTTTGAGCAGGTCCAAAGAAAACGAAAAGCCACAGTCCAGGGAACTTCTTTGCCTCAGCTAGCTAAAACTAACTAAAAAGCAAAGGAGAGCTCTGTCTCGCTGTCTGTCCGTCCACAGACAACACAGTCCAGAAGAAGGAATGTGAAGGAGTGAGTGCAGTTTCTGAGAACAAACTCTGCACTTCTTCTTCCCCCCCTTCACTCCTGGAACAAGTCTTAAAGGTGCAAAACTAATTATTCAGCATAAACAGAACAGACGACTGGGGATAAAAGCATCATACTGTCAACCTAGGACACCTTCTTTCCTTGGGCATATGTCTTGGAGGTTCCTTCAAGGGGATCAGACATGTCATCATCATCATCATCATACCTGGCAGTTCGGCTACGGGGAACTGGAGTTGCTTTCCTTTTGGTGGAACTTCCTCTCTGAGTCACGTCTTCCTTCAATTCATGCACCTGTTTTCCCAGAGCAGCAGTAGATTTTCAATCCCATCTCCTCATGTTTTGTCCGCAATCACACAGGAAGAACCACAGCTCAGCTCGTGGGGTGTATCTTCTCTTCCCATCTGGGGAACTTCTGCGTTGGATACCAGAACCTCTGATCTGTACTGCCGAGATTTGCAGAAGGTCTTCTTTAATCTCCTCCCTGAGTTTCTTATGATTCTCCTCTATCTTGTCTTCTAATTTCTGCAGACGTGTTTCCACTGCTGCGGTTCTGGCGTGTGTTGGGCCATGTACAGCATATGCAGATGCTCGGAGCTTCTTGGCCATATCAAGCACAGTCTCATCCCTGTCATCTTGCTTCATTATTGCTAAAGCAGAAGCGTATTCTTGTGTCCCAAGTTGTACAAGTTTTTGCCACATCACAGATGTACATTGTACCAAGTCTGGATTCCTAGTTGTTATGTCATCTGAGTAGATAATCTCTGCCACTGCCATTTTTCTCAGGCGTTGGATCCCTTGTTCTATAGTCTTCCACTGGGTTTGCTGCATATAGAGATCGTCTGCACACAGGTATGTTTGTGCTACACTTTCCAGGACCCATGCCCAGAGGCTGTGGGGGTTAGCTTCCCTCATCATTCCTTGGTTGATGACAGGATCATGTGACAGGGATCCCAAATGCTTCGCTTCAGTATCGCAGCCTGAAGTCCCGGGGATCTGTCTGGCCCCCGGGGCAGCAGCCGCCATAGGTGTCCTGGATAGCACTGTGCTGATGAGGCGCAGCCTGTCTGGGCCCTCAGGCTAGCTTCAAGCCACGGGCATCTTTAGTGAGCACTTGTGGAGTGATTTCAGCTCTAGTGATTTCAGCTCTTAGTGATTTCAGCTCTGTGCTCACAAAGTGCCTCGGCAGACGCAGGGATGGAGAGAGGTGAAGGCTGTGTGGAGTTCTGCGGAGATGTCTTTATTGGCAGCTTCTGCAAAGGGTTCCAGTGACAGCTCTTCCGCTGAACTGGGCAGAGGTGAGGGTTTAAGTATGGTACTAGGAGACTGGAAATTGTCCAATGGCTGGGGTCGAGGAGAATATGACCTATAGCCTTACAGAGAGATAACGGGTCTGAGTGCGGAAGAGGGGCAGCTCTGGTCCACTCATCATGACTCTGCATTTCTTATCTTAGGCTAGTGACCGCCATGGAGGCCTTGCAGGGCCTCTGACTGCTACACTTCAGTGCTGTCCAGAATTGTAGCCTCGCCTGCAGCATCCCAAAGACGGACTAACCAACTAACTATAGATCCATCAGGTCGTCGAGTGTAATCCTTTCTTAGGCCACGGAGGTCCTTCAGGGAAAAGGACTCCATATTGCCTTTCGATCTTGTGCCAGTTGCTTTGACTCCTGATTTTATGTCAGGAGGCATTGAGGGTCCTTCTCCTGCATCATCATCCTCATCATCATCCACTGGTCAATCGGTCTTGTTTGTGCACTTTCTGCTTCTCTTGCTACTAGCAACAACCATTGGTTGAGGTTTACTGTCTGGTTTAGCTGCTGGCTTAGGCTCACTGTCTGGTTTAGCTACTAGCTTCATAACTGGGGTGTTGGCTGCAGCCTGAGTGACTGGGATAGCTTTTGATTTATCTCCCTTCCCCCCTTCTTCTGTCTGCTGCCCTATAGTATCTAGCAGTGTGCAATAAGCATACGCCAGGGCCCAGCTTACTGCAATGATCCTTTTCTCCTTGTCTCATGACACTTCTCTTTCAGGTATTTCCCCAGCACAGCTGGGTTCTGAATTTGTTCACATGGAAAGTCCCAGACTATAGGGTCAGAAAATGCCTTCAGGATTTGGCCCATATCCTCCCATTTCCCACACCACTCAGGATTTCTTACACCTGGGTCTACTCCTGGGTCAGGGGTCTCATCAGCCCCTCTAGAAATCTCAGCCCTCATTCTAGAGAAGCTGCAGACTGTATAGAGGAAACTTACCACATTAAATACCAGAAAGATGGTCTCTAACATTCAGGGTGAGACAGAGTGAAAATTTAACAGGGTAGAAATCCATTAAGATTTAAGTGAAATGTCCCGCTTTCAGCTTGCTAGCATAAGTAAAATATGCTGTTTAGTCTAGTAACTTTGCAGCACTAGTAAAACTGCCCCAGCTAAAGAAAAAGAATGCAAATTTCCAAGCTAAAGAGATAAGAGAAACTCCTTGAACCTTAAAACAGACAAGGCAGAGTGACCCAAGAGTTCTTTCCATACATTCTAATAAAAAACTAGCTAGAAGTGTAACTAGCTGTAACGCAAAATCAACAAAATGAATATACATGAACCTATTGTAAAATTCTATGCATATGTAAACAGGTAAAGAAGAATAAAAATAAATCAGGAGTTCTCAGAGGCATGCATGTCTTTTGAAAGGGAACGATCCCCCACATGTGTCCAGTGCTGCCATCAACATACAGTCCCTACAAATCTTTATAAGAGTTGTAGGGTTTTGATTTTTCACCTGCATTTCAAGGGGAAACTGAACATTCTCCAATAGGGATGTTAGAGATTCAGGCGAGAAGAAGGAAAGCAAAAGCTGAAAAACCTCATCCCCTGCTTCTCCTCTAACAAACTGGGTGCATAACCATAGCCATGAACCATACATACCTGGAACAGACTCCAGCACCTTTATAAACTTCCTACAAGTCATTACCACCAAGCCCAGCCCAATAGCTATTCTGGTCGGTACCCCTCTACTGCAAAAACTGCATATTACGTACAATACGGGAGCTATTTCTGGATAAGAAAATAAACCTCGGGACCACAGAAGTATTGAGACCTCAAAAAAAACTGGGGACCAGAAACACATACAATCCTCCACCCCAAGAGACATTATGGATTCAAACAACATGACTGCTAACTCCTCTATACTAACACAGAGTAATTGCAACCAAAATACAATTAGAACAGGGTTTTTTCCACTCTCTCAAGCCCCACAAGTTGGGCGCCAATTATTTGTCCTGATTTTGGGCAAATTTGAGAGAAAACCTCCAAAAAGGGCCCCCCCCCCCCCCCGAAAGCAAACCCACATGGCCCCTCCCCCAATCAGTTTGGGAAGAATTTCCTCAGACAGAAGTGGAAAAAACCTGTTTATTTAACAGGCAAAGCACTCCCCAGCACACAAAATGAATACTACCAGGTGACAAAACTCATTTGCTGCTCTGAAGAGATGACAAATTCAGAAAGTCTCTCCGGTGGGTGGTTGCTCTGTTATCAGTCCCTCTGGCACTGGGAAAGGCTGTTGCTGCCCAGAGTAGGCCCCGGTAGGCCACAAAGTGCGAGCTCTTGGTGTTTCCCTGGGTCCCAGTCTGGAGCAGGTTCAAATGGATCCAAGAAAAGGGAAAGAAAACCAGTCCAGGGAAAACTTGGACTGCCTCAGCTAGCTAAACTAACTAAAAAGCAAAGGAGTGCGGTGTTCTGCGCCATCTGTGTCCAGCAGACTTTGGGGGAGTGAGCAGGCTGATAACAAAACTCCGTGCTTCTTCTTCGGCCCGTCTTCGCTTCTCAGAGCCAGTCTTGAAGGCACAGAACATAATATTCAGCATAAACAGAACAGATGATTTGGGACACAAACATCATAATGTCACCCTAGGACACCGGGGCACTGCGTAGGTGGTGGAGGGCCGTGGGCAGCAAGAGAGCTGCCAGCAGCGACTGGGATGGCTTTTGCCGAGTGCAGGGGCTCCCGGCAAGTTGGGCCCGGTTGTGCAGGGTTTCCAGGCCAGGGACCGCTCGGGCCCGCTGTGGGAAATTCAAGACTCCCGGACAACTAATGCTTATGATTAAGCAGAAGCCGTTTATTGTTTACATTATGCACTTATTTATGCATTCTAACTCTACTCCACATGGTGATCATGCATTTCTTATTGGTTCCTTTGCTTGTCCACGCATTTTACACGCACTTCTCAGAATACATGATTGGTTACTATGAGTTTGTGCGCCCCAAATTGGGCAACTCTCTGGGGGCTCCCCTGGCAGGGGAAACCCTCCTGGAGTAGTTCTGTGTCAGGAACGAGAGACGCATTGGACTTTTTCGGTCTTCAGCTTCTGTTTATTGTTATATTATCAAAACTTCAGCACACTGTCTGCACCAGATTCTGCGTGCAGGAAAAACAGCACAAAAATGGCTAACAATCTCTTGTTACAAGGCCTTTTAAGTCTAATCAAAAACGAAGCTACCCAATTAAGAAGTGACACCTAAATTATTTTCCTTTCTAACACAATAACTAACCCCTAAAGACCCACAATGCGGATTTTTCTACCCAATTACAAGATACCACCTAAACCCAAGAAGTCGAAGGAAGAAGAAGGAAGTAAAATGAACTCGAGACAACACCCTATATCCTCCATCATGAACCCATCTATAACATACTAAAAATCCTAAAACCTAAATTTCTCACCCATGTGACATAATACACTACTCTCTACAATCTCTTTCACAGTTTTGTGGTTTCTAATTTATCTTGAGGTCTAGGAAACTTTCTCCATGAATGAGGATCAAAGTCAGTGCTCCCCTGGGGGTCAGGACACAATGCCACTGTTTATGTGATCCACCCCATCATCACACTAGGACTAAATAATGAAAAATTGTGCTCTACTCCCCAGGGTGTGGGCATGAAAGGTGAATGAAAGTGGCAAACAGTAACAAAGTATCTACCACTTCAAAATTCATCTAGTCACTGATCAAAAAACTGTGCTTGTATATACCAGTAAAAATTGTGTATGCCTGAGAACTCCTTGTGCTATTGTAAAAAATCGATAACAATGATTTTATTGTGCCTAGTAGGTCAAATGTGCATAGTAAAGCATTAAGAGACACTTATTAACATAAGGATTTGCATTAAGTAAAAGAATTTACTTATCTTCTTATGGAAAGGGGGGGATGAGACAGAGTGAAAATTTAACAGGGTAGAAATCCATTAAGATTTAAGTGAAATGTCCCGCTTTCAGCTTGCTAGCATAAGTAAAATATGCTGTTTAGTCTAGTAACTTTGCAGCACTAGTAAAACTGCCCCAGCTAAAGAAAAAGAATGCAAATTTCCAAGCTAAAGAGATAAGAGATAAGAGAGACTCCTTGAACCTTGAAACAGACAGGGCAGAGTGACCCAGGAGTTCTTTCCGTACTTTCTAATAAAAATTATCTACAAGTGTAAACTAGCTGTAAGTGTAGCATGGAATCAGCAGAATGAATATGCATGAACCTATTGTGAAATTCTATGCATATGCAAACTAGTGAGGAAGAATAAAAAGGGATCAGGAGTTCTCAGGGGCACACATGTCTTTTGAAGGGGAACGATCCCCCACATGTGTCCAGCGCTGCAATAAACGTACCGTCCCTACAAATCTTTATAAGAATTGTGGGGTTTTGATTTTTCATCGGCATTTCATTAGCCCCTCATCTACTTTCATCTATACGATAAGAAAATAATCAGAATTTAAACAAACAATTTGCATAACACATAAAATCAACTAGGAAGACAAAATGGGAGTTAAATGCTAAATAGTTAAATGGTGCAAAACCAAAAAGGAGGGAGATTGATACAGCCATCCTAAAATCATTTTTTTTTCTTGTTCACCGATGCATGACAATACAAACCACACATAGCAAGATAATTTTGGATGTCTAGGATGGTACTTAGGACTGATCAATGTGAAAAATGCATATTTTATGATTGGCTCTTCGAAAATATTAAAATGAATATCATATGTGCAATGTTAGAAAGTTATGCTGTATTAATTCTCTTAAGTAGTGTGTTAAATATAGTTTTAGGTTATAACATGATGTTAAAATAGAAACTATGCGATGTAAGATATTTTTTACTAGCTCAAGAAAAAGGATAAGATAATCAAGAAACTCTTCGCACAGAGATAACAGCAACAGGAAATCTAAAGAGTTACGGCCTCCTTATAAGAAAAGATAAACATTCTTCCACCTTCTCTCCGTCTTTATGGAACCACCAGGATTAAGGGGAAGAAGCTGACAAAAACCAGAAAAAATCTTAATTTGCAAGGAATTTATGCATCATGTATGAGATATATGAATATGCAACAGGCTATTGCTTTTGAGGGTTATTCCTTTGTTCACAAGGCATATTTTTGGCAGCTTAGTGCCCAAAAACATCCAGACGTCCATAATTCCTTGCTTTTTATTGTCTCGTAGTGTCCTAATCATCATTGTCCAAATTTTTATTACTCTAATTTTATTACTATTTTTTATGACTATTTTTTTACTAATAAACTTTAAAAATTTTAAAAACCAAGTGATTGGTGTTTTTCACAATTATGGTAGCAGAGGATGGTTTCTAAGACCTCTCTGCCAGTGCCTTAGGAGAGTCAGGGTGAGAAAGATGTGGCCTGCCCTGTTAGGCAGCCTCGCTCTGTTCCCCTGGTGTGACCGACAGATGCAGGTTATGATCTGATGGGCAAAAGGGAGCAATAAAACAAAGAAAAGGGAAGGGATTCCCTAAAACCGCAGTAGTTGGCCCCTAAGACTAAAGTGTACACGAAGAACAAAGACCCAAGGACAAAGAATAGGTAAGTATTTGTATGGACAGGGCGGATAAGGGGGGGCTGAATGTGTGTGAATGAGAGGCGGGCTGGTTATCCCAGACCTGCCAAGTGAATGGGATAGTCTCCCATGTTGCCTTCCCATCTTTTTTGTGAGAAAAGCAGACAGTAAAGAGACGAAGCGAGTGAAAAAGAGTGAGAGAATCCCCCCCCCCCCCGGGGAAAGTGGGACTGGGTCTTAGGGAAGAAGTGGAACCCTGTGGAAAGAAGAAGCAGAGGGTTTTCCTGGCATAATCCACTGAAAAAAAATTAAAAAAGAAAAAAAAAAAAAAAAAGAAGGAATAGTGTGGAAGGGGTCCCTAAAAATTCTGCTGGATTGAGGGATAAGAGTGCCCAAGAGCATTCAGGATTCAAACCTGCTGGGCTGAGGGATTAACATTCCGAGAGCATCCAGGGTTGAGCAAAATTCTGCTGGATTGAGGATATGCCCAAGAGCACCCAGGGTTGGACAACACAGTTGGACTGAGGGATAAAAATGCCCAAGAGCAACTGGGGTTGGACAACACAGCTGGATTGAGGGATATCCAAGAGCTCTGGGACTGGCCAGTAACACCTGAAAGTGTAATAGGTGAATTGAAAGTAAAAGGTACCTTGTTGTCTTGCTGTGTGTGTGAGGGTGAGTCCCGCACCAACAAGCCATTTCCCCTGTGAGTAGGGGCTGAGGCAAAACCTGCAAAACAAGCCTTGTTCCCCCGGGCGTGAGGGGGAAGCTGTGACTACAAAGTGTGAGTCACGTGCAGACAGCCTCAAAGGTGAACTGGCACCAGAGGCAACCAAATTCAGGGCACTTCCTGGAGGCCTGGCGGTACTGAAGCCCAGAGAGGCTGACCCCAAAGCAAGGATGGCACAGTACTGTAGGACCTTTTAGCACCGTGGCTGGACAGGGTAGTCGTGTAACCCATTCCCGGGGGTGGGGGGTGGGGAGTCCAGATCGGGCAAGGTACGGAGGTCCAAACCCCGGACTCTGAGGCTATCTCTAGGGAAGAGGGATAACCAAACCTCGGGGAGGTGGAAGGGGTCAGGGTGGGGGCTTACACAATCCGTGATTCTCTGGCAACAGAAATCCCTTCGTGTAAGTCTAAGAGGTTTGCTAATGTTTCCTTCCTCTGTGCAATAAAATTAAGGGAAATGTATGAAGTGCTGAACCTAAGTCAATGGGAAACTTAAGGGTATCAGTACTTAAGGTTCTGGGGGGTAAAACACACCTGGGGAGCGCCAGGTTTGCGAGGTATACTCCCAGGATCCCCATGCCCATGCCTGTCTGTATAAAACCTTACACAGTCCAGGTGGGCAAGATACAAAAAAAAAAACTCGACCAGGCAGAAGTCGAGAAGTATGAATGAATAGGCCTGAGGGTGTGAATGTGTGTGAGAGTGAGTGAGAAATAAAGGTAAGTAAATGTAGAGGAATGGAAGTATATGTAATGTAGATTGTTTATTTTGAGCTTTACTTTATCTCCTTGGAGGGAGGTGTATTGTGTTGAATAGTATTGGGAGAAAAAGGATTTTTTGCGTGTGCAGTGGGAAGAAGGTGGTATTCAGTTTGTTAGAGAAAGTGGGAAACAGAGGCACCGGACAAATAGATAAGATCCTGAAAAAATGGGACACAAAACCAGGAAAAAAAAAAAGAAGACGAAAAAGGGAGTAAAAGGGTACCAGCAGAGATACCCCAAGATAGCCCTTTGGGGAGTTATGTTAGCTAACAGAGATAGAAATTCCTGTACAAAGAGAAAATAGAGGGTATGCAGTAGTTGATGGGAAAAACATGCAAACTATTGAAAAAGGGAAATTAACCTTAAGCTGGTAAGCTCAAACTTGTCAATTAGATGCTCTAAAAAGAGCACTGGAATATGTAACACACAAGAAAGGAGCTATGGATGCACTGGGATTTTTTTGGAGTAGCAAGGCAAGTGACTGAAAGATGTATAACTTGCCAAAGGATAAATAAAAGGGTGATGAGAAAAACAACATTAGGAGGTCGTGAGTTAGCTCTTCAACCATTTCAAAGTATCCAAGTAGAAGTTTAGATTTGTTAGGCTCTAAAATTTATTTATAGATTCAAAAGAACCGTTCAATCCAGAAGAAAGAATATGCCATATGCTGGACGGGAGATTTTGGGAGAATAAAAATCTTTAAAGTATCAGAAACCACCGAGACAATGCAAGAAAAGAAAAAAAGGGGGAAAGAAAATGGCTGGGAACAGGAGGAAGGGAGGAAAGAAAAAGATTGGGATCCTTTGCAAGTGTTGTCTCCTCCGTTCCCACTCGCCCTCCCACTGCCTGCGGCTGCACCCCTGCTTTGTCTTTGCCGGGAGCTGCCGAATCAGCCGCCATCAGCCATCTGCGGCTCGGTCTCCACCAAAGATCCCCCTTTGGCGGTTCCGGCAGCGGACCCCGCCTGCGCCTTGGAGGATTAAGCCTCGGCCTGGATCCCTCCCCTAAACCCCCCTCCTGCCCTGTGTTCCGTTCCCTCGGTAACCACAACTCCGGCTGTTCAGGGAAACTCTCTCTCGAGGAAGCACCCCCTGAGTGGGGTTAAAATGATGAGGAGGGGAGGAAACACAAGAATAATTATCGTAATTTAAAAATCAAAGGAATAAAAGAGACGGCATCCCGAAGGCGAAATTCAAAAAAAAAAAAAAAAGGCTTTTTAGGGACAGCTTTTAAGAGAGAAAGAAGAAACTCCAACTGAATAGTTAGACAGATTCAGGACATTATAAGAGAAATTGTACTAATCAGGTAAAAGATCTGAAAATATTCCGAGAGATGGGCACAGAAGAGGAATAGAGAAGTCATAAGCTATATATTTTATGGGACAAATACAATCTGGAGCCGGTGATAACTTTAAAAGTGGGTCCCCAAGAAGAAGATTTAGTAGTTGTGGTAGACATAGGGGCAGAAAGAACCTGCCTGTTAAATATACCAAAAGGTTATAGTGTGAGCAAAGATACTGTAAAGGTAACAGGGGCAAAAGGAGAGAGTTTCACAGTTCCTGTCATTAAAGATGTGGTAATTGAGGGAGAAAACTAAAATTTAGATGGGGATGTCTTATTGGTTCCTGGGGTAGGTAGTGAAATGAACAGGGCTAATGCCTTTATTAATGTTCAGCTCTTTATTAAAAAGAACAGCTGGGCAGGGGACCCGACATGGAGCTCGCCACCGCTGTTGTAGCTTTCCCAGGTGGCTGAAAGGAAGGAGGCGTGCAGAGTCTGTCACTGAAGTCCAGAGCAGCAGCGGTGGCCCGAGGATGAGGAGGCGTGGCGTGCAGAGTCTGTTGCTGAAGTCCAGAACAACAGCTGTCCCCGCTCCTTCCGTGGTGGCAGCACCAGGGCTCTCTCTCTCTCTCTATCGCCCTGCTTCTCAGAGCCTAATATAGTCTGTTCTTTCTTAGGTGATGGCGACGGTTAAAAGTCAATCAGGGGATGTGTTTCCCTCTTCCTCAGCTAGAGCATTTGTCTAGACTCCTGTACTGTGTTCAGTTTTTGATTTATATTCCTTTTTATCTCCTAAAAATACTCCCATGATCCTAAGGGGTTTTTATTTGCATGTTAGTCCCAGAATGGCAGCGTGGAGGGGTGGGAGGCCAGTTATCTCCAGGTAGTTTAGAGAAAACAAACAGAGCAATTAGCTAATTAGCATTTCAATATCGGTACTTAGCTAGAGTTAGTTGTTTTCTTTTAGTGTTGCTATGGGAACTAGGAAAGCCCTGCCCGTGTCTCTGGGGAACACCTGGAAACTGTTCATAACATGTATGAATGAATGAATGAAAGTATATGTAATATAGATTGTTGATTTAAAGTTTAACTTTATTTTCTGGAAGGAGGTGGATTGTGTTATTGGAGTATAGAGGAGTCTAGATAAATGCCCTAGCTGAGGAAGAGGGAAACACATCCCCTGACTGGCTTTTAACCGTCGCCATCACCTAAGAGAGAACAGACTATATTAGGCTCTGAGAAGCAGGGAGATAGAGACAGAGAGCCCTGGTGCTGCCACCACGGAAGGAGCGGGGACAGCTGTTGTTCTGGACTTCAGCAACAGACTCTGCACACCACGCCTCCTCATCCTCGGGCCACCGGTGTGCCACGGAAGGAGAAAGGACAGCTGCTGCTCGGGACTCCAGTGACCGACTCTGCACGCCGCCTTCCTTCTGGCTGCCTGGGAAAGCTACGACTGCGGGGGCGAGCTCTGCGCCGAGCCCCCTGCCCAGCTGATCTTTTTAATAAAGAGCTGAACATTAATAAAGGCATTAGCCCTGTTCATTTCAATTTGGGGGCTCGTCCGGGATAGCCACGCCCGAAGAGGACCCCCGGACAGCTGGACAGCTCAACCATCTGCTTCGAGGGACCCTCGGGAGTTGCTGGCTACCTTCGGACCCTAGGATCCGCGTGAGACGAGCAACGCAGAGGAGCATCGGATGGGTAAGAAAAACCGGGAGACGAGCGAATGAGTGAGTGAGTGAGACGGGGGCCGGCAGCTCGGACCCCCGAAGTGAGAGGGACCCGCTAGTACCCGCGTTTCCGGACTCCTGCGAAGGGGCCGGCCGGGAACGGGGGGAAGCGAGTGGAATAGAGGAGCGACTGAGTCGTCTCCTTAGAAGTAAAGCAGGCCCTCCTCCGAGCGTGTGGAGGTGCCCTATGGGCAAAGTAAGTCCCCGGCAATCAGGGCAAGGGGAATATCCCCAGCAGGGCAGGTGGGATGTGGAGGTCCTAGAGGACATGTCCCCGGCGCCGGCAGGATGCGATAGGACGGCAGGTGGGATGTCCCTGGCAGGTAGGGCAGGGTGTCCTAGCAGGCAGGAGTGACATGTACCTGGCAGGTAGAGGGCATGTACTTGGCAGACAGAAAGCATGTCCCCGACAGGCAAAAGGCATGTCCCTGCCAGGCAGGACAGGACAACAGGGCAGGTGGGATGTCCAAGCAGGCAGGAGCGTCATGTCCCCACCGGGCAGAGGGCATGTCCCCGCCAGGCAGGAGAGGATAACAGGGCATGTAGGGCGGGATGTCCTAGCAAGCAGGAGCAGCAAGTCCCGCCAGGCAGAGGGCATGTCCCCAGCAGGCAGGACAGGATAACAGGGCAGGTAGGATGTCCATGGCAGGCATGGATGGAGGTCCCCGTCAGAGCACATAGGGGAATGTCCCTGGAAGGCAGGGCAGGATGTCCCCGTCAGAGCAGGCAATAACCCAAGTAAGCAGAAAGGCAGGAAGGCAAGGAAGCAAAGTCTAGTAGGAGAGTAAGGCAAGGGGGCTTGGCCGGAGTTCGAGTGTAAGGCTCGGCAGGACGTTCGACCTTACCTCGGCAGGGAGACCAAGCTTCCCAAGCCTAGTAGGGTCAGGCAAGGGGGCTTGGCCAGAGTTCGAGTGTAAGGCTCGGCAGGACGTTCGACCTTACCTCAGCAGGGAGACCAAGCTTCCCAAGCCTAGTAGGGTCAGGCAAGGGGGCTTGGCCGGAGTTCGAGTGTAAGGCTCGGCAGGACGTTCGACCTTACCTCGGCAGGGAGACCAAGCTTCCCAAGCCTAGTAGGGTCAGGCAAGGGGGCTTGGCCGGAGTTCGAGTGTAAGGCTCGGCAGGACGTTCGACCTTACCTCGGCAGGGAGACCAAGCTTCCCAAGCCTAGTAGGGTCAGGCAAGGGGGCTTGGCCGGAGTTCGAGTGTAAGGCTCGGCAGGACGTTCGACCTTACCTCGGCAGGGAGACCAAGCTTCCCAAGCCTAGTAGGGTCAGGCAAGGGGGCTTGGCCGGAGTTCGAGTGTAAGGCTCGGCAGGACGTTCGACCTTACCTCGGCAGGGAGACCAAGCTTCCCAAGCCTAGTAGGGTCAGGCAAGGGGGCTTAGCCGGAGTTCGAGTGTAAGGCTCGGCAGGACGTTCGACCTTACCTCGGCAGGGAGACCAAGCTTCCCAAGCCTAGTAGGAAAGTCAGGCAAGGGGGCTTGGCCGGAGTTCGAGTGTAAGGCTCGGCAGGACGTTCGACCTTACCTCGGCAGGGAGACCAAGCTTCCCAAGCCTAGTAGGGTCAGGCAAGGGGGCTTGGCCGGAGTTCGAGTGTAAGGCTCGGCAGGACATTCGACCTTACCTCGGCAGGGAGACCAAGCTTCCCAAGCCTAGTAGGGTCAGGCAAGGGAGCTTGGCCAGAGTTCGAGTGTAAGGCTCGGCAGGACGTACGACCTTACCTCGGCAGGGAGACCAAGCTTCCCAAGCCTAGTAGGGTCAGGCAAGGGGGCTTGGCCGGAGTTCGAGTGTAAGGCTCGGCAGGACGTTCGACCTTACCTCGGCAGGGAGACCAAGCTTCCCAAGCCTAGTAGGGTCAGGCAAGGGGGCTTGGCCGGAGTTCGAGTGTAAGGCTCGGCAGGACGTTCGACCTTACCTCGGCAGGGAGACCAAGCTTCCCAAGCCTAGTAGGGTCAGGCAAGGGGGCTTGGCCGGAGTTCGAGTGTAAGGCTCGGCAGGACGTTCGACCTTACCTCGGCAGGGAGACCAAGCTTCCCAAGCCTAGTAGGGTCAGGCAAGGGGGCTTGGCCGGAGTTCGAGTGTAAGGCTCGGCAGGACGTTCGACCTTACCTCGGCAGGGAGACCAAGCTTCCCAAGCCTAATAGGAGAGTCAGGCAAGGGGGCTTGGCCGGAGTTCGAGTGTAAGGCTCGGCAGGACGTTCGACCTTACCTCGGCAGGGAGACCAAGCTTCCCAAGCCTAGTAGGGTCAGGCAAGGGGGCTTGGCCGGAGTTCGAGTGTAAGGCTCGGCAGGACGTTCGACCTTACCTCGGCAGGGAGACCAAGCTTCCCAAGCCTAGTAGGGTCAGGCAAGGGGGCTTGGCCGGAGTTCGAGTGTAAGGCTCGGCAGGACGTTCGACCTTACCTCGGCAGGGAGACCAAGCTTCCCAAGCCTAGTAGGGTCAGGCAAGGGGGCTTGGCCGGAGTTCGAGTGTAAGGCTCGGCAGGATGTTCGACCTTACCTCGGCAGGGAGACCAAGCTTCCCAAGCCTAGTAAGAAGGTTAGGCAAAAGGCCAAGTAAGAGTTTGGGCAGGACTTAGCAGGGGTACACGGCTAGAAAGTCCATCAAGGAGTTCAAAACTTAGGCCAAAGAGAAAAAGAACAGAAGACAATAGATAAGAGTATGACTAGTGATTGTCCTGGCCAAGAGACAATGTAAAGTGCCAAGAGGGGAATTTAGTTAAAAGAGATTAAGTTTAGTCAAGTGATTCAAAATACGAAGTTGGGAGGGGTCAGATGCACTTTAGCTGCCTGTCAGTATATTCCATTTTAGATAGAAGCATCATTTAAGGTATATATTTTTTTTTGTTTTTGAGGCCTGAAAATGGGAAGAGGTTATAGTAAAAGAGCAAATCCTTCCAAAGCAAAGAGAATTCCCCCTAACAGCCCCTTGGGGCAACTGTTAGACTAATGGGATTCTCGGGAGATCATGAAGGATCTAGACAAGAGCAAGATGATACTTTACAGTATAGGAAGTATGGCCGAAGTTAGAATTACGGGGAGAGTGGCCGTGGTATGGAACCCAAGATCAGTGGATGTGTAATCAGAAGAGAGGGCCTTGATATAGAACAACTATCTCATGCAGCTTGCTGGCTGGAGAATTCTATAAATAATGAGACTGTGAGAATATGCAAGTCACAAAGAAATAGAGAGGAAGACAAAGGAAATAGAGAGGGGGAGACTAGAAAAATAAAGGAATGGGACCCCCTCGATTGCCTGTCCCCTTCTGCTCCTGTTACTTCCCCAACAGTTTCCCCAGTTGGTCCTTCAGCCTCTCCTATTAAGTCCCTGATTTCTTTCCCCCATTTTCCCACCTCTGTTTCATCATCCCTTCCCTTAGTTTCCTCAACCATCTCCCCAACTCCCTCTTCCCCTTCTCCAGCTGGAGTTTCCTTGCCTCCTCCCACTTGGGAGCTGAGGCCACCTTTGCCCAGGGTTGGTTCATCACCTGGCATGCCCCCTGGCCTCCAGTGTCTCTCTCCACTACTATTTCCCTGCTTGGTGCCTTAGAAAAAGGGCCGTATTGTAGCACCCGATCCAAAGCACCAAGGGTGGAGGGGCTCTTTCCCCTTAGAGGGGTTCCTATGGGTAGAGCAGCTGGGGGAGTTAGGTTTGTGGATACACCTTTGGCAGCTTCTGAAGTCTGGGGATTTGGGAAAGAGCTAAGAAATTTAGTGGAAGACCCCGTTGGAATATCTAGCCAGTTGGACCAGTTTCTAGGGCTGAGTATTTGTACCTGGGGAGACCTGAGCTATTCTAAGCATTCTGTTCTTTCTGAGAAAGGTCCAGATGATCTGAGCAGCAGGGGTGAAGATATGGGAAAGAGAGGGTGGATTGGGGCCCCCAGGGAACCAGGGGATGCCCTTGGTGGACCCCAACTGGAGTCCCAGCCAACAAGAAGGTAGGCAAAACATGAGAGACTATAGGTCCCTCATGATAAGAGGGATCAAAGAGTATCCCTAGGGGAAGCAACACGAAATTGGCCTTTGATGGTACTCAGGAGAAGGATGAGACCCCGGCAATTTGGCTTAACCGACTAAAATGAAATTTCCAGTTATATTCAAATATAGACCCAGATAGCCCAGAGGGTCAAGTCCTCTTAAAGGTCTAGTTTGCCACCAAATCCTGACCCGATATTAGACAAAAACCAGAAAAGATAGAGGACTGGCAAGCAAAGAACATCAATGAGTTGCTCAAAGAAGCCCTAAGAATGTATTTAAGTAGGAAAGTAATCACAGCAGCAGCAGCTATCCTGATAAAAGAAGCCCAAAAATTGACCCTGCAAGGGAAAATTAAAGTACAAACATATACTAGTGATCGTAGATCACCTCACTCACTGGGTGGAGACTTTCCCAACCAAAAAGGAAACTGCAGGAAGTTGCAAGAATAATCTTAGAAAACATCATACCACGATATGGGCTAGTCAATAACATTGACTTGGACCAAGGTCCACATTTTGTCGCTCAAACTTTACATCAAGTAACAAAAGCCCTGGGGATAAGGTGGAGGTTGCACACCCCATGGCATCCTCAAAGCTCTAGAAGGGTGGAAAGGATGAATAGAACTCTTAAAAATGTGTTAACTAAATTAATTGAAGAAACAAAGATGAATTGGCTCAGGTGTTTACCTCTCGCTCTCTTGCGCATCAGAACCAGACCTTGGTCTGACACAGGGGTCTCTCCCTATGAAATAATGTTTGGACTCCTTTTTTTTTTAAATCACCCCTTTCAGTACAGCAGATTATCTGGAAGGGGAGGCAGCAACTCAGAAATATTTAGAGGTCATAGGAAAATCCCTAGAAGGCCTCCGAAAGAAGGGGTATCTCTCCCAAACTTCCCCTCTGGACGCCAATGCCCACATCAGTCTTGGGAATTGGGTGTTGATAAAGTCCTGGTACACTACCACTCCATTAACCCCCAAATTCGAAGGACCTTTCCAGGTACTACTCACCACACACACTGCGGTACGGACCTAAGAAAAAGGCTGGACCCACGTCACCAGAGTTAAAGGACCAGTGCCACCCCCAGACGCCAGACCAGACCCAACAGTGTCACCCGCCTCCTCTTGTGCATGGACAGTAATTAAGAAACCAGAGGACTTAAAATTAACTTTAAAGAAGACTTGCTAGAGGCTGATATACAGTAAGGTGTTAATAACTGTTTCTGAGTTAAAGTACCATAGAAAAGGTTTAAGTACTTAGTAATTGTTTAATAAGACTATGTGTCCTTTAGCCAAAGGAGTTACCTAAAAAAAAAAAACAAACTTAGTTTCTAAAGAACACTAGAATTACCCTCAGGCCTGAGTAAAAGCATACAAAAGCCAAAAGAAGTTAGCCCTCAAAAGCCAAAGACTGTAAGTTGATGCGGGCTTAAGCCCGATCAAAGAAGTAGAGGAGGGATTTGTTATGAACAGTTTCCAGGTGTTCCCCAGAGACACGGGCAGGGCTTTCCTAGTTCCCATAGCAACACTAAAAGAAAACAACTAACTCTAGCTAAGTACCGATATTGAAATGCTAATTAGCTAATTGCTCTGTTTGTTTTCTCTAAACTACCTGGCCTCCCACCCCTCCACGCTGCCATTCTGGGACTAACATGCAAATAAAAACCCCTTAGGATCATGGGAGTATTTTTAGGAGATAAAAATGAATATAAATCAAAAACTGAACACAATAGAGGAGTCTAGATAAATGCCCTAGCTGAGGAAGAGGGAAACACATCCCCTGACTGGCTTTTAACCGTCGCCATCACCTAAGAGAGAACAGACTATATTAGGCTCTGAGAAGCAGGGAGATAGAGACAGAGAGCCCTGGTGCTGCCACAATGGAAGGAGCGGGGACAGCTGTTGTTCTGGACTTCAGCAACAGACTCTGCACACCACGCCTCCTCATCCTCGGGCCACTGGTGTGCCACAAGGAAAGGAGAAAGGACAGCTGCTGCTCGGGACTCCAGTGACCGACTCTGCACGCCGCCTTCCTTTCGGCTGCCTGGGAAAGCTACGACCGCGGGGGCGAGCTCTGCGTCGAGCCCCCTGCCCAGCTGATCTTTTTAATAAAGAGCTGAACATTAATAAAGGCATTAGCCCTGTTCATTTCATAAAGAATGAAGACCAAAAAGGTTAGGATAAAGAAGTTAGTTTATTCCCATTACGAGAAGTACCTATGGGAGGGGTTCAAGGGGGGACAGGATTTGTAAACACCCCCCTGACTTCTTCAGAAATCAGAAATTTTTTAAAAGAGATTAAAGGATTATTGGAAGATCCCATAAGTACAGCTGAACAATTAGATCAATTCTTAGGTCCCAACATTTTTACTTGGGAAGAAATTCAGTCAATAATGAAAATAATATTTTCCCAAGAAGAGAGGCAGATGATTAGAGCTGCTGGAATGAGAATTTGGGAAAGGGAGAATCAACAAGGTCCACCAGGGGACCAGAAAATGCCAATAGCATCTCCTAACTGGAACCAAACTGAAGAGGCAGGGTGAGGACATATGAATGATGACCATAATCTGATAATCAGAAGAATAAAAGAGGCAGCACCCTGAGGGCAAAATGTCAGAAAAGTTTTCAAGGGACAGCAGGGAAAAGAAGAGACCCCAAGTGAGTAGTTAGAGAGGCTCTGAAAGAATATGAAACAATACTCTGGAATCGACCCTGAGACTAGCAGGGCAAGCCCTATTGCAAGTTAATTTTGTCACTCGTGACTGGCCAAATATTAGAAAAAAGATAGAAAATATGGAAGACTGGCATGATTAAATGACCTGTTAAAAGAATCTCAAAGGGTTTATGAACGGAGAGATGAAGAAAAAGCCAAAGTAGATGCAAAAATTATGATAGCCACTATGCAACAAAGTAACTTCCAGAGGAATCTGAAGTGCCCAAGTACCACTCCCAAACATTTGGGTTTTAGAGACAAGGAAAAGGGAAGAAACAGAACCCCAGCACAATAAAAATCCCAGGATCAAATTAAAAATGCCTGTTTCTATTGAGGGGAAGAGGGATACTATAAGAGGGAATGCCTTCACCTAAAAGAGGATCGGAAAATATTCCAAGAGATACACCCAGAAGAAGAATAGGGAGGTCATGGACTCTATTTTCTGGGGGAAAAGTACCATCTAGAGCCTTTGATAACTTTACAAGTAGGCTTCCAAGAGGAGGTATTAGAATTTATGGTTGATACTGGGGCAGAGAGAACTTGTGTAGTAAATATTCCTAGAGGATGTGATGTGAGCAATGACACTGTGAAGGTAACAGGACCAAAAGGAGAAGGGTTTAAAGTCCCTGACATTAAAAATGTACTAATTGAAGGGGAAAGCAGAATAGGAATGGGAGAAGTTTTATTAGTTCCTGGAACAGGTAGCAACTTATTGGGGAGAGACTTACAGGTGCAATTAGGAATAGGGATCATACCAGAAGAAGGGTAGATGACAGCTAAAGTGTTAAAACTTGGCCAAGAAGATGAGGCAAAGATTTTAAAAAAAAAGTTTGGGCTCGGGAAGGAAATAGGGGAGTGCGGGAGATGGGAGATCAGGACTCCTGGACAACAAACCAATATGATTAAGCAGAAGCCACTTTATTGTTTACATTATGGTCTATTTATACATTCTAACACTACTGCACTCGCCAATCACACATTTATTGATTGTTGCCTCTATCTTGTCCACGCGCTCTGCATGTACTTTTCAGGATATGTGATTGGTTACAGTCCAGGTGCTTCACCTCTCTCCTTTATCTAGTTCTTGTGGTCTTGGCATTTTTTTTCTCAGCCTCTTCTTTCTCAATTTAGCACAATTAATGTCTTAGTAACCTTGATGAATTCCAGAGGGCTCTGATAAGAAAAACTAAAAGTGGTTTGGCTGGAGCACACTGTGGCCTAAGCTGTGCAAATACATTGCTACAATTCCCCCTTCTTCTTCTTCCACCAGCCAAACCCTTTTTACTGCATTTTCCACCAAGCAGGTCACCAATTTTATTATGCATGGAATAATACAAAGCAGTATAATAATGACTAATAGTAATAACAAAGCTCCCTTTATGATATCTTTCAACCATCCAGCTATTCCCCATCCCTCAAACCACTCATCCAAACCCCAGTCATTCACAGTCAATTTCCTCATGTTATCCTGTAATTGCTTGAATTTCTTGTGAATGGATGCAGAATGGTCGGAGAGGTTCATACAACACATTCCTTCAAAATCCTCACACCTGCACCCATGTGCTAATAGCAAAAAATCCATAGCTGCTCTATTTTGCAGTGTGCTGTGTCTAATACTATCTACATCAGTGAGCATCTGACTTAAAATAGCTGAAGTTATGTTTAATTGTTTGGCTGTCCAGCATCCCAGCTTGTTACGCGTAGCCAAAGCTTGAGCAGCAGCAACACCTGGAGTAAGGAATGATGCTATTATTCGTGCTGGAGCGCCCCAAAACTCTACGTGATTGTCACAATCAGGTCTTAAGCTTGTGGTTGCTTTCATGTTCCCTCTGGGCTAGCTCTCGAAGGATCAGAGGTGAGACTACAACCTGATTTGCTGGTGTGACAGCCCATCCACTTTCTGTGATCTCAGCCTTAAAAAACTTAATTATTTTGTAGTCTGCTTGGTCATATTTTGGGATGAACTCTGACAAATCAAACTTTTTTTGTAGAATTACTGCGAGAATCCCTTTTTCTGCAATCCCTCTTGCTGCTTTATCAGCAAAGCGGTTTCCCAATTCTGGAGTGGTTTTCCCTTTTTGGTGACGTCTACAATGCATGATAGCTACTTCTGCAGTTTTTTTAATGCTCTTTAAGAGGGCAAATATTTGTTCAGCATATTTGATTTGATTACCTTGAGCGTTCAGAAGTCCTCTCTCCTTCCAGATGGCTCCATGGACA
Source organism: Vidua macroura (assembly GCF_024509145.1). Classification (NCBI taxonomy): domain Eukaryota; kingdom Metazoa; phylum Chordata; class Aves; order Passeriformes; family Viduidae; genus Vidua; species Vidua macroura. Next base: position 4,646,801 of record NW_026530535.1, on the reverse strand, counting down.
TGGAAAACACTAAATGCATATTTAGAGTCTGTCCATATATTTACCTTCTTTCCTTTGCTCGGGTCTAGGGCTCTCGTCAGTGCAATCAGCTCAGCTTTCTGTGATGATACATCTGCTGGCAGGGCCTTTGCCTCGATCACCTTGTCCTGTGTAGTCACAGCATAGCCTGTCAGCTTTTTGCCATTTTTCATGAAACTGTTCCCATCTGTAAAAAGTTCCCAATCTGGATTCTCCAGGGGCACGTCTTTCAGGTCTGGTCGGCTGGAATAGATTTCTTTGATAGTCTGTAAACAGTCATGTTCAGGCTCACCATCAATTAAGGTGGAGGACAAAAACATGGCAGGGTTAACAACAGAAGTGGTTTTCAAGGTAACATCATCCTGCTCTAATAACAGTGCTTGATATTTAAGCATCTGATTACCAGATAACCAATGTTCCCCCTTTTGTTCAAGTACAGCCACTACTACATGGGGTACATACACTACAAGGTGTCACCCCAGGGTGAGTTTTTGGGCCTCCTGGATCAAGATGACAGTGGCTGCCACAGCCTTGAGGAACCCTGGTGAGCCTTGGGCAACATTGTCTATCTGTTTAGAAAAATATGCCACAGCCCTTTGTTGGTTCCCGAGGCACTGTGCTCGTATCCTCAAAGCCACATTCAATCTCTCGTGTGTGACAAGTTCAAAAGATTTAGTTAAGTCTGGTTGTCCCAGTGCTGGAGCTCACATCAGAGAGTGTTTCAGCTGTTTAAAAGCTGCTCTGGTGTTTTCAGTCCATAAGATAATTCCCTTTTCAGCTGCTTTTAATGCTGCATATAGGGGTTTTACCAGCAGTCCATAATTTGCTATCCACAAATGACACCAACCTACCATTCCCAGGAAAGCTTGCATCTCTCTCACGGTGTGGGGCTCTGGAAGATGGCAGATGGCTTCTTTCCATTCTTTGCTGAGCTGTCAGTGTCCACAGAAGATCTCAAGCCCCAAGTAAACTACTGCTTCCTTAGCAATCTATGCTTTGTCTCTAGAAACTCTGTACCCACTCAGTCCCAAAAAGTTTAATAGACTTACAGTGAGTTGTATACAGTCATCTCTGGTTCTGGCTGCAATCGAGATGTCATCCACATGCTGAAGAACAACTCCTGGCTCCTGTCTTTTCCAATCCTCTAATTCCTTTGCTAGCTGGTTCACAAATATTGTAGGGCTGTTTTTGAACCCTTGAGGTAAAACTGCCCATGTAAGTTGACTCTTTCTTCCTGTCTCGGGATTTTCCCACTCAAACGCAAAAAGCACTTGGCTGTTTTTGTGCACAGGAATGCAGAAAAAGGTATCCTTCGGGTCTACAACAGTAAACCACCCTAATTCATCTGTCAGTGTGATCAAAAGGGTGTAGGGATTGGCTACTACTGGATGTATATCCTCTGTAATTTTGTTAATTACTCTCAAGTCCTGTACTAATCAATAACTCTTGCCATCTGCTTTTTTAACATCTAAAATTGAGATGTTGAATTTAGATTCACAATGCACTAATAAACCATGTTGTAGAAAATTTTCAACTATAGACACTAATTCCTTATGGTTCTGTAATTTCAAAGGGTATTGTTTTTGCCTTACCACTGTGGCTCCTGGTTTGAGTGTAATACTCACTGGTTCTGCTCGTTTAGATCCTCCTGGTGTAATATATAATTTAGAATAAATTCATGCTCAGGACTAAAAAAAATACAGTATCCTTTTAAATGGAACCAAGTGATGGGAAAGAGCAATATACACAGGATGAATTCCTGTCTCAAAAGATAGTTATTCTGAAGGATTATTTTGTCTAGAAGATATGCATTGAATGATAAGATGAATATTCATCGCCAGAACAAGATATTTGAGGGGATTACCGTCTAACAGGATTTCAGGAATCAGAGTATTCCAGGAAAACCTCTGTTTAGAAGCACCACAAGAAAAGAACATGCATTAATATGTGAAAAAGGACAAAAGGAAACAAGAGGACCCCCCCCCCCCCAGAATCCCGCTAAGTCTGGAAACAGTATAAAAAAGCCCCTGTGAAATCAGTACCCTGTGAACTGCCAGGGTACAGAGCTACATAGTCCAGACCCAGTTCACCCAGCACCAATCGCCTGGCTTGGTGCTGATTTGCTTGTGGCTTTTCCAATTTTACTTTGATTTGTTTTAATAAATTCCTTTAATTATTAAATTGACTGATTCATTTATAACAATTTGGTGATCCAATTTTGGATCTGCGGTCCTCTCCTCTGATCGGAAGGCGCCCTGCTATTAAGCGGTCCGGCCATTGGTGGGGGGGGGGGGGGTCCAGCAGAGCCTGTTGGATTTTGAACAAATTGAAGTGGAAACCACTTGCAAAGGGAGAAACGAGCTCAGAGCTCCCAGACGTTTATAGAGGACCCACAGGGGGATCCTCTGAAACGCGGTATTTAAATACTCGTAATTCTACGTGCACAAAGATCCACACGGAAAAAGAAAGAGGCCGTAAGTACTGCGGGCTGAGTAAAGTGTGGCTGAGCGTATGCGTGAGACGTGATAAGTATCATGACCTGAGTGCAGACCCCCGATAAACCGCAGTTCTGGCATTTCCTGCCAGGGGACCGGTCGACAAAGGGGGGAAGCAAATCTAAAAGGGGGGGACTCATTACTTATGTAAAATCCGAAAACTCGGGTTCGGACATCAGCCACGAGAAGGCTAAAAAGGGAAAGGTACTGTTATAAACGAAAAATGATCCAGCCGAATTAAAAAAAATAAAAAGAATTTATTTTAGCAATAGAGATCTAACTTAGCCAGCCACAAGGAAAAGGACAGTGCCGAGCCCGGGATTGGCACTGGGTGCGAGACACAGAGATCAGCCTCAGCAGAGGTTTCCCCCTATGCTCCCACACCACCATCCTGGTACAAGCGATTTTTATAGGGAAAATTTTGCCTGAAGCCAGGATTTCGGCATTCAGTCCCATAAGTTGATGAGATTTCCTTCTCGGTGACAAGGTAGAACAATTGGAAGTCTGGAGCCGTTGAAACTCTTGATGAAATTTACAGCAACACGGTACTCACATGTATCAGCCCGGGGGATGTTCCTGATGCCCATCTCTGGTCGTTCACGCGATGATCAGCGCCTGAGTGTCTCCATATCGCTTCAGATAAGGCCCATCTCCTGGCGAGCCACATCCTTTTGCTTGTAAATCGGGTTTCAACACACACCTGGTTTTGCCTGAGAAGGGGGGGCTTCTAATGCCAAAGGGTACATTCTAACAACTATTTAATATTATATATATATCATGAAAAAATGGCGCGAATTATACCTGTTACATATAACAGTACGCTCTCAAAGAATCGGGGGGAAGGGTAAGCCCTTTTTAGTCTAGGACCAGGGTCCGGGAGAAAGAAAGCAGGAGGAAATAAAAAAGGGAGCACATTCCCAAATCAAATGCTGCAGGACGGTCCTCCATTGGTTAGTAGAGTGGTGATAAAAAATTAGTTAAGCACAATACGTGCCAGCTAAAATTAAAAACAAGTGTGTAAGTGTGAAACTCAGTTGTGAGGAGAAAAGTGATTAGGAGTCAGAATTACAACACTTGGTGAAATGGGACAAAGGAAGAGTAAAAACCAGGGAAGCACCCAGGAAAACCCCTTGGGGGAAAAACAAACAGACATACCAGAAATTCCACCAGAAAGCCCACTAGGTTTTTTGCTGGAAAACTGGAAAAAATGTCCCTAGAGGAAAGGGAAAAATCAAAGGAAAAAATGATTCATTTTTGTATAGATTGGGGGGGGGGGGAAGGGAAGAAGAGATTAAGAATCATTTGATTTGGCCTGTATTCGGGACATTTGAGGAGTGAACATGTCAAACCCTGAAAACTTATGTAGATGGCAGGGAACCACAGAATCAGGAAGAGAGTGACTATGCTAAGATATGGGTGGGATCAGCAGTTCAGCTGTTCACAGTGGAGATCAGAGAGGGAGGTAGAACCAGGGGTAAGGCTTGGAACCCCTTAGACTATTTGCCACCCCCGTGTAAGGTCCCGGCCCCTCCCCCCCGACACTGCCCCCGCCAGCGCGGGCGCTGCAGCCTCGGGCCTCAAGTCCGGTCCCTGTGCCCCCGTCCCAGCCCGTGCAGGTGCAGCGGCCCCGGCCTCCACCCCAGCCTGCGGAGGCTGCGAGATCGGCTGCCTCCTCCCCCCGGGGTTGTTTTTCTCCTCCTGAGGGAGGAACAAGGAGTAAAACAGGGGGTGGGGGTGATGAAGAGGGGAAAAGGGGGCATAATCTTCTCCAGTTGAGAGAAATACCAACCCCCTGGGGAGTGATTGGATATGTAAATGTGCCACTTAACACGGGGACGTCAGAGCCTTCAGAAAAGAGATGGGTAGCTTAATAGATGATCCCCTAGGTGTGGCAGACCGGTTAAACCAGTTTCTGGGAAACAGTGTTTATACATGGGATGACATACAAGCCAGATTGAGAACTTTGTTTGCTATTGAAGAAAGAGAGATGATAAGGCAAGCTGGCATCCGGGAATGGGAACACCAAAATCCACAAGATCTACCTGGAGATCAGAAGTGGCCAAACCAAAGACCCGTGTGGAATGCTCAAACAGAAGAGGGTCAGTGAAATGTAGTCGGTTTAAGGAACACTATAATACAAGGAATTCGAGAAGCAGTGCCCTGAGGGCAAAACATTAGCAAAGTATTTAGAAAGTGCTAGGGGAGAGAGGAATCTCCTACAGAGTGGTTAGAAAGATTAAGAAAGGGTTTGCAAATGTATTCAGGGGTTGATTCAAATTCACCAGTAGGGGAAGTATTATTAAAAACACAATTTGTAGCAAAATCTTGGGGAGATATATGGAAAAAACTCGAGAAATTAGAAAACTGGCAAGAGAAGGGATTACAGGAATTATTGAGAGAAGCACAAAAAGTTTATATGAGAAGAGATGAGGAAAAGCAGAAGTGAGATGTTAATTTTGAAGGATTAAGAATTTTAGAAAAGTTCAGATGATAGTTAAATTACATGTTGCTGAGTTAGCGGAAGTAGATAGATAGGCTTTGTTAATAGTTAACAGTAGCCGCATCTGAGATAAGATATCCAGGATCTAGTGTGAAAAATGCCTATTTTATGATTGGCTTTTCACAAATATTAAATTGCATACTATATGTATTATGTTATATTGATTAGAAGTGCTGTATTAACATTTTAATAGAATGGTAAATGTAGTTTTGTAGTTCAAATAGGAACTATGTATGTGGGTTTTTTTAAAAAGAATGAGATACTCGCTTTGGGAGAACAATCCCAAAACACCTAAATCTTCCAGAGAAGAGGAATTTATGGTTCTCTTATCAGAAGAAGCTAATTTCTTCAGGCCTTGCTGAGACTTGAAGACGCCGTGGGGATTAGAAGGAGCTGACATATTCCAGACAGTTTCTTATTTTAAAAAGAATGTATGCATAACCATGAAGTATGTATGAATATGCAACAGTATATGGTTTTTGTTATAAGTTTGGAGCGACAATAATGGATCACAGTGACAATTGGATCAGATTAATTTATTAAAAGCAAGCGACAGTGGGCAAAACAGCACTGGACGGCCAGGGAGTTATTACTTGCCAATGGTCCGCATTTCTTCTTTACAATCCTTAGGTTTTTATTGCTTCTCTGTTTCCAGCGGACATGTCGGCTCTGAGTTGCTCTGCGTCTGCGCAGCCTGTTGCTAGGGGGTCTGAGTTGCTCTGTGTCTGTGCAGTCTGTTGCTAGGGGGTCGTCGTTCTGCTCTCCAGTGGTCGCTGGGACGAAGGTACCTCCTTTTCCTCGGATTCTGCAGGTGCCCTGAGAAGTAACTTTACATATATGGTCACACAAATCTGCTTAAGCAAGCGATATCGGCGTAGTTCTGCAACTGGCCTTGTTAGGCCGGATGCCTCCGGTTTCTTGTCTGCCTGGGAATCTTCTGTACCCTTTGTACTCTTTTCCTCCCCTTTTTTTTTCTTTTTTTTTTTTTTTCTAGTAGATGAAAAGATCAATATACCACAAACCCTCCTTTTCTCTTCTTTCCATTTTGTTCATCAAAACGTAATTCCCGATGGCTCAAAGCAAGTGTTTCACCTACTTCCGGGTCATCAGGTAATACATCATACTTAGCTCTAATAAGCATCAGGTGCGCTGCTTCTAATCTTCCTTTTACTATGTCTATAACTTTATTAAAAATACATGGTCCAAAGGTCAATCCTAATACTAACAAGATTACAGGGCCTGTGATGGTAGACAGGAGTGTGGTAAGCCAGGGGGAGCTATTAAACCAGGTTTCATACCAGTTTTGCTGTGCTTATCTTTCCCTTTTTCTTCGCCCTAGTCCCTCTCTTAATTTGGTCATTGTATCCCTTACTATTCCCGTGTGTTGCTTTTCGTTCTTTTCTTCTCTCTCCGACTTCCTTGTTTTCGCCCGTTCCGCTTTCCCGGGGCGCTGGCCAGGCGCTTCCGGGAGCAGCTGGAGAGAGAGAGGCAAGAAACACCTTTGTGGGTTCGTTTGATATGGACAGAGCTGTTTAGAGAGCGCAATCAAGACCGGGATAAAGAGACTCAAGAGATTGGACACTTGTTGTGCAGTCCAAAGTAGGTTGCATTTGCCCGATCGCCGCACGTACAAGTGACAATGATCTGGGGTCCAGACACAGGTTTTATAGGGGAAAATGAGAGATAAGGTGAAACCAATAGAACAATGCCCAGTGTGAATACATTATAGGTAAAATCCAATGGGAATAACTCCAGGGGGAAGGATGAATACACATAAAAATACAGAATAGAAACTCCAGCTTTAGGTTTAGGAAACAGAAACTCCCATCTCAAATTCACAAAGCCTTTTTGCTCCGTTTGCGTAGCTGCACACTGCAACACCTGTGTGGTCGGCATATACACAACATTCTTCCTTAAGGGTAGCACATAGTCCTCCTTGCTGTAAAAATATTAAGTCTAATCCTCTCCAGTTCTGCAAGACTACTTCTGATAAAGACCTCACAGATTTCTCAAGAGCTGATATGGATTGCTCAATACGAGCTAAGTCTTCATCTACAGCCACCCTTAGGGAGTTAAATTCCTGATTCCGTTTCACTAGGGACACCACTCCTGTGCCCACCCCCGTTCCTCCTATAATCATTAAGGTAGCTACTGTTAAGGTTGTGAAGGGCTCCCTTTTTAGTAGGTGATGTGTCAAAGTAGTCTGAGTGCTGTATATGTATTCCTCAGAGTGGTAAACAATTTTAGGGACTATCAGTACCTGTAGCAAAAATCAGAGGTTTCATTGAACAAATCAAGGGCAATGCATGGAGTGAGTCCCCCTCTGGAACATATCCACTTGGTATTTTTGGCAGGGATTAGCCATTTTGCTGGATTGTCCTCTTGTTTAGCCTTAACTATTGTCCCACACAGATTTTCCTTATGCTTCGGGACGTTCCCAACACACCGGCCTTTTCCTGTTATTGCTGCCAGGGTTATTCCCTGAGTTTGGGTATCCTTCCAACTGCATTGAGGGGGGTTGCTCCCATTAACTCGTCTAAATTTCTCAGCTAGTCCAATGGCCTCATAAAAAGGGGGCCTGATATCAACACAGAGCCAACAATTTTCTGTAAATTTAGGGTTCGTTACATTGAGGACTTGATAAGCCACCTGCATTCATTTCCAAAGGGTACTTCATTGAGGGCCAACAGTTGGGAAAGTGAAAGTCCCATTTCCGGGGGCTAAGGTATCATTAGTCTCAAGGGGAGTTTCACCTTCCTTCAATAACTCCATTTCAGTAACTACAGGATTGGGTCCGATTGCCTGAGGGTCATGGGGTAGGGGTTCCTTTCTTATTTGGAGATACCCCCCCCCCCAATCCCTACCTGGTTCCCAACATCTTACTCCCCAAGTTTTTCCTGTCAGCCATCCCGGGTCCAGGGGATTAAGCACTTGTATTCTCAGGGACTTACAGTCCCCCTTATACAGGATTTCTCCCTGAGTGCATACCACAGAGTTTTGCACCCTTAAAGATTTATCTGGATGGGTGACAGTCCAGGCAGTTGCTATGGTTTCACAGCCCCAATACCCACAAAAATACTCCCCAGGATAATTACAATATCCCCTCCCAGGATTGGAACTAGGACACCAGTAGGTGGCGAGGTGGTCAGGTTTACTCCATCCCTCCAAAGAGTTTACCAACTCCTCATTAATAACAAAAAAGGTGGGAACTCCAGTTGTAGCATTATGCTTAACAACCTTCCCTTTGTCTATTCTGGTCAGGGTCCAATTAAAAGGCTGGTGAATATTTTCTCCTTGTGATAGTTTACAGAACATACCCAAGATAAAGATAGTCTGCCAGTAAGGATGGAGTCCCAGACTGTTTACTATAACTCTAGTTCTAAGTTGTTCCCCATTTGTCTGGTGTCTGCCTTTTAGGACTCTTGTTTGGCCTAATTCAGCCGTCTTAAGGGAGTCAATATCCGTAAGGCATTTCTTGGAACATTTTTGCATTGTCCCAGTTGCTTGGCTCTCTCCTCCACAGTTTCTTACCTCTCTGCCTCGCTCGCCGACTCAGTTGCTGCGAGCCGCTAGGTGTTCCATCTTCTCGGCAGCAGGGGTATTCTTCAGGAGGCTTGCCATCACCCTCCCTTTTCCCTTCTCTTATATGACTCCCAGTTCTTATCTTTCACCAGTGGTGAATTACACTGGATTCCACTTAGAGTCCTTTGGCAGCACCCTTTCACAAGTTGAGATATCAATGGGATTGGTTCGTTAGAATGAAAGCAGCAGTTTTCTGGCCTGACCCCTTTTGTGAATATTTCCCACCACTTTGGAGAGTGCCTTGAAAATTCTCCGGTCTCCTCCCCTATTCTTAAGACCGTTTCGGTCAATTCCCTCTCTATTTGATAACACTCTCTGCAGATCCCTCTTAGAGGTTTTCCCCTATGGCAATGGACCCACCACTGTTCCTGGCAGACTTTACAAATAAAACAGACAAAAAGGTAACAATCACACCCCTTATTCCCACAATAAACCCTGTAGTTGCTGGTAATTGGATAACCTTGTCCTGCTATACCACCGTGTCAGGTTTCTTGGATCCCTTGCACTGAGTCCATCAAGTTTTCTTAAGGGTAACCCTTAAGTCTCCAGGTGGGCTGGTCACCTTCCAGAGTTTCTCGACTTCTGTAGTGATACGCCCCTTCACTCGACTAGCATGTGTCCATCCCTTTTCAGCAGTTCTTATGGCTGTTTTTGTAGTGAGCAAAACTACATAGGGTCCTTCCCAACAAGGTGATGCCTCTTTCCAGGTTTTAATTAATACCTTATCCCCAGGTTTGATCTTATGGATGGCTATATCTAAGGGCGGTCGTTGCACCAAGAGGCCCTTATTCCACAACTCCTTTCTCCTGACCATCATCTGCATTATGTATGTTTTTGTTTGGGAATTCTCCAGGCATGGGTGATCGATGGGTGCCTCCATATCATAGGGCATCCCGTACAACATTTCAAAAGGGGAGATTCCTACGTCCGTTCAGGGTTGTGTTCTAATATTTAACAAGGCCAAGGGGAGACATTTCACCCATGACGTTTTTGTTTCCAACATTAATTTAGTTAATTGCTTCTTAATTTCCCTGTTCACTCTTTCTACTTTTCCTGAACTCTGAGGATGCCAAGGAGTATGATACTGCCACTGGGTCCCTAAGGCTGAGAAAACTTCCTTAGCCACTTTAGATACAAAATGAGGGCCTCTGTCTGAGTCTATTACTTCCAATATTCCATATCTCGGGATTATCTCTTCTAACAATACCTTCACCATGGTTTGGGTGGTTGCCCTTGCAGTGGGGAATGCCTCTACATAATGAGTAAGGTGGTCCACCAGTACCAGCAAATACTTATACCTCCCCACCTTTGGCAATTCAGTGAAATCTATTTGTGTATGGGAGAAGGGTCTATGGGCTAGCTCTCTTCCTCCCAATACCCATTCCCTCTGTTGATGTTTATTAACCTTTTGGCAGATTAAACAGTGGTGGGTTATTTGTTTGGCCAAATTATATACTCAAATACACATGTATTTGATGGCAAATTGATCCACTAGTGCCTGAGTTCCCCAGTGGGTCTTTCCATGAATTTCCTGTAATATTCTTAGGGTGAGTGCTTTCAGAAGGACCTCTCTGCCATCCGGTAATTCCCATTTCCCCTCGCCCTTTTTCTGTATTCCCATTTGAGCTAGTTAGGCTTGTTCTTGCAAAGTGAATGTCAAAATGTGTATTGGGCCATGTAAACAGCAGTGTCTTTTATTGGGGTTTTCGCAGGCACATCGTACCCCCTCTATTCCCAAGTTCTTCCAGGAGGTGGTAGCAGAGGATGGTTCACTCTCCAAATCACCCCCACAGGTCGAGTCGTCCTCCCTCTTAGTCCAAACGGCCCTGCCTTGCAGAGTCAATAAAGCTGCTCTCTCAGCTTCCTGATCGGCCAGATTGTTCCCCCTTACAATAGGACTCATTCCAGTTTGGTGCCCCTGCACATGTACAACAGCTATTCCCTTTGGGTGTCTTATAGCCTGCAAAATCTGCTTTATTAGCTCCTCATGAATTAATCCCTTCCCTTGGGAACTTATCAAACCCCTTTCTTCCCAAATTTTTCCAAAGGTGTGCACTATCCCATAAGCATACTTTGAATCTGTGTATATTGTCCCTACCTTTCTGTTCAATAGTTTCAGAGCCCTTAATAATGCATACAGTTCACATGCCTGGGCCGACCAACTCGGGCTTAGAGGGCCAGATTCTATTACCTTAAGGGTTTTTCCATCTACAATAGCATACCCAGATTTCCTCTTTCCTTCTAATACTCAAGAGGATCCATCTACAAAAAGTCTGTCTCCCGTTTCCAATTCCTCTTCCTCCAAGTCGGGTCTGATCTTTGTTTGTTCTTCTATATGTCGGAGGCAATCATGGGTCAATTCCTCACTGGGTTCCCCATATAAAAACTGAGCGGGGTTCTGCAAGGTTGTTGTTTCCAGTGATAGTTTAGGGGATGATATCAAAATCCCTTCATACTTCACAAGCCGAGCATCAGTAATCCATTTTTCTGCTTTTTGTTGCAATACCCCTCTAATGTTATGTGGAGACATAACTTTTAACTCGCCTCCAAAAGTGATTTTAACCGCCTCCTCTACTAGAAGGGCTGCTGCTACTATTGCCTGCAAGCAAGTAGGCCATACCCGACTAACGGGGTCTAGGAATTTAGATATATATGCTACAGGCTTTTTACTCCCTGCCCAGTCCTTGGCCAGAACCCCATATACTGTTCCTCCTTCTGCATTAACAAACAAGAAAAAGGGCCTCTTTAAATCCGGTAAACTAAGCACTGGCGTGTTCACTAATTCTGCTTTTAGGATTTGTAATTGTTCCTCATCCTCCCGGGACCATTTCACCAAGCCCTCTTTGGATAATTTATCATACAGAAATTTGACCCTTCCACTAAAGTTTTCAATCCACTGCCTGCAATATCCAAACAACCCCAATAATTGTCTCACCTGTCTTTTAGTTTTGGGGGCTGGGATTTAGAGTATTCCCTTCACTCTCTCAGGGTCCAATTTCTTGGTCCCTTGGTTCAACCTATGTCCCAAGTATTTCACCTTCTTTTCCACGAACTGCAATTTAGATTTGGAGAACTTTAGTCCTTTCAAACTTAAAAAGTTTAGCAGCTTTATACTCTCTTGTCTAACTACTTCCTCACTCATCCCAGCTATTAATAAATCATCCACATACTGTATCAATGTTGCCCCTTCCCCCAAATGATAATCTCACAAAATTTGTTCTAGGGCCTGCCCGAATAGGTTAGGGGATTCTGTAAAGCCCTGTGGGAGCACCGTCCACCTCAATTGCTGCTTCCTGTGGGTATCTGGGTCTTCCCTTTCAAAGGCAAATAATCTCTGCAGGTCTCCTTCAGGGGGCATGCCCAGAATGCATCCTTTAAATCTATTACACTGTACCATTGGTTCTCTGGCCCTAATTGACTTAATAACGTGTGTGGGTTTGCGACTACAGGGAATCTTTCTATTGTTCTTTTGTTAATCTCCCCTAAATCATGCACTAATCTATAATTCCCATCAGCCTTTCTTATGGGTAAGATGGGGGTATTAAATGGGGACATACAGGGTTCGAGCAACCTTTGTCTCAGCAACCTATCAATTTCAGGTTTCAAACCCTGTCTTCCCTCCTTGGATAGAGGGCATTGTTTAATTCTGACAGGGGTTTCTGGATTTCTAGTTGTTACCTCCAATGGCTCAATATTTAACTTTCCCACGGTGTCAGGGGTGTACCATACTTCAGGGTTTATTTTCTCCTCATCTATAGTACACAGGGGGCATAATTTGATGTTTAGCCTATTTTCTACCACCTCTACTCCAATTCCCAACTCAATCATCAAATTCCGTCCCAGGAGATTGTATTCAGCCTCCGGGACTAGCAATAAGGATCCCAATCCCACCTTTGAATCGGTTTCAATTAGTACATTCTTTATTACAGGTGCTCCAAAGGGTTCCCCCTTTGCCCCAACTACCTGCACCTTTTCTGTTGAGACTTTACACCCTTGGGGTAGGGCTTGGACAGTTGATCTTTCTGCCCCTGAGTCCACTAGGAACTCAATCTCCTGTTGCTGGGGACCTACTTTAAGTTTTACCAGGGGCTCTGTTCTTTCCTGTGTCCCCAATATATAGGGCCCCTGACCCCCCTAATCTTCTTGGAACAATTTCTCTTCTGCCATCCTTTTCCTGCACTCCTTCCTTATATGCCACCTTTTCCCACAGTAAAAGCACACCACCCTTCCCTCCTTTTCTCTTCTCGATGCCTCTCCTCCCCAATTATTCTCTCTTTTCATACTGCTTCCCTTCTGTGAGGGCCCCATTCTCTGTCTTTCCTGGACTGCCGCAACCATCATCTTCACCTGTCTCTTATGACTCTTGTCCTCTCTCCAAATGTACACCTTCTGCGCTTCCCTCAACAACTCATCCAGGCCCCTACCCTGCCAGTCTTCCAATTTTTCCAACTTCTTTCGAATGTCTACCCATGATCTGTCCACAAACTGAGTTTTCAACAATGCCTGCCCCACGGGGGTGTCGGGGTCAACTCCTGAATACAGTTGAAAGCTCCTTCTGAGTCTCCCCAACCACTCTGTGGGGTCCTCATCTTTTTGCTGTTGCTCACAAAATGCCTTATTAATATTCTGGCCTCTGGGTACAGACTCCCTTATCCCTTGGATTATGATGGTTCTTAGGTCTGTCATGTGAGCCCTGTGTTCTGGGGTCTGGTTATCCCAATTAGGGTGTTGTAAAGGCCACTTAGTGTCAGCTAAGGGACCTGCCTGGTGATCACCATCCCATATTCTCATCCCTGCTGTCCTGATCATCCTCCTTTCTTCTGATGTAGACAAGATACTTAAGATAGACTGCATTTCATCCCAGGTATGTATGTTGGGCCCTAAAAACTGATCTACTCTCTCTGCCACCCCTAAGGGGTCTTCCAAGAGATGCCCCATCTCTTTCTTGAATTCCCGAACGTCTCCCGAGTTCAGGGGAATCACCACATACCCTATCCCCGGGATCTGGGCCGACTGTCTGTTGCCCCACATTCGGGTTCAGGACCATTCCCATTCCCACCTCCCTGAGGGGAAACAGCGCTTGTTCTTCCTGCCTCCTTCTGGACTGGCTCCTAGTTATCCAGCGATCTACCTCCGGACAGCCAGATTCCAAACCCCCTTCCCCCTGGGGGTCAGCCACAGGTGCTGAGGGGTTAGGTGGTGGTGGAGGTAAAGGAGGGGGCAGTGGAGGAGGTGGTATGTATTGTGGGAGAGGTGTACCTGGTAATTCTGCCTCATGATTAGACTTCTTTTTTCTTTCCTGAGTGTTGAGAGCAAAGAGATTCACCCTGGTTTCAGTTACTATCCAGAGGGCGGCATACTCGCTTTCCTCCAGACTGAAGGGTTCCTTAGAATTCACATATATATTTAGGGCCTGACAGATCCAATCCTCGAAAGATCCGAAGACCGGCCAATAAAGGTGATCTCCTCCAATCTGCTTTCCACCCCATACTTCCATACAATAATGTATCATTTTTACTTTATCCTTCCCATTTCTAGACGGAAAGGCATGCCAATTTGCAATCATCAATCCCAGTGGGCTATCTGGCAGTATATGGGGGAGTTTTACTTGGGTCCCCCCACCCATGGGATCAGAGGGCCTACTTTTCCTCTGTCCCATCTTCCGGCATGCCTTCTCACACACACACACACACTGCCCCCTGTTCGTGGCCCAGCCCCTCGTGGGATCTGGAAACCGCACTACTATGAGGTCCTCACTTGCCTTGCCCTGACTTAGGGCATCTCACACAGCACACTCCGGGATATCCAGCTCCAACCAGACAGATTCCCAACCTATACTTACGCACTCCTGTGCCTTCGTCCGGGGTTTTGTGCACAAAGATAACGGGGTTGCCGGCTTTTCTTTTGCTCGCTGCCAATTTAGGGTTCGTCGGTCAGGGTCCTGGAGGATAGCGCCCAAGCGGGGCCACTGCCTAAGCAACGGGGTGCCTCCCCAAAAGGGGCTACCACCAGGTTGCCCTGATCCGAGTCACAGCACCAAATTTGTTATAAGTTTGGAGCGACAATAATGGATCACAGTGACAATTGGATCAGATTAATTTATTAAAAGCAAGTGACAGCGGGCAAAACAGCGCTGGATGGCCAGGGAGTTATTACTCACCAATGGTCCGGCAGACGTGTCGGCTCTGAGTTGCTCTGCGTCTGCGCAGCCTGTTGCTAGGGGTTCTGAGTTGCTCTGCGTCTGCACAGCCTGTTGCTAGGGGGTCTGAGTTGCTCTGTGTCTGTGCAGTCTGTTGCTAGGGGGTCGTCGTTCTGCTCTCCAGTGGTCGCTGGGACGAAGGTACCTCCTTTTCCTCGGATTCTGCAGGTGCCCTGAGAAGTAACTTTACATATATGGTCACACAAATCTGCTTAAGCAAGCGATATCGGCGTAGTTCTGCAACTGGCCTTGTTAGGCCGGATGCCTCCGTTTTCCTGTCTGCCTGGGAATCTTCTGATCTTCTGTACCCTTTGTACTCTTTTCCTCGCCTTTTTTTTCCTTTTTTTTTTTTTTTTTCCAGTAGATGAACAAATTAATATACCACAGTTTTTAAATTTTTATTACTCTAATTGTATTACTATTTTTATAACTATTTTATTATTATTAAACTTTTAAAAATTTAAAAACCAAGTGATTGGCATTTTTCACACTAGTAACTCATTGCTTGTCAACTTTATGTTTGGATAGCTGTGCTTATCATGAAAAACAGAATGTGCTAAACAGATTTCAGAGACACGAAAACAGTCACAGACTTCCCATACTTGAGGAATCCATTGAACACAGGAAAACTACAAGGATTCATTTGTCACGTATGCATTGAAAAGGTAGAAAAGTCAGAATGAGGAAGAGTTATTTTACTTCCTCATTTTGGAGACCCCTCCCTAAAATGGACCCCCGATTCATTTCAGGGAACAAAACTACACATGCTTAATAGCCTTTTTGCCAATTAGCATGTGAAGTGGAGCAGAGGAAGTGACAGGGATATGAATATGCATTCATATTTTGTGTATTCAAGACTTCTGTACATAAAAGGGCTTTGTAATACTTGTGATTTTTGCAGTGCACATTAGGGAATTATCCCACGTACTGCCCGGCTGTTGTAATAAACATACACTTTCTAACTTTAAACTGTTAGAGAGTTTTTGTCCGTCTCAGTTGGATATCGATATTAGATCAATATTCATATTTTAGTAAATCAAAAGGATTTAGGAAGTTAAAAGAAAGGCACTGGAAAGATGTAATACTACTAGACCAAGAAGAGGAATTAGAGGATGCGGAAAAATGGTTTGTGGATAGGTCCTCAAGAATCATAGAAGGGAAAAGGAGATTGAAAGATATAAAACATTAAGAGGCAAGTAGAAAGAAGGTAAATGGAAGCTGCTTGACATAAGGGAATTTTCTAAAGAGTATACAAAGAAGGTTTTAAATAGGCATCATCAACAGACCCATTGGGGAGCACAGGCACTTGCCGAACAGTTTTTGAAATTTTTTAGATGTAAGGGAATTTATGAGTTAGCTAAACAGGAGGTACAAGGGTGTATGTCATGCCAGAAGATAAACTGGGCCAAAGCACAGCAAACTCCATTAGGAGGCTGTCCTTTAGCATATCGACCATTAGAAAAGATTCAGATAGATTTCACTGAACTACCTAAAGTGGGGAAGTATAAATACTTCTTAGTAATGGTAGATCAATTAACACATTGGGTAGAAGCATTTCCCAGTACCAGGGCTACGGCCCAGACAGTGTCAAAAAAAAAAACCCAACAAAACCTGTTAGAAGAGATTATACCTCAATATGGTATAATAGACTATATAGATTCAGATCAAAGGACGCATTTTACTTCAAAAATCATTAAGCAATTGGACGACTGTCCTAGGGTGACGTTATGGTGCTTGTATCCCCAATTGTGTGTTCTGTTTATGCCTGATATTATGTTCTGTGCCTTCAGGACTGACTCTGAAAAGTGAAGGTTTGTTTTGTCTTGTTATCAGTCGGCTCACCTCCCCCCATGGTCTGTGTCTAGGAGAGGCTAGGTTGGCTTGCTTGCTGGCTTGCTTGCTTTCGCTTTGTCCTTGCTTTTGCTTCTGCTTATTAGTTACTTTAGATAGGCAGTTCAATTTTTACCCTGGACTGTTTTTTTTTTCCTTTCCCTTTCGTGAATATCATCTGAACCTTCTCCGGACTGGGACCTGGGAGACACCAAGAAACACTGAGAGCCTGCATTTTGTGATCTGCAGCAGCCATCCCCAGCGCCGGACACCGATAACTGGTAAGCTTTCTCTATACAGTCTGCAGTTCCTCTAGAATGAGGGCTGAGATTTCTAGAGGGGCTGATGAGACCCCTGACCCAGGAGTAGACCCAGGTGTGAGAAATCCTGAGTGGTGTGGGAAATGGGAGGATATGGGCCAAATCCTGAAGGCATTTTCTGACCCTATAGTCTGGGACTTTCCATGTGAACAAATTCAGAACCCAGCTGTGCTGGGGAAATACCTGAAAGAGAAGTGTCATGAGACAAGGAGAAAAGGATCACTGCAGTAAGCTGGGCCCTGGCGTATGCTTATTGCACACTGCTAGATACTATAGGGCAGCAGACAGAAGAAGGGGGGAAGGGAGATAAATCAAAAGCTATCCCAGTCACTCAGGCTGCAGCCAACACCCCAGTTATGAAGCTAGTAGCTAAACCAGACAGTGAGCCTAAGCCAGCAGCTAAACCAGACAGTAAACCTCAACCAATGGTTGTTGCTAGTAGCAAGAGAAGCAGAAAGTGCACAAACAAGACCGATTGACCAGTGGATGATGATGAGGATGATGATGCAGGAGAAGGACCCTCAATGCCTCCTGACATAAAATCAGGAGTCAAAGCAACTGGCACAAGATTGAAAGGCAATATGGAGTCCTTTTCCCTGAAGGACCTCCATGGCCTAAGAAAGGATTACACTCGACGACCTGATGGATCTATAGTTAGTTGGTTAGTCCATCTTTGGGATGCTGCAGGCGAGGCTACAATTCTGGTCAGCACTGAAGTGTAGCAGTCAGAGGCCCTGCAAGGCCTCCATGGCGGTCACTAGCCTAAGATAAGAAATGCAGAGTCATGATGAGTGGACCAGAGCTGCCCCTCTTCCGCACTCAGACCCGTTATCTCTCTGTAAGGCTATAGGTCATATTCTCCTCGACCCCAGCCATTGGACAATTTCCAGTCTCCTAGTACCATACTTAAACCCTCACCTCTGCCCAGTTCAGCGGAAGAGCTGTCACTGGAACCCTTTGCAGAAGCTGCCAATAAAGACATCTCCGCAGAACTCCACACAGCCTTCACCTCTCTCCATCCCTGCGTCTGCCGAGGCACTTTGTGAGCACAGAGCTGAAATCACTAAGAGCTGAAATCACTAGAGCTGAAATCACTCCACAAGTGCTCACTAAAGATGCCCGTGGCTTGAAGCTAGCCTGAGGGCCCAGACAGGCTGCGCCTCATCAGCACAGTGCTATCCAGGACACCTATGGCGGCTGCTGCCCCGGGGGCCAGACAGATCCCCGGGACTTCAGGCTGCGATACTGAAGCGAAGCATTTGGGATCCCTGTCACATGATCCTGTCATCAACCAAGGAATGATGAGGGGGGCTATCCCTCACAGTCTCTGGGCAGGGGTCCTGGAAAGTGTAGCACAAAAATACCTGTGTGCAGATGATCTTTATATGCAGCAGACCCAGTGGAAGACTAGAGAACAAGGGATCCAACGCCTGAGAGAAATGGCACTGGCAGAGATTATCTTCTCAGATGAAATAACTAGGAATCCAGACTTGGTACCATGTACATCTGTGATGTGGCAAAAACTTGTACGGCTTTAGCAGTAATGAAGCGGGATGAGAGGGATGAGACCGTGCTCGATACCTCAAAGAAGCTCTGAGCATATGCAGATGCTGTGCATTGCCCGACACATGCCAGAATCGCAGCAGTGGAAACACATCCGCAGAAATTAGAGGAAAAGATAGAGGAGAATCACACAAGAAACTCAGGGAGGAGATTAAAGAGGACCTTCTCCAAATCTCAGCAGTACAAATTAGAGGCCCTGGTATCCAACGCAAACATTCCCCAGATGGGGAGAGAAGGTACACCCCACGAGCTGAGCTGTGGTTCTTCCTGCGTGATTGCGGAGAAATCATGAGGAGGTGGGATGGAAAATCTACTGCTGCTCTGGCACAACGGGTGAGTGAATTGAAGGAAGGCAAGACTCAGAGAGGAAGTTCTACCAAAAGGGAAAAGCTCCAGTTGCCCGTAGCCAAACTGCCAGGTAGGATGATGATGATGGCATGTCTGATCCCCTTGAAGGAACCTCTAAGACATATGCCCAAGGAAAGAAAGATAAACAGGCTTAGAGGGGCCCTGCCTCTAGCCAGGTAGAGGCTAGGGAAAACTGTGTTTTCTGGACGGTGTGGATTCGTTGGCCTGGCACATCAGAACCACAAAAATATAAGGCTTTGGTCGATACTGGTGCACAATGCACATTAGTCCCATCAAGACATGTGGGGGCAGAATCTGTCTCCATTGCTGGTGTGACAGGGGGATCACAGGACTTTACCTTGGTGGAAGCTGAGGTGAGCCTGACTGGAAATGAGTGGAAAAAACACCCTATTGTGACTGGCCCAGAAGCCCCATGCATTTTGGGAATAGATTACCTCCAAAGGGGGTATTTTAAAGATCCAAAAGGACTCAGGTGGGCATTTGGGATAGCAGCTGCAGTTCACAGAGGGCATCCAGCAATTGAACACCTTGCCTGGACAGTCCGAGAATCCAACTACAGTAGGACTGCTGAAGGGAGAAGAGCAAAAGGTACCAATTGCCACTTCAACAGTGCATCACAGACAGTACAGAACAACTGCTGTGGTTCCCATCCATAAGATGATTCGAGAGCTGGAGAGCCAAGGGGTGGTCAGCAAAACCCACTCACCCTTCAACAGCCCCATTTGGCCTGTGCGTAAATCTGAAGAAGAATGGAGATTGACAGTGGACTACCGTGCATTGAACGAAGTGACTCCACCACTGAGTGCTGCTGTGCCAGACATGCTGGAACTCCAGAAAGAGCTGGAGTCCAAGGCAGCAAAGTGGTACGCCACTATTGACATTGCTAACACGTTTTTCTCCATTCCTCTGGCAGCAGAATGCAGGCCTCAGTTTGCCTTTATGTGGAGGGGAGTGCAGTACACCTGGAACCGACCGCCCCAGGGGTGGAAGCACAGTCCTACCATCTGCCATGGACTGATCCAGACTGCACTAGAAAAGGGTGAGGCTCCAGAAGATTTACAGTATATTGATGATATCATTGTGTGGGGGAACACAGCAGCAGAAGTGTTTGAGAAAGGAGAGATAATCATCTGAATCCTCCTGGAAGGTGGTTTCACCATCAAGAAGAGTAAAGTTAAGGGACCTGCTTGAGCGATCCAGTTCTTGGGAGTGAAGTGGCAAGATGGACGGCGTCTGATTCCTATGGATGTCATCAACAAGATCACAGCTATGTCCCCTCCAACCAATAAGAAGAAAACACAAGCTTTCTTAGGCGCCATAGGCTTTTGGAGAATTCACATTCCTGAGTACAGTCAGATTATGAGCCCTCTTTACCTGGTCACCGGCAAGAAGAACGATTTCCACTGGGGCCCTGAGCAGCAACAAGCTTTCGCCCAGATTAAGCAGGAAATTGCTCATGCAGTAGTCCTTGGCCCAGTCAGGACGGGACCAGATGTGAAGAATGTGCTCTACTCTGCAGCCAGGAGTCATGGTCTGTCCTGGAGCCTTTGGCAGAAAGTGCCTGGTGAGACTCGAGGCCGACCATTAGGATTTTGGAGTCGGAGCTACAGAGGGTCTGAAGCCAACTACACCTCAACAGAGAAGGAAATCTTGGCCACCTACGAAGGAGTCCAAGCCGCCTCAGAGGTGATTAGCACAGAAGCACAACTCCTCCTGGCACCCCGACTACCAGTGCTGGGGTGGATGTTCAGAGGAAAGGTTCCCTTTACCCACCATGCCACCAGTGCTACATGGAGCAAGTGGATTGCTCTCATCATGCAGCGCACCTGTATTGGTAAACTGAATCGCCCTGGGATTTTGGAAGTAATTACAAATTGGCCTGAAGGTGAAAGTTTTGGTGTCACAGATGAAGAACAAAACCAGTGACACGGGCTGAAGAAGCTCCACCACACAACCAGTTGCCAGCAGAGGAAACACGCTATGCTCTTTTCACTGACAGTTCCTGTCGCATCATAGGGATGAATCGGAAGTGGAAAGCAGCCGTATGGTGCCCCACATGACGGGTCGCAGAGGCCACTGAAGGAGAAGGTGGATAAAGTCAACTTGCTGAACTCAAAGCTGTACAACTGGCCCTAGACATTGCAGAAACGGGGGAAGTGGCCAAAGCTCTACATCTACACTGATTCATGGATGGTAGCCAATGCTCTGTGGGGATGGCTGGAGAGATGGAAAGAGGCTAATTGGCAGCCTAGAGGAAAACTAATTTGGGCTGCTGAACAATGGGAAGACATTGCTACCTGGGTAGAGAAACTACCTGTGAAGGTTTGCCATGTAGATGCCCATGTCCCCAAGAGTAGAGCTAATGAGGAGCAGCAAAACAATCAGCAGGTAGATCAGGCTGCAAAGACAGGGGTGCCAAAGATTGACTTGGATTGGCAACACAAGGGGGAGTTGTTCCTAGCATGATGGGCCCATGATGCCTCAGGCCACCAGGGTAGAGAAGCCACTTTTAAGTGGGCACGAGACCGAGGGGTGGATTTAACCATGGACAGTATTTCTCAGATTTTCCACGACTATGAGACATGTGCTGCCATCAAGCAGGCCAAGCGAGTAGAGCCCCTATGGTATGGTGGGCCAAGTACAGGTATGGCAAGGCCTAGCAGATTGATTACATCACGCTGTCCCAAACACGCCAAGGCAAGCGCTACGAGCTCACCATGGTGGGAGCCACCACGGGATGGCTGGAAACCTACTCTGTGTCTCATGCTACAGCCCGTAACACCATCCTGTGATGTATTGTGTTTTTATATCTCTGTAACAGTTCTGTAATGGTTTGCCCCTTCACCCCCATTTTCTCCCAATTGTTCCACCCTGAGCTTTCCCGCCTTTACCTCAATGCCAATCTCCCTGAAAAATGCTCAGTCATTCCCTTGTCCCCTCTCTGGTACCCTGTCCATCACTTGGCTCCTCATCCCACTCTCCCAGAATCTTCCACCTTGGGTATCGAGTGAGTGGACGAGGGCCAGGGGTCCCTCCCTTGAACTTCCCCCATTGGTTTGTGTGTCTGTCTGTCCCTCTGCTTTCCACTCTCCCGAATCCCCCCATTGGGTGGTGGGTGTCCCTTCCCTCTGGTTACCGCTCCGGTACTTAGGACAATTGCAAGAGCCTTGAGGCCCCTTTTGGCCGCCAGGACAATGGCATTCGGAGCTCCCCGGAGCTTGCATTAAACCTGAGACTTTTTCCTCAGCCTTGAGTCGACTCCCCCATTACCTCCTCGAATGCCGCCTCTCCTCCTTACAAGGCAAACAGTGAAGCGCTTTGTCTCAGCCTCTCCCCGTATCTCGTCAAGAAACAGGAGAGTGTCCCCTGCTGCTGACCGTGCCTCGGGTGGGCAGGTGAAGCCAGGGAGCTTCAGGCAGGCACGGTGGCAATCCTGGGCCTTGAAAAGCAGGTCCTTTGGAGGCATGGCACGCCTGAGAGGATTGAGTCAGACAATGGGACTCATTTCAAGAACAACCTTATCAACACCTGGGCTAGGGAACATGGCACTGAGTGGGTCTACCATATCCCCCACCATGCACCAGCTGCAGGCAAAGTGGAGAGGTACAATGGACTGTTAAAAACCACCTTGAAAGCATTGGGTGGGGGATCTTTCAAAAACTGGGAGCAGCATTTAGCAAAGGCCACCTGGTTAGTTAACACCCGAGGTTCCACCAATCGAGCAGGTCCTGCCCAGTCTGAGTCCCTGAATATAGTAGACGGAGATAAAGTCCCAGTGGTACATGTCAGAGGTTTGTTAGGGAAGACAGTGTGGATCAATTCTGCCTCGAGTACAGACAGACCCATTCGTGGGGTTGTCTTTGTTCAGGGACCAGGTTGTACATGGTGGATAATGCAGAGAGATGGAAGAACACGATGCGTACCTCAGGGAGATCTGATTGTGGGGTGAGACTCATATGCAAATATCACTGTTTGCTGGATGTTACTGCCACTGTTTGTACATTAAACCACACAGACATGAGATAGAAGGAAATGTGTAAGTGTTGAAGGTTTGAGCAAGTGAGATAGAAGGAAATGTGTAAGTGTCGAAGGTTTGAGCAAGTGAGATAGAAGGAAATGTGTCTGAGTAAGTGAAAGATGGAAGTTTTACTTGATGAAGTTTTTACATGATGTTTGGTAGTATGTTGACGATTTGGAGATAAGGGTTGGAATGTCCTAGGGTGACGTTATGGTGCTTGTATCCCCAATTGTGTGTTCTGTTTATGCCTGATATTTTGTTCTGTGCCTTCAGGACTGACTCTGAAAAGTGAAGGTTTGTTTTGTCTTGTTATCAGTCGGCTCACCTCCCCCCATGGTCTGTGTCTAGGAGAGGCTAGGTTGGCTTGCTTGCTGGCTTGCTTGCTGGCTTGCTTGCTTTCGCTTTATCCTTAAGCTTCTGCTTATTACTTACTTTAGATAGGCAGTTCAATTTTTACCCTGGACTGTTTTTTTTCCTTTCCCTTTCGTGAATATCATCTGAACCTTCTCCGGACTGGGACCTGGGAGACACCAAGAAACACTGAGAGCCTGCATTTTGTGATCTGCAGCAGCCATCCCCAGCGCCGGACACCGATAACTGGGCGACCACTCTCAGGAGAGACTTTCTGAATTTGTCATCTCTTCAGAGCGGTGAAAGAGTTTTGCCATCTGGTGTTGGTTTTTTTTTGTATTGGGGAGTATTTTGCTTGTTAAATAAACAGGTTTTTTTTTTTCAACTTCTCTCCGAGGAAATTGTTCCCGAACTAGGTGGGGGAGGGGCCGTGGGGGGTTTGCTTTCTGGGGGCTCCTCCTGGAGGTTTTCTCCCAAATTTGCCCTAAACTAGGACGCTGATGCTTTAGGCATCCACTGGGAATACCACACCCTGTGACATCCTCAGAGTTCAGGATGAGTAGAGAAGATGAATCAGACATTAAAAGCCCAGTTATCAAAACTCATGTTAGAAACTAAAATGTCGTGGGTTAAGTGCCTGCCTCTAGCCCTGCTAAACATAAGGACTATGCCACACTCTGAAAATGGGCTGTCACCCTTTGAAATGCTTTGTGGGATGCCATACGAACATGGGATGTCAGTGGGACATCCAAAGCTGGATGACAGCCAAATTCAGCCTTATTTAGTAGTGATTAATAAGAATCTGCAAGGGCTAAGAAAGAAAGGATTAATAATGCAAAACACCCCTTTAGGGTTTGCAATACATAAAATACAACCAAGAGATGAGGTATTGATTAACACTTGGAGAGAAGTTTCCCTCACGCCTCATTGGGAGGGTCATTTCCTTGTGCTTCTAACCACAGATACAGCAGTACGAATGGCTAAAAAAGGCTGGACACACGCTTCCCGGGTTAAGAAGATTGAACGCCAAGAAAAGACACCTGAATGGAAAGTGACATCTCCCCTAGGAAGCCTGAAGATAAGACTGCACCAGCATACTAAATGACTGAAGGGGATAAGTTGCTCAGTACCTGGGTACGAGTGTAATCCATTCGTTCATTTTGAGTGCTACTATTGTAAAGAAATCTGGGTTATACACTGTAGGCGAGGATATAAACCTAAAGGGCTTTGTCCAACGTGTTGGGAGGAAGAAACCACTCTAATCACCCATTCCTTAGTGGTGGCTACTAACATAGGCGTATTAGAAATAGACTCCCCAGAGTGATATAGGTTGTTTCAAGGGGGAATAAGGGGCAAATTAGGATCGAAGGCACAAGTCCTCACAATCGAGTGTCGACAGTCAAACAAAGTACCTTGTAGTGCCGATGCGGTCAGAATATCAAAGAGGGATGCTTTTAAGAAGAAGTATGCAGCTCGTTCCCCTCATGGGTCCCCTGAAAAATACTCCTGCTGCCGAGAAGATGAATTCCCTCGCTGCAGGTAGCAACCCTGTGGCTGTAGGCACAGGCAGAGGGGTACGCTTGTGGGGAGCCCTGATGGTTCTGAGTCTAATGGTAAGCAGGACGACCAGTCTGCTCACCAAGAATTACCTCGATATCGAGAAGCAAAGCCCAGTCCAAGACTGCGGGCAGTGCTTTAAGATCACTCGAAGGGGACAAATAGTTACAAAAACCTTGATATACAATACCCACTATGACTGCAAAATTGGCAACGAAAAAGGAAACTGTGTATATAATAACACTTGATATAAAATGTGCTAATTAGAAGGGGAAATATTGTGCCATGACCCAAAGATAACACCTAAGAATCAGTAGTTAGAAGTACGGGCTATACAAGAAAGTAAAAAAATAGTAACCCATGTGTTACACAAACAAGCTGCTGAACCTATGATTCCCATCTGTAACGACTGCAACCATACCGTATGGATCAGAGAAAGGATGGAACTAACATTTTTAGCATACTCCCGGGTTGATGCAGCATGTTATGATCGCAGCCAATTAAAAATGTGCACTATGAAGGGAAGGACATATTGGGTTGGAGAAAATTCAAAACATGGCAAGGTAGCTTATGAACAAGTTTACTTGCGATACGGCAGAACCTTTTGTTTTACAAAAGATGAAGAAGGTATAGATTCGGAGACTAGAATGAAGCAAATAGCTCAAAAATTAAGAAAACAGGAATCAGAAGCAAAAAAAAACCAAAAAAAGAATAGAGCAGGAAAAGTTAAAAGCATTAAGTGAGCAATATGAGCAGTTAGAACAACAGTATAACAATTGGGGCCTATCCACCTCAAATAAGAATTTGTTTGCAGACCTGATGCAGGAAATCGCTACAGAATTAGGGTTATCTAATTGATTTGTAGAGGCCTAAAATCAGCTGAGAAATGGCCATGGAAGGGTAAAGATTTAACTCTAGAACAACTTCTAAAATTGAATCACACTCAAATATCTAGAACATTGAAACGACCTTAAGGGTGGGTTTTAAATCGCAGAGTAATTGGTACAGTTTTTATTAGCCGAAAAGGGAAAAGATATACCGAAATAGTGGGATATACTCCTTGTATGTCTACTTTAGTAATGAATTCAAATGATAACACCAAGACCTGGCAGACGGAGGCTCCCACTGGGTTTTGGAGTAGAACTAGTGAAACAAATTGTGAATGGAACAGCCAAATTGGATTATGTTGGCATAAAATCCCTGAAGCTAACCCTTACCAATCCTTAGATGTCATAAAAGATTACCGGGAGAAACCAGGGGCTGTAAACAACCCATAAAGCTCCTAATGGAATATACTGGATTTGCAGAGAAAAAGCTTACAGCGAACTACCCCATAGGTGTAAAGGATCCTCCTTCTTTGTGCTACCAAGGTCTGAGAGTAATCTGCTAGGGGCACCACTATATGACACCCTAGACAGAGAAAAGAGAGAATTAAGACTTGAATTTCCAAGAGCGGGAGGGGATCAAAAATGGGGAGAAGACGAATTGCCTGCAGAGAGGATAATAGCATACTATGGTCCGGCAACTTGGGCTCAAGATGGGAGCTGGGGATATAGGACCCCAATTTACTTACTAAATCAATTAATAAGACTCCAGGCAGTAGTAGAAGTCATGTCAAATTATACCTCTGATGCTCTAGAATTATTAGCCAAACAGCATTCCCAAGTGCGAGCATTTGTAGACCAGAACCGAATAGCTCTGGACTACTTGTTAGCCGAAGAAGGAGGGGTTTGTGGAAAATTTAATGAGTCTGAATGCCGTGTAGAAATTGATGACTACGGGGAAACTATCAAAAATCTTGCTGCAGAGATTAAGAAAGTAGCGTATGTACCAGTCCAAAAGTGGAATTCCATCCTCCAAGTGTCATGGTGAGATCAATTGTTAGGAGGAGGAGCTTGGTGGAAGAAGGTGGGGTTTTTAATATTATGTTCAATAGCTGGATTGTTGTTTTTACCCTGTCTAATACCATGTTTCATCTGGTTAATCCACTCTGTTGTCCAAAGTATGCAAATAGCAGCAATGCCAGTAGATCATGAATCAGTGGAAGCGCCCAAGTTATCTAGAATAATGAAACTAAGAGAAGAAGATGGGAAAAGTAGAGCCATGTTGTGGTTTGACATGGAAGTGAATTTTTTCAGGAAGTTGGTAGTCAAACCAATCAGTGGTCAGGTTTGGATATTGGCATTTGGACTGACCACTGAAGTTATGGACACGCCTCTGAGAACACAGGGGGTTAAAAGCAAGAACTCCCAAGGGAACTGTCACTCTTTGGTTCCGGTCGTCAGAGAGTGCAGACTCTCCCCTGCCCAGCCACAGGTTGGGTGGGGGAGGGGAAGCCATGCGGCCTGGTCGAGGTAGGCCGAGGGGGCTGAAGGACTGGAATCGAGCCAGCTCCTGCGGACGGAAGGGTGGAGAGAAACGGAGATGCCTTTGTTCCCCCCCCACAGAGGGAAAGAGACAGAGAGTGTGACGGTATCTGAAATTTGCCAGCAGAGGAGAAGGAGAAGAGGGGGGAGATGTCCAGCGTTGGAGTTGGAGTTAGTTCGGGGCAGAGATTTCAGCCGTCCGGGGAGTCTGAACTTTTAACCCTATCCTGGGAAATGAAGGCTTTGTAAAATATTACTCCTCCTCGATTTATAGTGGAAGAGAGACAGTCCGGGATCTGAGATGTTAGAAGAAGAAATTTTTAGGTGGGAGGAGATGATGGAGTAGCTTTTGGCTGGACCTTTCTTGCTAGCCATAGACTGAACCAAATTCTCCTGCAATAGAGACTGCATTTTTAGGGGGATACAATGGTGAACCAAAGAGACCTGCTTCAGCACTGGAATGGCAAGAACAGAGAAAAGCTGAGGAGGGAATGGTGATGCCCTCTGTCTTCAGGATGAGAAGCTGAACTGTTGTCTCTATGGGTCCATGGCAAAGCATCCTTAAAGGAGCCCTATAGGCAGTCTGTCCATGCATGGTGGTGAGAGCACTGTGACATGGAAAGGAGAGTGTCACATTGGCAGATTTTCTCCGGGCGGTTGCCATGTGTGACATGGAAACACATGGTGGACTGAGTATTGATTATCTGAAGGGTGGCAACTTGATCAGGAATCCCGGGTGATGTCTCACTGTGGTTGTTTTGGAAATTGGGTGGGAGGAGGAGTGTTTTGGAGTGTCTCCATCCTGGATTTACTGTGTGTGTCTTTTACAGTAGTAGTAGTTTAATAAAGTTTTTTTTATTTTGTTATTAAGCTTGGGCCTGCTCTGCTCTGTTCCTGATAACATCTCACAGCGTTTATGTTGGGAAGGTGTATTTTCATGAGGGCGCTGGTATTGCGCCAGTGTCAAACCATGACAAGCCACTAAAGCTTTAGCTAGGTTTGAAGCCCAGATAAGTCAGGCCAAGGAGAATTATGAAATGTGTAAAGCACAGGTATCATAGGATAGCTACAAAGGTGAGTTGTAGCAGACATATAAAGTGTGTGGAGTTTTTTACCAATATCGTGCATATTAAAAAGCCATTGCAAACCTGAAGCTACCTCATAATAAAATTAGGATTCTAAGATACACGCAGTAGTAGATATTTAAAATTATGAAAATTAGAATAATCTATTACATAAAAGATTTGTTAATTTTAAGAAATGTAGTTGTTAGATTTTACAAATGTTAGAAATGAAATTGAAAATGTGTAATGAACAAGCCAAAGCGAAACTTGTCACAAAAAGCATGAATTAATAAATTAATATAAAAGGGGAGGGATTGTAATATATGATTTAGAATAAATTCGTGCTCAAGACTAAAAAAAATACAGTATCCTTTTAAATGGAACCAAGTGATGGGAAAGAGCAATATACACAGGATGAATTCCTGTCTCAAAAGATAGTTATTCTGAAGGATTATCCTGTCTAGAAGATATGCATTGAACGATAAGATGAATATTCGTCGCCAGAACAAGATATTCGAAGGGATTGCCATCTAACAGGATTTCAGGAATCAGAGTATTCCAGGAAAACCTCTGTTTAGAAGCACCACAAGAAAAGAACATGCATTAATATGTGAGAAAGGACAAAAGGAAACAGGAGGACCCCCCCCCCCCCCCCCCCCCCCCAGAATCCCGCTATGTCTGGAAACAGTATAAAAAAGCCCCTGTGAAATCAGTACCCTGTGAACTGCCAGGGTATGGAGCTACATAGTCTGGACCCAGTTCACCCAGCACCGATCGCCTGGCTTGGTGCTCATTTGCTTGTGGCTTTTCCAATTTTACCTTCATTTGTTTTAATAAATTCCTTTAATTATTAAATTGACTGATTCATTTATAACACTGGGATATCACTGGCCCACACTATTGGATTGACCACATTTTCAACTTCAGTGGGGATTTCATCACATTTTTCCTGTATAAAAAGTGCAGCAACTTGGACAAATTTAGATTCAGGAATTTCAACTCATATACCCTTCCCTTTTTTGAATTTAATTTCTGCTTCCAATTTTTCTAGCAAATCCCTTCCCATCAATGGTTTAGGGCAGTTAGGCATATAGAGGAATTGATGAGTTATCCAGTGCTTCCCCAGTTTAAATTTTAAAGGTTGAAAGAAAGGCTGTGTTTTGCTTATCCCGGTTGCCCCAACAACATGACTCGTTTCCCTTCTAAAGTATTTAACACCAAATATGCCACTCCAGTGTCTACCAGAAACTCAATGTCATCTTTCCCCAGCTTAGCTATAACCAAGGGGTCTGCTGGGGAGGTAGTCCTTGGTCCCCATCACTCAGAGCCTGAGCTGCTTGAGGTTTGTACTACTGGAAGTTGGGGGACTGATGATTTTTCTTTCAACACTGGACAGTCCTTTTTCCAATGCCCCCATTTCTTACAGTATGCACACTGGTCCTTCTCCGTAGGGTAAGCTTTCTTGGATGAATTTTCCTGAGTTGCCTTCTTACTAGGTTGGGACTTAACACTTTCAGTTGGGCCCCTATCTCGAAACACCTTCCAGGCAACATCTAGCAGTTTATTCAGATCTCGGACTCCTATCTTTTGCAGCTTTCTTCTTATATAATTTGAAGCCTGACCCATAAACAACAAAACCAAATATGCTTTACCATCAGCTGATTCAGGATCTAGATCAGTATATTTGATGGCAATTTCTCTTAACCTGTTTAAAAAAATCATTTGGTGATTCATCATAATTTTGCCTCACTTCGTAAAGCTTTGACCAATTTACAGTTTTAGGGACACCATGTTTCAACCCATATACCAGGAGACTTTGGTATTATTTTAACCTTGCATATGCTCGGGTATATTTGGATCCAACCCAGGATTCTCAAGGGGGAATATCTGAGTGACAGTGCCTTGAAGCAGTCCACTGGCTATGCTTCCCTCTACTGACGTTGTAATGGCTTTATTGACCATTCGTCTCTCAGTGAGATCAAGTAATGTGTCTAACATAGACTTCAGATCAGCCCAGTCCGGATTTTGCAATCTAATAGCCTGTTCTACTAATTTTACCACTTTATCTGGGTCCTCTTTATATTTCCCCACAGTAGTTTTCCACTGCTCTAACTCTATAAGGGAGTATGGAACTTCCACATGTTATATATGTATAATTCATGCAGTTGGGGTTGTATGTAATAGGTTGTAGTTATAGATGTTATACACTGTAGCCACAAAATGTTTAAGAGTTACTAGAAAAACCAAGACAAAAGGGAATTCGCAGATTGAGTTGCCGGGCACCTAATTAGCATTTTAAAAGCCCTAGCCAGCAGAAAACAATGACCACAAAAAGCTGGCTATTAGGCCAGGACCCAGACTCATCACCAAGAGGAAAGACAAGGAGGGGAATATCTGGACCCATCACTAGCTGATGATCTGCTGCTCAGACTACATTAGCGGCCAAAATGCCTTCTCCGTGAAAGAAGACTGCATGAATATGCAGCTTGCCACAATGACTTATAGCCAAAGGTGAAATAAAAAGCATAAAACCCTCTGCAGAAATACAATGGTGTGCAAACTCGAAGGGGGCACTGACTCTGTCGGTTTGCACCCAGAGCTGCTCTGTAGACTGTGGGCGAATCCCGACCGAGCTGCGGTCGGGGCAAATTCGAACTCTAAATTGTTACGCGATCGCAAATAAATTTAGTTATTAATTATTAATTCAGATTGGTTTGTCTCTATTTACAACACACATATATTGGCCCCTGATTGCCAACTGCTTGTCATAATGGGGCTTGCACAATTGGTTCTCTTTCTTTTTCCCTTTTTGATCTAGTACGGTGAGCAACTGGGCTACGTTCTCTGATGTCTTTTCTCGCTATTTTCCCCCTCCTTCACCTGTTTAGGGCAGAAATGATCTCATCCATTTAATCATCCTTCCCTTCCTCCTCAGAGCTGTTTGAGCAAGAGCTTTCTGACTCTGTTGTAGCCAGTAGTCTAGCTCAGCTAATCCCGCTCCTAAAAAGCTTCACACAGGACCTACTTCGACGCAGCTCCTGGGTTGTGTGTTTACGATCTTTGATGATGTCATCTCCTGAGGCAGCTCCCTGGCGTTCGGGGTCGCTGTAGTAACTCACAGGCTTGAGAACAGAGGAGGCACCACTCCCCCTATGAGATGTTCCCTCTCCTCCCTCTTTGTAAAAGGCCCTGCCTCCCCACCCCTCCTCTCGGGGTGGTGAAGGGAGGTGGTGGCAGGGACAGCGTCCATCGCTGCCAAGGCCTGCCTTTCTCCTCCTTTGCTGACGGGGTCCCCGCCCGAGCTGCACCTCCCCTGGCCCCCCTTCCCAGCGGTGACAGAGGTGGTGGTGGGGGAAGGGCTACGTCCCAACCCAAGCCCACGCCCTCTGCAAATGCAGCCGGGGCCCCCCAGCCTTCATGGCTGGTGCAATCAGGTCTATCTCTGTCTCTCCTGAGTTTTAATATTCGCTACTGAAGGTCAGCTCTTTCTTTTTACCTTTTAAGACCAATATATGTTTCTTTCTTCTCATCTAGGCTTTGCTCACATGCTACCACCATAAAAAGCTGGGCATACTGCAATTCTTCAAAATATCTGCCTCTGTGTATGCAGGATATTAAGCTTGATATTAATTTTCAGTCTAAACTTCCAAATTTAGGCCATATTTCTCCATTATCTAGTTCATATTGTGAAAAACGCCATTCACTTGTGTTAACATTTTAGAAGTTTAATAGTAATAAAATAGTTATAAAAATAGTAATAAAAATTAGAGCAATAAGAATTTGGACAATCAGAGTTAAGACAATAAAGGACAATAAAAAGCAAAGAATTACAGATGTCCGGGTGTCTAGCACTCTGCCTTAGAAACACACCTCGCTAACAAAGGATTAACCCTTAAAAGCAATAGCCTGTTGCATATTCATATATCACATACATGATGCGAGCATTCTTTTCAAACAAAGGATGTCTTCTGCTTAATTTCTGCCCCCCCCCCCCAACTTGTAAATTAATTCCTTTGGCTCCTAGAAGTCTGGAAGAAGTCTGAATAGTCTTGATAAGGAGGCAATAATCTTTCTCTTGAGATCTTGGTGTCTTGTTGCTGTTATCTATATCCAAATAGGATAATGAGAAGAATTTCTTGATTATCTTTTCCAGTCCTTAAGCCAGTTACAAAAAGTTTCTTACATCACATAGTTTCTATTTTAATATTATGCTATAGCCTAAAAACTATATTTATCACACTACTTAAAAATATTAATACAGCACTACTTAAAAGAGATTCATACAGCATAACTTTCCAGCATAACACATATAGTATTCCTTTTAATCTTTGCAAAGAGCCAATCATATAATATGCATTTTCCACAATATATTGGCCACATTTTCTCTGAGAGTCTAATAAGTTTAGATTTTAAAAGCATAGATGTTGCATCCTGGGTTTGGGTTCAGATTAGGGGTTCTGATCTTTGTTAGTTTGCCGGTTCTGTGTATCCTCGTGCATCCCCCGTGTTTCCCCCCCCCGCACCCCGCCACGGTAGCTAGCCCCAGGCTGTCTGCCATTGGAATTTGCCCCTGTCACTCTTGTAACCACTTCCTGCCAACTCTTGAGAATTTCGTGCTCGTCACCCCATTCCCACGATCCCAATGGCCCCGAAGCCCCGTGTCCACCCCTGCCGTGTTCCCATTGGTCGCTGTGGCACACGTCACCTCCACGGCATCTGTATTCATTGGGCGGGGATAGTTCCTGTTCTCCCTGTCCCACCCCTATATCATCCCACTCCCCCCCAGCCTTGGGGCCAGATTCGTCCAAGCGAGGTTGGGAGTGGGCTGCGGCTTCTACATCATGGCTCTTGCAGCCAATAAAGCATCCAGCTGCCACATGGACGGATTTGGACGAATTCCCTGTCTTTTCGTTTCTTCCCTTGCGCCAACAGCAACACGCAGCCAGCCCACCCCGGGGCACAGCGGCAGAAGAGCCCAGAAGTAGCGGCAAGCACCGACCCCGACTAGAAGCCGAGGTGCCCAAGCCGGGTGCTCGGGAGCCAACCGGGGCCGGGAAAAGTAACACATAGCCGCTAGTGGTGCCCAACAGTTGGGCCGTGGCCAGCACAGAGTTGTAGCGCAGGCAGAGACTCACCGCGGAGCACCCGGGAGCCACGCGGAGAGAGCCACCGCCGCCATGAAACCGCGCTGCCGACCAGCGAGCCCCACTGCTGAGACGAGCGAGGGCGGTCCGCGCGGAAACCCACCACCACTGCAGGGTTGCGATCTGCGGGAAAAGTGCTCCGTGCCGGACTGAAAAGGGCAGCAGAGCCCCCCCGAAGTAAGTCAGTGACGTCTCCGCCACCCACAGGGAAACACGCTGTGTTTTCCCACATGGGACTGGAAGCATAACCACGGAAAGCCGAATAACGGACACTTCCCGGGAAAGAAAACCCTGGTAGCAGCTTTTATTTGCGAAGATTTCAGTTTGGTGAGTACTTAGCGGTAGAAGGGTACCCGGGCTATAGTCTCCTTCACTTGGGTGGGCTTTGCCGTGCTTCCGAGGGTACGGAAAACACAGCATGAAGCGGCGGCCGCCAGGGTCTTTGGTGTTTTTTGGGGTTTTTTTTCCGCTTTTTCTGCACCAGGAGTGAAATTGTGGGTAGAAATAGCATGGGAACTGTGCTATCTACCCAAAAAAGGGAATTCTATACCCAAATTAAGGGAATTTTATGGGTAAAGGGCCCCTACTGTGATAAGTTAGAAAAGACTCTTTGTTCATCAAGACAAAAAGGGGAAGCCTTGTGTAGATAACAGAAAACCAAAGGGGAAGCCTTGTGTAAATAACAGGAATCCAAAGGGGAAACCTTGTGTAGATAACAGGACTTGAGCTTAGGTGCATATAACATATAACCTTATATGGAAAAGACCATTACAGGGCCGTGGACTTTCACAGAGGAAGAAGAGAGGAGCCTTCCTCAAACGACCACCAGAGAGTAAAAGAAGACCCCCTAGCAACAGAGGGCGCAAGCGCAGAGTACACCCAGAGATACAGCAGACACGGAAGGAAGAGAGTATAAAAAGACTGTGGGAAGGGGGAAACGGTGTGAGCCGTTTGCGGAGCGGGGACTCCCTGGCTGCACCCAGCGCTGTTTGCTTGTCATCGCTTGCTGTAATCAATACATTTCTGATTGACTCTCGAAAGGCTGAACAAATTATTCGCCTCAATTTATAACACCTACCCCAAAAGTTCGGTCAAACAGTTTGTATGGTGGCTGTGCTTTTCCTTCCCCCGCGTAACCGCGGAGAATGTTCACAAAGCAGAATTCTGGGAGCGGGTAGGAGCCAGGCTAGTGGAGGGGATCGACAGGGATCCCTGTGTAAAAGACTGCTTTTCCAAGCTCCATCTGTTAATATCGGAAGTAGTAAAAACAGAGTCCACGCAGAACACGAGCCGGGAAGGAAAAAAGCCATTGAGAAAAACTGTTGCTTCCCCTGAAACCGTTTCCCCATCCTCCTCTCCTACCCCTTCTTCCCCTAACCCAGGTAGGCAGGGGGGGTACTCTGCCGCTCTAAGGCACAGGGCAGCTCCACAAACGTGGACCGTGCTTCTGGCTTCCTCAAGCCCCCCCGCCATCCCCGCCTTGGTGAAACTAGCTACTTCACTGAGGAACCGACCCCAAACCCCATTTCCAATCCCTTTTTCCCTGTCAGAAATCCCAGTTCTGGCGCTACCCCACGCAGTTCTGTTTCCTTGAACCCTTTTCTTTGTTCCCCTGAGGAGGCCGCGGCCACGTGGTTGGGGTCTTTGTCTTCCCAAGATGGAGGACGGCCCATGGAGGGGTTTCTCCTTCCCACAACCCCTTTCTCTCCTTTGTCCCCTTTGTCCCTGCCTTTGACCCCACCCCCTCTTGCTTCCCTGTGGGCGTGGGCACTGCCCACTCAAGGCATCGGGTTGCCACCCCTCCCCCTGTTCCGCCTCGGGTGGGCGTTCCCTCCTTTCACGTCCTGCCTGCTGCAACATCAGCTCCACCCTCCCCCGACAGGGAGGGCTCTGTCACCTCTGCCCCATTGTCCCAGGGAGAAGATTCTCCCCACCCTGTCTGCCCTGTCCCTCGCACCCCGCCCCCACGTCCTCCTGGTCCTCGGATACCCGGGGGAGGGGAGGGGGGAGGGGAGGGGATGGGGCCCAGTCTATGAAATTGAGCAGTCGCTCCGCACTCCAGCCGCCTATGCCAGGGGAGGGGAGAACCCTACATGGGCACCCCTTCCCTATGAATCAAAGAAAGAGGTCTGCAAAACATTGTGCGAATTCGGCAGGGCAAGCTCGTTCTTTAAGGGCATTCTAAAAGTGACTTTAACATCTAGAACCATAGTGACAGCAGACCTTAAGCGTCTGTTTAGCTGCCTGCTTCTCCCATCAGAATACAGCCTGTGGGAGAGGAGGTGGAAAAAACTGGCAGCAGACCTGCTTCCCGAAATCTAAGAAGGGCCTTACAGCATGGATTTCGCGGAAGAACCAATCACTTTAGACCATCTTGTCGGTGAAGGAGAATGGAGTGAGGGGAAACTACAGGCTCGGGGAATTCCAACGGCCATGCTGGACATGCCCAGGGGTGCAGCAGAGCGTGCGTTCCTGGGCATGCCCACCAAGGATCCGGTGGTGCCCTACACTGCAATTAAACAAGGTGTTGCGGACCCTTTTGTAGATTTCATAGACAGAGTCCGGGCAGCAGTCGAGAGACGGGTGGAGAGACCAGAACACCGAGAGGGACTAGTCCTAGAAGTGGTGCACATGAACGCCAACGCAATGTGCAAAAGAATCATCCTATCACTGCCGGCCTCACCACCGCTGACCCTCGACTAGGTCATCGAGGAGTGCTCCCTGAAAGCACACCTGATGGAGGAGGAGGCCCCAAGGAGACCAAAAGACAAGTTGGTCGCATCAGCTGCTGCTCCTCCAAGGAACTCAGCTCAAGGCCGTTTCCATCCACGTGCCGGTGCTTCCACTGCCATCAGGAGGGACATTTTCAGGATCACTGCCCACTTCTAAAGACTACACCACCCAGGGCTGCGGGAGGAGGGAGGGGGGACGGGAACCCCACCATTTCAAAACAAGGGAAGGAACGCACACTTGCCTCACGTGTTGATAAAAATGAGGCAAGTCGCGGTGCTGCAAGAGGAGCCGTGATACACCATCTAGTCCCATCTGTAAGCGGCTGCCTCTCAACTACTGACATCAGGGAGCCTTATCGGCTCAGAGTCACCGATTCTGTCCACTTTCGTTTCCAGGACTGGCAGATCTTCATAGCAGATGCAGAGCTTCTATCGCACATCTGCTGCTGTGAAACCAGGAGGAAGGAAGACCTTCTAAACTGCAGGTACCTCATTGTCGGAGACACAAAGAGCACCCCACTAGAGATAGAGGTTCCTCCGGTAATTTCCACCCTTAATCCCAGGCTCTTCTATCTCACGGCATGCTGTGTCCACCCCCCCTCTTCCTACCTAAGGGCCAAGTTATTGCACAGGCAATTCCTATTCCTCGTGCTCTGTGCAATGACTTGGAACTCTCAGTCTTTTATGCTGGGAAGTTGGGAGAGGAGAAACCCCTCGTATGGTGTAAACTCAAGTGCAAGGGGTGTTCTGCATATCTTCAGGGGATGTTGGACACAGGGGCAGACGTGACGGTCATCCCACCACACAAGTGGCCGTCACACTGGGAGCTGCAAAGCGTGGCCACACCAGTCTTAGGACTAGGCGAGCCCCAGCCAGCGAAACAAACCAAGAATATTATCCAAATTAAGGGTCCGAACGGGCTGCTGGCCTCAGTACGTCCGTTCGCGATCGATTGTAAATTCACATTTTGGGGAAGAGATGCCATGTCCCAGTGGGGGGCCAAATTGCAATTTTCAGCCCCCCAGCATTTTTAGGTGCGGCCACTGAGGAGTGCCCCACACAGAAATTAACATGGCTCACAGATAAGCCTGTCTGGGTGGAGCAGTGGCCGCTGAGTAAGCAGAAACTGCAGGCGATCACAAAATTAGTGGAGGAAGAATTGGCAAAGGGACATATAGTAGAGACTAACAGCCCCTGGAACTCTCCGGTGTTTGTAATTAAAAAACTGGGGAAGGACAGGTGGCGACTCCTCCACAATTTAAGAAAAATTAACGAAGCTGTGAAAGATATGGGCTCTCTCCAACCGGGTATGCCATCTCCATCTATGCTACCCCAAAATTATAATTTGGCCGTAATTGATATTAAGGATTGCTTCTTTCAAATCCCGCTCCATCTGGATGATGCTCCCCGTTTTGCCTTCTCTGTACTCTCCATCAACAGAGAAGCCCCCATGAAGCGCTACTACTGGATGGTACTACCTCAGGGGCTTAAATGTTCCACCACTACATGCCAGTGGTATGTCGCCAGGGTTCTGTCCCCAATGCGTGCCAAGTGGACATCATGTGTTTTCTATCACTACATGGATGACGTGCTGATTTGTGCCCCTGACAGCGAGGTCCTGCAAAAAGCTCTGGAAGACACTGTTAGGGCCTTGTCGGTGGCCAGATTTGAGTTGCAAAAGGAGAAGGTACAGTTGCTACCACCCTGGAAGTACCTGGGCCTAGAAATTAACAACCGAACAATTAGGCCTCAACAAATTCAGATAAGTAACAACCCCAAGACGCTGAATGACATCCAGAGCTTGTGCGGATCGTTAAATTGGATCAGGCCATGGCTGGGACTCACCATGAGGGAACTATCCCCTCTTTTTGACTTATTAGCAGAAACAGAGGGGGATGAAGGTTTAAGTTCCCCGAGAGTCCTGACCCGGGAGGCCAGAGCCGCACTCGAGAAGGTCCAAACCATCATCGCGAGCAGGCACGCCCATCGCTGTCAACCAGGGCTGCCTTTCTGCTTCATCATCCTGGGTGAGTTACCCGATTTATACGGTATGATATTTCAGTGGGACAAGGGCCAACGGGACCCCCTCTTGATAATAGAGTGGGTATTCCTTGGCCATAGACAGTCCCAGAGCATCACCAGGCCACAAGAGCTGATGGCGCAGCTCATAATACGGGGCCAGGGCTCGTCTGCAAGTACCAGCAGGATGTGACTTCACATGTATCCACCTCCCCATCAAAACATCCACGGGGAAAATGACAAAGGAGACCTTTGAACACCTTTTAAGACAGAATGAAAATTTGCAGTTTGCTCTAGACAGCTTCTCAGGCCAAATTCAAATTGGACATCCTGGCCACCATCTGTTCAACACAGAGTTCAAATTGTTGCCAAAAGAATTACAAAGTAAAAAGCCACTCAGAGCACTAACAGTGTTCACAGATGGGTCAGGGAAGTCCCACAAGTCAGTGGTGACTTGGAAGGACCCAGAGACTCAGTTGTGGGAATCTGATGTTAAGGTAGTGGAAGGTTCCCCACAGGTATCTGAGTTGGGTGCTCTCGTGAGGGCTTTTGAAAAATTCGATCAACCTTTTAATCTGGTGATGGATTCTGCGTATATAGCAGGAACGGTGTCTAGAGCTGAACATGCGGTCATCAAAGAGGTCCCAAATCAGGTCATCTTCAGGTTGCTCACAAAATTGGTACACCTGGTTTCTAACCGTGAGCATCCCTTTTATGTGGTACATGTGAGATCACACACGGATCTCCCAGGCTTTATTGCCGAAGGGAACCGCAGAGCAGACGCCCTGGCAGCCCCAGTACAGCTGGGAGGCCAGCCGAATATAGTCAAGCAGGCCAGGCTTAGCTATCAGCAGTTCCATCAAAATGCCCCAGGTCTGGTGCGCCAATTCCATCTGCGGCGTGACCAAGCCAGGGAAATTGTGGCCTCATGCCCCAACTGTCAGGAGGCATCTTTACCAACACTGGGAGCAGGTGTGAATCCCAGAGGTCTCCGCAGTTGTGAGGTATGGCAGATGGATGTCACCAAAGTCCCCGAATTTGGGATACTCAGGAATGTCCATGTAACCGTGGACACCTTCTCGGGAGCAGTTTTTGCCTCAGCCCACATAGGGGAAAGGGCCTCAGACGTGAGAAAACACCTTATACACGCCTTTGCCACCTTAGGGGTCCCAGCCGCAATTAAAATTGACAGTGGTCCAGCTTATACTTCCAGGGTGTTCTGCAACTTCTTGCAGGAATGAGGGGTCCAGCATAAAACCGGGATTCCTCACTCCCCCACCGGCCAGGCCATAATAGAAAGAACACACCAGATGCCGAAGCAGGTCCTCCAGAAACAGTGGGGAGATGTGCGGGTGCTGTCACCGCACGAGAGGCTCTGCAAGGAATTATTTACCATCAATTTCCTAAACTGCTCTTTTGACAGACCAGAACCGCCAGCCCTGAGACATTTCAAACAACATCAGGAGCTCCAGCCAGAGGAGAGGCCTCCAGTACTAGTGAGGGATCTGGACTCTAAAGAAATCCAGGGTCCATTCCCACTTTTGACCTGGGGACGGGGATATGCCTGCGTATCCATGCCCTCAGGAGTCAGGTGGATCCCCAGGAGGCACGTTAAACCTTACATTCCAGGACAGTCAGTGAGTGGGAGCAATACAGTGCCAGTGGATGCAACCAATGATCCCACCAACCAAGGGGTTGCATCCAATCGCAGGCGCCGCAGAGAGGAAAGGGACTCGGCATCTCCCTAAATAGCATTCTCTATACAACTACCTCAGTCCAGTTATGTCCCCAGTCCACATGTTTATAATAAAGTTGTTGCCCCAGTTCCCCTATCCCCAAACACCCAGGGAAAAATCAGCTCCAGCATCATCTCCAGGCCCTCTCCATCTGCAAAGCAGTCACCGCAGTCGCAGCAGCAGAAGCTGGGAGAAGAGGCCACTGCGCGAGAGACCAACCCAAAGCAACTGTCTTTTTTACATAGACTCTTCTCCGGTTAAATTTGCCCAGTTCTTCAATATTAACCCCAGAGGGCTATGTCTTGGAATACTACTGTTCTCATATTCACAAGAGGATACACAGTCCATTCTGATGCCCAGAAATAAAAAGCAAAGTGGCACAAACAAACAAATCCAAATCGAGATTAGAACTCAAAACCTTCAGAGCCACAGCGCAGAAGCTACTCAGTTGCACCATGGTTTGGCTTCAGGCCAACCCTTCTACAATTTAAACCTCCGCTTTTCAGAGGGCATCCCTTCTTACCTGAGGGTAACAAGCAAAACAGCTGCACCCAGAACCCTAGGGTTAGCCGAACAAAATTACAATTTACCAATACCTCTTAGCACCTAAGCCAGATGCTAAACAGAATATCCCTTTATTCAATCACTCACATGCCTCTGTTCCAAGGGTTCTTGGCTCTGATACCTCTGGACCTCAGCTGGGCCTCCCCCAGAATGCTGGGTCCAAGGGTTTTCCAGATGTCTCACGGTCCCATCTGGGGTGCCAGAACTGCTGTCTTAAACAGCTGGAACAGAGGCTAGACAGAGTTAAGGGGAATAAAAGGATATTTATTGAAGGGCCTTCAAAGGCCACACCCTGGCAGTACCAGAGCCACGGCTTTGGCTCTGCCCAGATGGCTCCAAGATGGAAGCAAAAGAGGGCTTGGTCACAAGATCTCACATTTTTATAAGTTTTGGTCCATTAGCATATTGGAGCTAATTGTCCAATTACAACCCCAGCCCATGAAGTCCCATCTTTCTTGTTTTTTCTCTCTTCAGTCCACGTTGTTTATACTCTTAGGCCTGAGATCCGGATCAGCTGTCCTTGGGTCCCCGGCAAGAGAAGGAATTGTTGTGTCTACCTACTCTATGAAGAGAGCTTACTATCCCCATATATGAAAACCCACACTTTACTATCCCCTTATATGAAACCCAGACCCACAAAATCAAAAAAAGAAAAAAATAGAAAGCTAAAACCCAAGGTATCACAGGGGCGGGGGGGGGGGGAGAGTTCTACCCGCATCTGAAGCAGCCAAGCGGGCCCCAGGGAGGCGGCTGGGGTGCACGAGCTGGAAGGCTGTGGGGGCAGATAGCGTCCTGCAGGGAGGCAGCTGGAGAGAAGCAGAGCAAGCGGAGAAGTGTAAGTGAGGATACCTGGTGTGTTTTAACGTGTTTGTGTAGATCGTGCATGTTTTAACCATGACTAGATGAACTGAGGGGATTCTACTGCCTCAGTGAGTCAAGCTTGGCCCCTAAGAATTTGTGAATCCAGTAAATCACTAGATCCAGTTAATAATTTTACTGTGTGCTGTTATTTTGATTGTGTCCGGAGTGTGTGAAGGCCAGAGGAAACTAATATGGGTGGATGCTTGTGAAAAATGCATATTTTATGATGGGCTTTTCGCAAATATTACAATGAATATTATATGTGCAATGTTAGGAAGTTATGCTGTATTAATTCTCTCAAGTAGTGTGTTAAATGTAGTTTTAGGTTATAACACAATGTTAAAATAGAAACTATACTATGTAAGATTCTTTTTAACTAGCTCAAGAAAGAGATGAGATAATCAAGAAATTCTTCGCACAGAGATGGCAGTGACGGGGCCCATAAAGAGTTACGGCCTTCTTATCGGAAAAGACAAACATTCTTCCACCTTCTCTCCGTCTTTATGGAACCACCAGGATTAAGGAGAAGAAGTTGACAAAAACCAGAAAAGCTCTTAATTTGCAAGGAATTTATGCATCATGTATGAGATGTATGAATATGGAACAGGCTATTGCTCTTAAGGTTATTCCTTTGTTCACAAGGCATGCTTATCGGGCTTAAGTGCCCGAGAGCATCTGGACGTCCGTAATTCTTTGCTTTTTATTGTCTTGTAATTGTCCTAACTCTAAATTTTTATTAGTCTAATTGTATTACTATTTTTATAACTATTTTATTATTATTAAACTTTAAAATTTTTAAAAACCAAATGATTGGCGTTTTTCACAATGCTGATGTGTTGTATGCTGTGTTGTGTTGAGAAAAGTGGGCACTTAATACCCGAACACAAAGCGTTGATGAGATACCCCTTTCCCAGTGAGTTTTTGTGTGTGAACTTTCTATTGCGGGGAACGGTATTCCCTGTGAGACCTGGTGTTTGAGTATAACCAGTCTCTTGTCAACGCTTTGTGTTTGGGTATTAACTGATCCTTTACCTGCGAGACTTGGCTGTAACACGGTGCCTTTGTGATCCTTCTCCTTGTGGAGTTTACAAAGTTGCTCTGTTAGACCTGTAACAGAGACGGCTTGCTATAGTTGACTCTCGTGAATTTGAGGTACGGGGGGCTTGCGTGGTTCTTCCCCTGCATTGTGGTAATTTGATTCTCGGGACTGTTATGGTTGCGTTTGTGGAGATTTTAGGATTTTATTTGCAACAAGTGTAGCATTTTATGCAGAAAAACTACAGTATAGTGATTTATGTTTAACTGTAGTAGAATGAATTAAAGGAATTCCAGGAATTCCACTCCCGTAGCAACTTAAGCCTTGACTCTCGTGAATTTGAGATGGGGGGGGGGGGTGTCTGTGTTTGGGGGCATATCAGAGTTTTTTACTGTAACAGGGACAGCCTTTTGCAAGGCAGCAAAGTGAGTGTCAGTGGAAACAATGCTTTAATTGAAGATTGGATTGTGCGGGAAGAAAACTGGAAAAGACTTAGAAAAGAGAGTTTCAAGTAATTTAAGAAACCCAGAAGAAATAATTAAAACTGAGTGTGCTCAGCCTATTTTTTATACCCCAAGACTTTTGAATTAAGACAGAGTTGGGATGGAGTATAAAAATAGGGACTAAGAAAATGGAATTTTTAGTAGACATGGGGGCAACATACTCAGTGTTAAATAAAGCCTTGATGCCTATAACAGATAATTATGTTATGGTAAGGGGGCAACTGGCCAATCTGAAAAAGTATATTTTTGCAAACCATCAAAACATTCATAGGTTTTTGTATATGCCCACCTCTCCAAAGGCACTGTGGGGTAGGGATTTGTTGGAGCAGCTGGAAGCAAAGATCACATTTAAAGATGGGGAGATTATTTTGGAGGTAAAGGAGCAACAATATGTAAACATACTAAGTTTAATTTTGACAGTTAGTGAGACCAAAATTGAAAATAAGGATGAAATTAATGGATCAGGTGTTTCCTGGGGTATGGGCCTCTAACATACCAGGGAGGGCAAAGAATGCACCTCCTGTGCAAGTTAAGGAAAACAACCAGTTAGGGTCAGGTAGGAAAAACCTAATCTGCACCCAGTGGTGGCAAACCCATACACCTTGCTAACATGTTTGACACCTGAACTAACCTGGTTTACCATTTTAGATTTGAAGGATGCCTTCTTTTGTCTCCCTCTCCATGAAACCAGACAGAAAATTTTTGCCTTCAAATGAAAGAATCCCAAGAATGAGCGTAAGACTCAGCTCACATAGATGGTATTGCCCCAAAGTTTAACAACAGCCCCAGGATATTCAGAGAACAACAACCTGCAAGAGATCTAGAGTCCTGGGAAGCTCCATCAGAGGAAAGACAGCTGCTGCAGTATGTAGACAATCTCCTGATAGCTACCTGAACCCAGGAGGCATGTGTGGATTAGACGGTAAGCCTCCTGAACTT
Source organism: Vidua macroura (assembly GCF_024509145.1). Taxonomy (NCBI): domain Eukaryota; kingdom Metazoa; phylum Chordata; class Aves; order Passeriformes; family Viduidae; genus Vidua; species Vidua macroura. Next base: position 4,603,035 of record NW_026530535.1, on the reverse strand, counting down.
TTTTGGGTTTACAAGGGTATAAAGTACCTCAGAAAAAGGCTCAAATAGTGAAGCCAACAGTCACCTATCTGGATTATGAGATCAATGCTAGGAAAAGGACTCTAAGACGAGACCGAAAGGAAGCATGCAAGTTCACCCTAGGCCAGAAGATGACTCTACTAGAGTCCCATACAGTGTCTGCAGTGCTGGAAGTAAAAGGCAGACACTGGCTTTCCCCACAAAGATTCCTGAAGTACCAAGCCATAATGGTAGAACAAGATGATGTAGAGATTGTAGTCATTAACTTTGTGAACCCAGCTTCTTTTCTCAGGGAGATACAGGACAACCAGTGATCCATGATTACCTGGAAGCTCTCGAGACCACCTACTCCAACCGTCCGTATTTGAAGGATACCCCCCTCGATAATGCAAAGACCTGTTTCACCGATGGGTGCAATTATGTCATCAGCAGAAAGAGACATGCTAGGTATGCTGTCACCACTTGCAGAGAAGTAATACAGCCTGGACTACAAACAGCTCTGCACAAAAGACTGAAAACTGGCAAACTCAAGGTATGCATCTGGGGTTGTGCATGCACACGGAACGATTTAGATGCACAAGAAAGAATTAAACTGTTAGAAGCTGTCCAGCTACCTGAGAATGCATATCAAGACATACCAGAAAGTGAGCTCAGAACTGGAGGAAGGAAATGGTCTGGCGAACAGGGAGGCCAAAGATGCAGCAAAAGGTGAGATTCCCACTGAGGGAGCCCTAATTCCAGATGGCCCTTGAAAGTAAGCCAGAATAAAGACAGAAAGTTAATCCAAGATCAGGAAGGGATATATGACAAAGAGGGGTGGGTTACTATTAACAAGAAACTAAGAATCCCTTTCCATTTGTTGTGCTCACTAGTAAGGGAGGAGCACCAGAAAGCACACTGGGGAGTTGATGCCCTGAACACCTATCTGATTGAAAGAATTGTTGCTAGGAATTTATATGCAACTATTACTCAAGTGACCTGACAGTGTGATCTTTGCCTCCAGACTAACCCAAAGAATACCCCCATGCCAAAACTTGGTCAGATTGAGAGGGGCCATGGACTGGGACAGCAGTGGCAAATTGACTTTTCAGAACTCCCAAGAAAAGGGGGGTATCGGTATTTATTGGTATTGACAGATACATTTTCAGGGTGGCCAGAAGCATTCCTCACCAGGACTACCAAGGCTCGAGAGGTGACCAGGGTATTATTACAAGAAATAATAGCACGCTTCAGAGTTCCAGCCATGATGTTCTCAGATAGAGGATCACATTTCATTTCCAGGATAGCGCAACAAATTAGCACCCACCTAGACATGGACTGGGAACTTCATACTCCATACCATCCCCAATCGAGTGGCCAGGTGGAGAAAATGAACCATTTGATTAAACAACAAATTGGCCCCAAGCTCTTCCACTAGCATTGTTATGAATTTGAACTAAACCTAAAGCCAAAGAAAGGTTGAGTCCCTTTGAAATGCTTTATGGAAGACCATATGGAATAAAAAAGGGGATGTCCATCCACATTGGAGAAGTGACACTGGCCACACACATGGTGGCTTTAAGTAAAATTTAAAAACATGTGGCTGGAACTTGGAGCAGGGAGTTAGATGGACCAGTACATAACATACAGCCAGGAGATTATGTACATGTTAAGTCTCTTACAGAAAAGACTTTGGAACCATGGTAGGAAGGTCCATTCCAGGTGCTTTTCATCACTTTCACCACGATTAAGATCAAGGAGCAGAGGGCCTGGATCCACCACGCTCGAGTGAAGAAGGCCCCAGAAGCCCATGGAAAGTGACACCGGAAGACAAATAACTGAAACTAAAACTTACTTGGGCAAAATGAGTATATTGCGGCTGGGAGTAGTCAGTAATTTCATTTGCAGAATTGTTCTGTGTGTAATTGCAATTGAAGTCTTAGAATTAGAAGGTACTTCTATCCAAAATGATGCTGAATAGCCTTGGTCCCAGGCTTTTATTCGGTACACTAGATCCATGGGAAAACATTCTGATGTAAAAGATTTAAACCTATCAACTGTGGTAATACATGAAAGTCAGGTATATGATGTGGTTACAAAGACAAATACACCTCAGGAACAGAATAAAAAGGACTTTAACTGAGATATTAGGAATAGGATTGGGAGTTTTAAATGAAATTGACTCAGAAATATTAATGAACGAGTTGGCCACTGCAGCAAGTGATCTAACAAAACTAAAACAACCCCTGCAGTCATCTTTATTAGCATTAGGAACTAGTCAGTGGCAAATTTCAAAAGTGCTACCAAAATGAGAAAAGGCCGGGGACCAAGGCCACAAGTTGATAGTAGAGGTGTTAGTGTTCAGGATCACATAATCACGGAATATGACTATATGTAGCAGTCAGCGGCCCTGCAAGGCCTCCATGGCGGTCACTAGCCAAAGATAAGAAATGCAGAGTCATGATGAGTGGAACAGAGCTACCCCTCTTCCGCACATCAGACACCTGTTATCTCTCTGTAAGGCTATAGGTCGTATTCTCCTTGACCTCAGCCATAGGACAAATCCTGATCCCTCAACAGCCTATATAAACCCATACCATTGCCCAGTTCAGATGGAAGAGTTGTCACTGGGACCCTTTGCAGAAGCTGCCAATAAAGACATCTCCGCAGAACTCCACACAGCCTTCACCTCTCTCCTTCCCTGCGTCTGCTAAGGCACTTTGCGAGCACAGAGCTGAAATCACTAAGAGCTGAAATCACTCCACAAGTGCTCGCTAAAGTAGCCAGCGGCTCGGAGCTAGCCCAAGGGCCCAGACAGGCTGCGCCTCATCAGCACAGTGCTATCCGGGACACCTACGGCAGCTGCTGCCCTGGGGGCCAGACGGACCCCCGGGGACCACCAAGCTGTAATACGTAGCAGCCTGAATGGGACAACGGACATCCTGGTACTCCTGAGAGCAGCATCCTTCGGGGATCGTTACTGTCTGGGCCCACCATGACCCTCTGAGGGTAACTTCTCCGTTATAGAAGAAGCTATCTGGGACGAAAGTCCTCAGGAGTTGGACAGAGCAGACCACCCACCTAGCAGTCTCTGACCCAGTTTCGGCTGAAAAAAGTGTAAGTTTAAAACAGCCTTTCTGCGCGCTTTTAACTTGGGTCCTCTTTTTGGTTTTTTTTCCCTTTTTTTCTCTTTTTCATTGGGGGGGGGGCAAGGGAACTTACAGTAATGGGATCAAACTCTAGTAAATTAAAACAATCCCAGAACGAGAGAGATACATATTTACAAATCCTAGAAATCCTAAATGCTAACAACTTTTCTTTCTGAAAAGGCATTCTTTCACAAACTAACTTGAAAAAATTTATAACATGGATCCTTTCTCAGTTTCCAGACGCTAACATACGCATGATTAATTCAGACCCCTTTTGGGATTCAGTGCGGACAAAACTATATATTTTCCAAACCAAAGAAGACTTTTCTGTTACTAAATTTCTGCCTTTCTTTCACTATATCACAAAAGCGGTGGAAAAAGCTAACACAAGCAGCTTAACAGCAGCTGAGGAAATTCCAAACTTATCTCCTACAGCAGATCCTCCAAATGCTAATCTCTCAGATAACAGTCCTCTCTCTGTCCGCTCACTTCTTCCTGAGATGGGGAACAGGGGAACCGCGCCGCTCCCACCCACCCTCCCTGCACCCGCGGGGTCCGCGGAGCCCACCCGTCCCTCCACCTCCCATCCCTCCGCCCCCTTTCCGGATGCGGCAAGCCAGAACTCAGCTCCTTCGGTCACGCAATGCACAGCACGGTGCTGGCACTGCACCCCCTCCTCACACTCGGGTACAATTGCGTCGGTCTCGATCGGGTCAGCCCCGCCCTGCCCCAACACCGCCCTGCAGCCCGCCGCGCAGCCCACCGCGCCCCCTCCTCTCCCCCCTGCTGCCGCGACTCTCCCTGCCGCCGCAACCATCCCTACCTGCCTGCCTGCCGTGGTGCCAGCCGCAGCAGCAGCCATCCCCCCCCCCACCACCTCCTCTCCCCCGCTTGTCCCCTGCCTGCATTCCGAAGCGATGCATCCACCCACCCACCCTCAATGCCCACCTAACGGCAACTGCCCACACTCTGTCCAGTTTCCCACACCCCTGCAAAAGGTCGCTCCAACACGCCCAAAAAAGCATAGAGCACCTCCTGACCACACCTCATCAGAGGACAGTGAGTCTGAATCTGACACAGACAAAATTGATCCATGGGCTTTAATTAAAATGGAAGCAACTCAGGCAGGATATTGGGAACTAGCTCAGAGAATTACTGCATTCCCAGTAAATTATATAAAGGGGAAAAGAGGGGGGGCCACTACTAGAACAACGTGGGAACCTAAAACAAATAAAGAATTGATACAACTACGAAATATAGCCAAAGAACATGGTAGAAGTTCACATATTTTCAGAAATTTCCTTGAAGCGCTTATTTCGGCGCATATTCTGGTCCCTCATGACCTTAAAAACATTGCCAACTGCCTTCTTTCCCTGGCAGAATATATGCTATGGGAAAGACAGTGGAAAAGGCAATTAAAAACATTATCAGACACCTATGCTCAAGATGCAAATAAGCCAGATTTTACAGTCCAACAGCTGGCCGGAGAAGGGGATTTACAGAAACCCACTGACCAAGCTAACACCTTACCTAAGGCAGCACTACAAGATTTGGCTATTGCAGCAAAAACCTCATTGCTTCTTACCCCAGATGACTCTATTCCTACCCAGCACTTCTCTAGTATTAAACAAGGAATAGATGAAAGTTTTATCAAGTTCATAGACAGAATTAAAGATGCTCTGGAAAAACAGAGAGCACAGAAGCAAGAAAAGAACTGTTGTGCAAGCTTGCTTTGTCAAATGCAAACGAACAATGTAAAACAATTCTGAGGGCCTTACCCTTGGATACAGAACCCACCATAGAGCAAATGGTGGAAAGCTGTACACGTCATCTGTCCACTGAAAACACAGTGGCCCAAGCAGTCTCTAAGGGAATTGCAGAAGGAGTTTCTGGTGCGTATGCAGTAGTAACTTCGACAGACCAGGACCGCTGCTATTACTGTGGGAAATTTGGACATTTCATGAAGGACTGCCCAGACAGGTCACCGACCCGAAACCCCCGTAACACCTACCAAAGACCCCAGAACCAGCAGTGATACCAGCAGCGTTCGGGAAACTTCCAGCAGAGCACGGCCAGGCCCCGCGCAAAGACAACAAATCAAAAGCCACCCAGATCCAGTCACGCATCATCCCAGCAGATTCCAGGCCACATGGAGAAGATTCAACCCATGGAGAGATACAGATGGGAACACGGCGCCAGTTGGTAACTGCTTTATCTATTGACTTTAAGAATAAGGCTGTCTATCGTGTTCCCACAGGCAAGCATGGGCCAAAAGGTGGTCCTTTTGACATCTTAATTATAGGGGACACTCTCCATGGCCCAGAGGAAATCTTGGTCATTCCAGAGGTACAAACAGTGCACCCAGGACAAGAAATCTCTGTTCAGCTGTGTTGCACAGACTTACCATTTTTTCTTTCAAAGGGAACTCCTATCGCACAAGCCTTTCTACTCCCAAAAAATCACAGGGAACAGCTTCCTCTCAATCTGACAGTAATGTGGGCACAAGTAGTGGGATCAAGTAAACCTACCATCGAGTGCAGTCTATCCTACAGAGGAGAAAAGTTCCACCTACCAGGGATGCTGGACACCGGTGCGGACGTGACCATCATCGCTCACTCGGAATGGCCAGCACACTGGGGACTACAACCGGTAGCAGGAATGATATCAGGGATCGGTGGAGCCACAGTATCCATGCGAAGCAAGCACAACATCCTCGTCGAAGGGCCTGAAGGCAAGCTGGCAACCGTCCACCCATTCATGGTAAGAGCCCCCATCACCCTTTGGGGAAGGGATGTTCTATCCCAGTGGGGGGCCTCCCTACGTATTCCCAGTCAGGATTTCTGACTGGGGCCACTGAGGAGCGCGCACTACCAGATACCCCTCGGCTCACCTGGAAATGCCAAGATCCAATCTGGACTGAACAGTGGCCCCTCTCTAAAGTAAAACTGCATGCACTACAAACCCTTGTGGAAGAACAGCTCGCCAAAGGTCACGTCGAGACCACCAGCCCTTGGAATTGTCCAGTCTTCGTACTGCAAAATCCTGGGACGGACAGGTGGAGGCTCCTCCATGACCTTCGCAAAATCAGTGAGGTCATTGAGGATATGGGTGCCCTCCAGCCTGTCCTGCCTTCACCATCGATGCTGCCCCGAGACTGGACACTTGCCATCATAGACATTAAGGACTGCTCCTTCAGCATTCTGCTGCACCCCCAGGACACTCCACGGTTTACTTTTTCCGTTCCCTCTCTTAACAGAGAGGCTCCACTCAAAAGATACCATTGGTTGTATCTCCCTCAAGGACTAAAAGTCTCACCCACCATATGCCAGTGGCATGTCGCTCACATCCTGTCTCCTGTTTGGAACCTATTTCCAGATGCAATCATCTACCACTATATGGATGACATCCTGGTCTGTGCATCAGAAAAAAAATACTTAGAAAAAGCAGTTAAAGGGACAATCTAAACGATAGAAAAAGCAGGGTTCGAGATCCGTGAGGACAAAATACAATACACCAACCCATGGACTTATCTTGGATTCCTGATCCGAGAAAGGACAGTCGTACCCCAGCAGCTTGCTATCCGAGATGACACAAAAACCTTGAGAGACTTACACAGTCAGTGTGGATCCATCAACTAGGTACGTCCCTTGCTAGGAATTACAACAGAGGACCTCGCTCCCCTGTTCAACCTTCTCCGTGGCAATGAGGATCTAGATTCCCCACGCATGCTCACAACAGAAGCCCAAGACATCATTGCCAAGGTCCAAGATGCCCTGTCTTCACGCCAAGCCCATCGCTTTGAGCCCAAGCTGCCTTTCTAGTTCGTCATCCTCGGAAAAGCACCTCTGTTCTATGGACTGATCTTCCAATGGGATCTTCAACTCTGAGACCCTTTATTGATACTGGAATGGATCTTTACAAACAACCAACCTTCAAAGACAATTACCACCTTCCTGGAAATCATGGGACATTTAATAAAAAAGGCCAGACCTTGCCTCCGCTCCCTTGCTGGGTGTGAGTTCACATGCATATATTTGCCACTAACGACTGGCGACCTGGAACATTTGCTCCAGACCAATGAAAACCTCCAATTTGCCATAGACAGCTATACAGGCCAAATTTCCATCCATATCCCAAAACACAAACTTTTTAATGCAGTCTTTAATCTGACCCCAAAATTAGTCCAAAGTAAAACACCTCTCAAAGCTCTAACAATCTTTACAGATGGCTCAGGGTCATCCCATAAATCTGTATTGACTTGGAAGGACCCTAAGACTCAAAATTGGGAGTCTGATATCCAAATAGTGGAGGGATCTCCACAGATTGCAGAATTAGCAGCAGTTGTCAGAGCCTTTGAGAAATTCAAAGACGAACCTTTTATTCTGGTCACAGATTCTGCATATGTTGCAGGTATAGCTATGAGAGCAGAACATGCTCTTCTCAAAGAGGTTTCCAATCCAAAGTTATATCATATGATTTTGGCATTAACACGTTTAATCTCTCACAGAAAGAAACCTCACCATATAATGCATGTGAGGTCGCACACTGATCTCCCAGGTTTCATCACAGAAGGGAATAGGAAAGCGGACGCATTGGCCATGGCAATAGAAACTGCTAACGTTCCTGACATCTTTGCCCAGGCAAAGTTGTCACACGCATTCTAACATCAAAATGTACCTGCCCTTATTAGAATGTTCAAGCTTCCAAAAGGTCAAGCAAAAGCTATTGTCGCCACATGTCCAAACTGTCAAAATTACCAGATACCCTCGATGGGGACAGGAGTCAACCCCCGAGGACTGAACAGCTGCCAGCTGTGGCAGACGGACGTAACTCACTTCACACCTTTTGGAAGGTCAAAATACGTGCATGTATCGGTCGATACGTTTTTGGGAGCAATATTTGCATCACCTCATCCAGGAGAAACTACACAGCACACCATAAAGCACTTCCTCCTTGCATTCCCCACCCTGGGAGTACTGAAACAAATCAGAACGGACAATGGACCTGCCTATACCTCTCGAAAATTAAGAGAGTTTTTCAGTGAATGAGGAATAGAACACAAGAGAGGTATACCAGCAAATCCCACAGGACAATTGATCGTGGAAAGGACACATCAAACCCTCAAAAGAGTCCTCAATCAGCAGCGAAGAGAGACAAAAATCATATCTCCAGTTGAGAGACTTTGCAAGGCTCTCTACGTCATCAATTTCCTAAATTGCACAACATCAGAGCCTGACCCGCCAATACTTCGCCACTTTGCAAATACCACCCAAGCAAAGCTCACTGAGAAACTACCAGTGCTAGTGAAGGACCCGGAAACACATCATATTTCTGGGCCTATCCAGTTGATTACTTGGGGTAGAGGGTATGTGCATGTTCTACTACCATCTGGTCAGGGATGGTACCCAGGAAAAAACATAAAACCATACCTAGGCACTGCAAACACTACTCCCACAAACAGTGACAAGAATTCTCCGGAGTCAAATACATGACCTCCTCAAAATCAGACAAGCTCTGCCTGGAGACGAAGATGTCGCCGAATGTCCACATACAGAAGAAAAGACCATCCCATTACGCGACAGCAGACAAAACAGAAAGTGGAAAAACATTCTGCTGTAGTAGTTAAGCCATAAGCTAGAAACAGCCTGAACACAAATTGTTTTCTGAATGATATGTTATTACCCTTTGTTTACCCTAAAAATCCCTATTGCTTTCCCTTCCTAACATGTTAACTCTTACCAAAAACCTCTAACCTTACACCCACTCCCCCATCCTTAGCTTATAGAAAGAAAAAAAAAAAAAAAAAAAAAAGGGGGAGGGAAGGAAAGGAGGAAAGGAACAAGGGAGAAAACCTTCTCCTACCACCATAAAGATAACAAATGTTGCTTATATTCCCTATCAGAAGCCCCATCCTTATCCAAAGATGAAAATTATCTCCATCGGTGCTGTCCTCACCGCTGCCTGGATGTTCTTCAACATACCGTATGCCTTCGGCTGGATTAGCCCACAGCCTAGCCACAATGTTTGGGTAACCTTAGCGAAAACATTAAAACAGGATAACATGTGCTTATCCATGGGAAGCATTGATAACCCACTTTCCACATGTTTAGTAGGGATTCCATTCGTAGCAGACGATTGGCCCGCCTACAATTCAGAGCTTCTCCACACCACAGGTAAGAGACCCAACATGGTAGATACTTGGGACGAGTGGACAAAAATGTTGCCCAATGCTCAAGAGGAACCCCAAGAACTGGACCTGTTGGGGTCCTCCAAGGCAACATACTGCATCAAATTTTACTTTAGACGTCCAAAGAGGATTGGCCAGAAATTGAGAAGACAAAAAACACATACAGAAAGGATGTATCACCCATTAATAAAGCCTATAACTATCCGGATTGGTGCAATTACACCGCTCGGGTGATCTCTGTATCCTCTCTCCACCCCAAAGTATTACCCAAGGGAACGTTTCTCATCTGTGGTGACAGAGTATGGCCTGGGATTTCCTCCCGCCTTCAGGGAGGTCCCTGTAGCCTTGGAAAACTTTCCACCCTCACTCCAAATATTACCTTGTTACATAATTGGAAAAAAGAAAGCTAATTAAAACGCCACAAAAGATCATACACAGAATTTGATGAAAATTGTGATCCAAAATCATACAATTGGAACAAAACAAAAAAGATTGCAGTCTCCCTATTCCTACCCTGGGTAGCTGCAGCTAAATCTCTTGGGGAAATAAATCACTTAGGGTGCTGGCTCAGCAAGCAAGCCAATGCTACCTCTGCCGCCCTAAGCGATCTTTTAAAGGAAGAAGAAACCACGAGACATGCATCACTTCAAAATCGAGCAGCGATCGACTTCCTACTGCTTGCCCATGGACATGGCTGCGAAGACTTTGAAGGGATGTGTTGTTTCAACCTCTCTTCACGCTCGGAATCCATCCACGCAAACATCCAGAAACTGAAGGAACTTGTGAAGGACTTAAAAGTAGAAAACAACCCAGACTGGGTCAATGACCTTTTCGGTCAATGGGGATTAACAGGATGGGTTGCATCTTTGGTTAAGGGAATTTTGTGGATTTTCGTTGTAATTGTCATTGTGTTAACTATGTTCTCATGCCTTGTCCACTGTTTCAAAAGAACTATAGGACATGCATTTTTACTAAATACAGAAAGTGGAGTTGTAGCAGTCAGAGGCCCTGCAAGGCCTCCATGGCGGTCACTAGCCTAAGATAAGAAATGCAGAGTCATGATGAGTGGAACAGAGCTTCCCCTCTTCTGCACTCAGACCCCTGTTATCTCTCTGTAAGGCTATAGGTTGTATTCTCCTCGACCTCAGCCATAGGACAAATCCTGATCCCTCAACAGCCTATATAAAACCGTACCTTTGCCCTGTTCAGACGGAAGAGCTGTCACTGGAACCCTTTGCAGAAGCTGCCAATAAAGACATCTCCGCAGAACTCCACACAGCCTTCACCTCTCTCCTTCCCTGCGTCTGCTGAGGCACTTTGCGAGCACAGAGCTGAAATCACTAAGAGCTGAAATCACTCCACAAGTGCTCGCTAAAGTAGCCAGCGGCTCGGAGCTAGCCCAAGGGCCCAGACAGGCTGCGCCTCATCAGCACAGTGCTATCCGGGACACCTACGGCAGCTGCTGCCCTGGGGGCCAGACGGACCCCCGGGGACCACCAAGCCGTAATAGACCAGACCCGAGAACTGCAGACCCATTAGGGTCGGGTAAGCTGTGAAGGAATCAGGATGGGGGGTAACCTCTCAAAAACTGACTCGGATGTCGTAAATAATCTAGAAATATTGATGAAATAGCATCCAATTTGAGTCTCAAGACAGGAACTGGAACTTTTGCTATCCTGGGTGAGGGAGATGTGCCCAAATATCTCTGTTAATGACTTGTTTGGCCCAAATCTATGGGAAGATTTAAATACTAAGCTTTACCACACGGCTATGCGTAAAGGCAAAAATGCTGTGAGACTGCTTTTGGTTGGTAGAGTTGTGCATGAAGTTTTACATGTGGCAAAATGCAAAAAACCCTTTGCAGAAGCTACTTTGCAAACATCTCAGCAGCTGCAGGGTGCTTTTTCGCAGGCTGAAGCCCAAGGACCTGCGGCCCCCACAGGGGGAGAGACTGCCCCCCCGTCCCCCCTGAATTACAAGAGGGAGGTCTTATCCCTGTAAATTCTGGCGTGGAGTCGTCCCCTGGTCCAGGGGAAGTGCACGGTGGGGGTGATGCAGCCCAGGCAAAGCCTGAGAGGGACCCAGGGGGATTTCCAAGGATGAAACTGCTGGTGGGGGATGCGGACGAAGCAGACATGGCATTTTTTGAATTCTTTACATCTGCGGGTGTCTCGGAGACAGGACCGGGAGGCGGGGGCTCGGGAATCCACTGCTTTCCCTACCTTTCGCCACATCTTGGGGATAGTTCCAAATGGCTGAGCCAGCCTCCGGAGCTTGGGTGGCAATGCTCCTGTTACCTGGTGGTCCACCCCTAGCTCCTGCTCACGTCCATGCCCCAAAACCGACATAGGAAGGGTCTCTCGACCCCCCTCGGTCAACAGGGCAGCTCTGCACCCAAGAGACGTCAGCCTTGTCCCACCTCCCTGCCTCCGAACCCCAGGCCATGGCACAAAGGGAGGAACCCAGGTCCAGTGGGTCGGACGTCATTCCACGGCCTGGAGCAGCTCTGCCCCTCCAAACTGTGCAGCCTCTGAGACTGCACGGGGCAGCCCCTCCCCTCCAGCCCGCGCAGCCAAAAGCGGCGGGAGGGGTAGTCCTCTCCTGCTCCCGCTCCAGCAGCATCGGCAGTGACAGGACTCACCCCCAGGTTGGGGTGACCCCGGGAGGTGGTAAAGTCTCTCCTCCAACCCGGGTCTTCAAAGAAAGACTCAGTAGTCTTCAGTCGTCCGGTCTCAAGGTAGTTTGTTCCCCTTGATGTAATTCTAGTTCTTTTATTGTTTTTAATTCTTTTTCACTGAACCTTGGCTCTTCTTTTCTTTCTCTACTTGGTCCTACTTCTATTTTAAAAGCTTTTACTGGGTTTCTTGAGTCTAAGGCTGCTTCTTTAGCTATCTGATCTGCTAATCGGTTTCCCTTTTCTTCACGGATGTGTCCTTTCTGATGTCCCTTTATATGCAACACAGCTATCTCTGCGGGCTTTTGTAAGGATTCTAATACTAGTTTTATCAGTTTCTCATGTACCAGGTTCTTCCCTTTGGAGTTTAAGTAGCCACGCTCCTCCCAAATTTTTCCGAAGGTATGGATGATCCCAAACACATATTGCGAGTCTGTGTAAATAGTTCCTTGGTCTCCCTCTAACAAGTCTAATCCTCTTTTCAAAGCATAGACTTCACAACACTGGGCTGACCAGTTCGAGGGCAGTTTCCCTTTTTCCATTACTTTCATGTCTTCCCCATCTATGACAGCATATCCTGAGGCTCTTCTCCCTCCTACTACTCTTGAGGACCCATCTATAAAAAGGGATCTCCTGTATGGCAAGGGTACATCTTCTAAATCCTCTCTCACTTTTGTCTGTAGATTTATGAATTCAACACAATCATGTTCTAGATCCACCAGGGGTTCTCCGGTAAGAAATTGTGCAGGGTTTAGACATTTGGAGGTGACTAAGTCACCTGTGTTCATTAAGATGATCTCATACCTCAATATTCTAGAGTCAGTCAACCACTGCTGAGCTTTTTGGCTTAGTACTGTTTTGAGATCGTGGGGGGTGTGGACTTTAATTTTCCCTTGCAAAGTCAATTTTTGGGCTTCTTCTATCAGGATAGCTGCAGCTGCGATTACTTTCAGGCAAGTTGGCCATCCTCTGGCTACTGGGTCTAGTAGTTTTGAGAGGTAGGCTACTGTTTTTTTTTGTCTTCCCCATTCCTAGGTTAATACCCCATATGCAATTCCCCCTTCTGTGCTCACAAACAGGTTAAACTCTTTCTTAAGGTCAGGCAGGCTTGGAACAGGTGCCGAGGATAGTTTATCCTTCAAGCCTTGTAGCTGTTCCTCATCCTCTTCTGTCCACTTTACAGGCTCAGAGTCTACTAATTTATCATAAAGGAACTTCACGCTTTTGGTGTATTGATCTAACCACAGTTTACAATAACCAAACAGGCCTAGTAGCTTCCTTACATCTCTCTTGGTCTTGGGAGCTGGGATAGACAGGATACCTGAGATTCTCTCAGGACTTAGTTTCTTATACCCTCCTCCAATTATGTGACCTAGGTAAGTCACTTCAGATTCTACAAATTGTAGTTTTTCTTGGGATACTTTTAGGCCGTTTTCTCCCAGGAAATTTAGGAGTCGATCACTGGTGGTTTTGACCCGGTCTCGCTCATTTCCAGATACTAAGAAGTCATCTACATACTGTAAGATCTGAATGTTTTCTTCAGGGGTGAACTGCCCTAGTAGTTCCTCTAGTGCTTGCCCAAAGAGGTTTGGGGATTCTGTAAACCCCTGTGGGAGGCGTGTTCATCTTAGCTGTCGCTTTCTCCTGTCAGGATCTTCCCACTCAAATGCAAACCAGTCACGACATTCTTCTGCCAGCGGGCATGCCCAGAAGGCATCTTTAAAATCTATTACTGTGAACCAGGCATGTTCCCTTGGAATTTGGCTTAAAAGGGTATAGGGGTTGGATACCACAGGGTGTCTGGTAATAGTCCTCTTGTTTACTTCCCTTATGTCTTGAAGTAGCCTGTATTTCCCTTCTGCTTTTTTTACGGTTAGTATAGGAGTGTTATGGGGGGACATGCACGATTCTAGAATACCTTGCTCTAATAGTCGTTCGATCACTGGGGCTAATCCTCTCCTGCCTTCAGGGGATATTGGGTATTGCTTGACTCGGATAGGGGGTGTATCTTTTTGCATTTCTAGTTTTATTGGCGTGATGTTCAAGTATCCACACTTACTTTCTTCTGCCCATACTCTGGGGTCTATTTCCTCTATGTCTCTCTGGGTCAGCCTCATGACCTGGACTGCCAGCCTCCCATCTCTTGGGATGATCCCTACCCCCAGTTGAACTTGAAAGTCTCTTCCCAAGAGGTTACTTCCTAAATTTGGCAGATAGATAAAGTCTGCCAAACATTGTCTTGAATTCCCCTTGATTTCTATATTCTCAACTATAGATGCTTTAAATGGTCTTCCCTCTGCCCCTAAAACCTCACAGACCTTCTTCCCAATGGTGATTCCGACTGGTAACTTGTTTATACTGGACTTATTGGTCCTTGTGTCATCTAAGAACTCAAATTATTCATAGTGAGGACCTACCTCAAAGTTTACCAAGGGCTCTTCTTGATGGTTCATTGGGTCCCCTAACTTATTGAGCCCCTGACACACCTAGTTGTCTCCCCTTGAAATATCTTCTAAGACTTCTTGTTCTTTATGCATTACCTCATCAAACTGAAACTTCTTACAGTTCCTTTTAAGGTGTCCTATCTCGCCACAGTAATAGCACCTCCTGTTGCTTTGTGAGGCCTCAGGTTTCCTGAACTCATTAAAGTTCTTATTTGCTCCATATGATGGTGTTGGTTGGTCTCTAATTTTTGGTAATGGCCCTGGTCTATTCTCACTTGACTTAGACGGCAGTGCTGGTGATCTGTCTGCTCTTATACTTTCTCGAGCAACCGCAACCATAATTCTAGCCTTAGTTTTGGCTTTTTCTTCTTCCCTCCTTAAATAAATTCTTAGGGCTTCTTTGAGCAGCTCATTCATATTCTTTTCTTGCCAGTCCTCCATCTTTTCTAGCTTCCATCTAATATCGGGCCAGGATTTGGTGACAAACTGGACCTTCAAGAGGACTTGGCCCTCTGGGCTATCTGGGTCTATATTTGAATATAACTGGAAATTTCGTTTTAGTTGGTTAAGCCACATTGCTGGCATCTCATCCTTCTCCTGCGTACTATCAAAGGCCAATTTCGTGTTGCTTCCCCTAGGGATAGACTCTTTGATCCCTCTTATCATGAGGGACCTATAGTCTCTCATGTTTTGCCTTCATTCTTCCTGGTTGGGATTCCAGTTGGGGTCTACTAAAGGTGTCTTTTGGTCCCCTGGGGGCCCCAAACTATTTTCTCTTTCCCATATCTTCACCCCTGCTGTTTGGATCATCCGGACCTCTTCTGGAGAGAACAGAATGCTTAGAATAGAGTTAAGCTCTCCCCAGGTATAAATATTCGGCCCTAGAAATTGGTCTAACTGGTTAGATATTCCAACGGGGTCTTCTACTAAATTTCCTAACTCTTTCTTAAATCCCCAGACTTCAGAAGCTGTCAGAGGTGCATCTACAAACCCAACTCCTCCAGCTGCTCCACCCATAGGGACTTCCCTAAGGGGAAAGAGTCTTTCTACCTGTGGTGCTTTGGATCGGGTGTTACAATATGGCCCTCCTTCTAAGGCCCCAGGTAGGAAGATAGTAGTTGAGACAGGTGCACTAGGCAAGGGAGCTCCCGTTGGGGAAGGGGAAGAGGGAGTTGGGGAGGTGGTTGGAATAGAGGTGGGAAAACTGGGGAAAGGAATAATAGGAGGGGCTGAAGGATTAACTGGGGAAACTGTTGGAGAGGTAACAGGAGTAGAAGGGGGTAGGTAATCAAGAGGGTCCCATATTTTTCTTTTTCTAGTCTCTTCTTCTCCATTCTCTTTGTCTTCTTCTCTATTTCTTTGTAACTTGCATATTCTCACAGTCTCATTATTTATAGAATTCTTCAGCCAGCAAGCTGTATAAGATAGTTGTTCTATATCAAGGTCCTCTCTGGTTTTTAGGTGTTGGTTTAACTGATTACACATCCACTGATCTTGGGTTCCATACCATGGCCACTCTCCCTGTAATTCTAACTTTGGCCATACTTCTATATTGTAATGTATCATCTTACTCTTGTTTAGACCCTTCGTGGTTTCCAGAGAATCCCATTGGTCTAACAGCTGCCCTAAGGGGCTGTTAGGGGGAATCCTCTTTGCTTTCTCTTTGGAAGGATCTGCTCCTTTACTATAACCTCTTCCCATTTTGAGGCCTCAAAAAGAAAGGGAAAGAAAATACTTTAAATGGTGTCTCTACATAAAATGGAATATACTGACAGGCAACTAAAGCTCCCTTCCCACAACTTAGCATTTTGAATACCTTGCCTGAACTTAGTCTCTTTTAACTAAACCCCCACTCTTGGCACTACCTTCTGGACACTTTACATTGTTTCTTGGCTAGGACAATCACTAGTCACATTCACATCTATTGTCCTCTGTTCACCTGCTCTTCGGCCTAAGTTTTGGACTTCTTGCTGGACTCTCTAGGCTTGTACCCCTGCTAAGTCTCGCCCCAACTCTTACTTGCCCTTTTGCCTAACCTCCTTACTAGGCTTAGGAAGCTTGATCTCCCTGCCGAGGTAAGGTCGAACGTCCTGCTGAGCCTTACACTCGAACTCCGGCCAAGCCCCCTTGCCTGACTCTCCTACTAGGCTTAGCTTGCTTGCCTTCCTGCCTTTCTGCTTACTCGGGTTCATGCCTGCTCTGACGGGGACATCCTGCCCTGCCTTCCAGGGACATTCCCCTACCTGCTCTGCCGGGGACCTCCATCCATGCCCGCCATGGACATCCTACCTGCCCTGTTATCCTGTCCTGCCTGCTGGGGACATGCCCTCTGCCTGGTGGGACTTGCTGTTCCTGCCTGCTAGGACATCCCGCCCTACCTGCCCTTTTATCCTGTCCTGCCTGGCAGGGACATGCCCTCTGCCCGGTGGGGACATGACTCTCCTTCCTGCTTGGACATCCCACCTGCCGTGTTTTCCTGTCCTGCCTGGCGGGGACATGCCGTTTGCCTGGCGGGGACATGCTCTCTGCCTGCCAGGGACATGCCCTCTACCTGCCAGGGACATGCCACTCCTGCCTGCTGGGACACCCCGCCCTACCTGCCAGGGACATCCCACCTGCTCTGTTATCCTGCCCTGCTTGCCAGGGACATGGCCTCTAGGACCTCCACATCCCATCTGCCCTGCTGGGGACATTCCCCTTGCCCTGATTGCCAGGGACTTACTTTGCCCCTAGGGCACCTCCACACGCTCGGAGGAGGGCCTGCTTTACTTCTAAGGAGACGCCTCAGTCGCTCCTCTATTCCACTCGCTTCCCCCCTTTCCCCTCCACGCTGCCGGAGTTCGAGTGTAAGGCTCGGCAGGACGTTTGACCTTACCTTGGCAGGGAGACCAAGCTTCCCAAGCCTAGTAGGGTCAGGCAAGGGGGCTTGGCCGGAGTTCGAGTGTAAGGCTCGGCAGGATGTTCGACCTTTACTCAGCAGGGGGACCAAGCTTCCCAAGCCTAGTAAGAAGGTTAGGCAAAAGGCCAAGGAAGAGTTTGGGCAGGACTTAGCAGGGGTACAAGCCTAGAAAGTCCATCAAGAAGTCCAAAACTTAGGCCAAAGAGAAAAAGAACAGAAGACAATAGATGAGAGTGTGACAAGTGATTGTCCTGGCCAAGAGACAATGTAAAGTGCCAAGAGGGTAGGACCAAGAGTGGGAATTTAGTTAAGAGAGACTAAGTTTAGTCCAGTGATTCAAAATATGAAGTTGGGAGGGGCCAGATGAGCTTTAGTTGCCTGTCAGTATATTCCATTTTAGATAGAAGCACCATTTAAGGTATATATTTTTTTGTTTTTGAGGCCTGAAAATGGGAAGAGGTTATAGTAAAGGAGCAAATCCTTCCAAAGCAAAGAGAATTCCCCCTAACAGCCCCTTGGGGCAACTGTTAGACTAATGGGATTCTCGGGAGACCATGAAGGGTCTAGACAAGAGTAAGATGATACATTACAGTATAGGAAGTATGGCCGAAATTAGAATTACAGGGAGAGTGGCCGTGGTATGGAACCCAAGATCAGTGGATGTGTAATCAGTTAAACCAACACCTAAAAAAAAAAAGAAAAACTGAGAGGTCCTTGATACAGAACAACTATCTTATGCAGCTTGCTGGCTGGAGAATTCTATAAATAATGAAACTGTGAGAATATGCAAGTTACAAAGAAATAGAGAGGAAGACAAAGGGAATAGAGAGGGGGAGACTAGAAAAATAAAGGAATGGGACCCCCTCGATTGCCTGTCCCCTTCTGCTCCCGTTACTTCCCCAACAGTTTCCCCAGTTGGTCCTTCAGCCCCTCCTATTGAGTCCCTGATTCCTTTCCCCTGTTTTCCCACCACTGTTTCATCGTCCCTTCCCTTAGTTTCCTCAACCATCTCCCCAACTCCCTCTTCCCCTTCTCCAGCTGGAGTTTCCTTGCCTCCTCCCACTTGGGAGCTGAGGCCACCCTTGCCCAGTGTTGGTTCACCACCTGGCATGCCCCCTGGCCTCCAGTGTCTGTCTCCACTACTATTTCCCTGCCTGGTGTCTTAGAAAAAGGGCCGTATTGTAGCACCCGATCCAAAGCACCAAGGGTGGAGGGGCTCTTTCCCCTTAGAGGGGCTCCTATGGGTAGAGCAGCTGGGGGAGTTAGGTTTGTGGATGCACCTTTGGCAGCTTCCGAAGTCCGGGGATTTGGGAAAGAGCTAAGAAATTTAGTGGAAGACCCCGTTGGAATATCTAGCCAGTTGGACCAAATTCTAGGGCTGAGTATTTGTACCTGGGGAGACCTGAGCTATTCTAAGCATTCTGTTCTTTCTGAGAAAGGTCCAGATGATCTGAGCGGCAGGGGTGAAGATATGGGAAAGAGAGGTTGGATTGGGGCCCCCAGGGAACCAGGGGATGCCCTTGGTGGACCCCAACTGGAGTCCCAGCCAACAAGAAGGTAGGCAAAACATGAGAGACTATAGGTCCCTCATGATAAGAGGGATCAAAGAGTATCCCTAGGGGAAGCAACACGAAAGTGGCCTTTGATGGTACTCAGGAGAAGGATGAGACCCCGGCAATTTGGCTTAACCGACTAAAATGAAATTTCCAGTTATATTCAAATATAGACCCAGATAGCCCAGAGGGTCAAGTACTCTTAAAGGTCTAGTTTGTCACCAAATCCTGGCCCGATATTAGACAAAAACTAGAAAAGATAGAGGACTGGCAAGAAAAGAACACGAATGAGTTGCTCAAAGAAGCCCTAAGAATGTATTTAAGTGGGAAAGACAAAAAAAGCCAATAGCCTACCTCTCAAAACTACTAGACCCAGTAGCCAGAGGATGGCCAACTTGCCTGCAAGTAATCGCAGCAGCAGCAGCTATCCTGATAAAAGAAGCCCAAAAGTTGATCCTGCAAGGGAAAATTAAAGTACAAACATTTACTAGTGATCGTGGATCACCTCACTCACTGGGTGGAGGCTTTCCCAACCAAAAAGGAAACTGCGCAGGAAGTTGCATGAATAATCTTAGAAAACATCATACCACGATATGGGCTAGTCAATAACATTGACTTAGCCCAAGGTCCACATTTTGTCACTCAAACTTTACATCAAATAACAAAAGTCCTGGGGATAAGGTGGAGATTGCACACCCCATGGCATCCTCAAAGCTCTAGAAGAGTGGAAAGGATGAATAGAACTCTTAAAAATGTGTTAACTAAATTAATTGAAGAAACAAAGATGAATTGGCTCAGGTGTTTACCTCTCGCTCTCTTGTGCAGCAGAACCAGACCTCGGTCTGACACAGGGGTCTCTCCCTATGAAATAATGTTTGGACTCCCTTTTTTTTAATCACCCCTTTCAGTACAGCAGATTATCTGGAAGGGGAGGCAGCAACTCAGAAATATTTAGAGGTCATAGGAAAATCCCTAGAAGGCCTCCGAAAGAAGGGGTATCTCTCCCAAACTTCCCCTCTGGACGCCAATGCCCACATCAGTCCTGAGGACTGGGTGTTGATAAAGTCCTGGTACACTACCACTCCATTAACCCCCAAATTCGAAGGACCTTTCCAGGTACTACTCACCACACACACTGCGGTGCGGACCCAAGAAAAAGGCTGGACTCAAGTCACCAGAGTCAAAGAACCAGTGCCACCCCCAGACGCCAGACCAGACCCAACAGTGTCACCCGCCTCCTCTTGTGCATGGACAGTAATTAAGAAACCAGAGGACTTAAAATTAACTTTAAAGACTTGCTAGAGACTGATATACAGTAAGGTGTTAATAACTGTTTCTGAGTTAAAGTACCATAGTAAAGGTTTAAGTACTTGGTAATTGTTTAATAACACTAAGTGTCCTTTAGCCAAAGGAGTTAAGTAAAAAAAAAAAAAAAAATTATTTAATTAGAATATTATTAAATCTTACTTGGTTTCTAAAGGACACGAGAATTACCATCAGACATGAGTAAAAGCATACAAAAGCCAAAAGAAGTTAGCCCTCAAAAGCCAAAGACTGTAAGTTGATGCGGGCTTAAGCCTGATGAAAGAAATAGAGGAAGGATTTGTTATGAACAGTTTCCACGTGTTCCCCAGAGACGCGGGCAGGGCCTTCCTAGTTCCCATGGCAACACTAACAGAAACTACTAACTCTAGCTAAGTGTTGATATTGAAATGCTAATTAGCTAATTGCTCTGTTTGTTTTCTCTAAACTACCTGGAGATAACTGGCCTCCCACCCCTCCACGCTGCCATTCTGGAACTAATATGCAAATAAAAACCCCTTGGGATCATGGGAGTATTTTTAGGAGATAAAAAGGACTATAAATCAAAAACTGAACACAATAGAGGAGTCTAGACAAATGCCCTAGCTGAGGAAGAGGGAAACACATCCCCTGATTGACTTTTACCTGTCACCATCACCTAAGAAAGAACAGACTAGATTAGGCTCTGAGAAGCAGGGCGATAGAGAGACAGAGAGCCCTGGTGCTGCCACCACGGAAGGAGCGGGGACAGCTGTTGTTCTGGACTTCAGCAACAGACTCTGCATGCCACGCCTCCTCATCCTCAGGCCACCGGTGTGCCACAAGGAAAGAAGAAAGGACAGCTGCTGCTCAGGACTCCAGTGACAGACTCTGCACACCTCCTTCCTTTCGGCTGCCTGGGAAAGCTACGACCGCGGGGGCGAGCTCTGCGTTGAGCCCCCTGCCCAGCTGATCTTTTTAATAAAGAGCTGAACATTAATAAAGGCATTAGCCCTGTTCACTTCAGTCATCATCGGAGACCTGGATCCCCAATTGTGGGGCGCAGCCTTGCCAAGCGGCCAAGACCACCCGTTCAGCCGTAGATGGCTGGTTCCCCATTGTTAGGAGACCCTCCCTTAGGAGACCTCCACTTCAAGAGACAGACAGTCCACTACTTCAGGGAAAAACTGTCCCGCTCAGTTCTCGGCTTCTAAGAGCCGACCCGCGGTCCAGACAGGACCAAGCCTTCTCCAGAAGGCACGCGGTTTCAGCATTGCCTCTCTCAGGAGGCCAAAGGTTTCCGGCCAGAGCCGCCAGGCTACTGGCGTCCAGCCGCAGCCACAGAACCCCCCCCCCCCCCGCAAGACGCTGGGGCTCGGGTCTTCAGCTGAGGCTGGAATTACACAGGGGGTTACCAGATGTCACTGTTGAGCAGGACAGGAATGAAAGGACTCCAAGTTAGAAGGCAAAGAGAATGAATTCTGATTTATTTCAAATGCACCGCTCTATATATAGAGAACATCGTGCGGACTAATTTCATTGGTCGTAGAGTAAAAACATGTCACACCACTGGTGTGCAGTGAATGACGCACAGTAGCAGAACATATCTATAAACAATGTGAACAACAAGAATGATTAGAGATTATTTACATTCTTTCCGAACTGTTTCCCAGGCTGTCGCCTGGTTAGAAAACCTTTCTCTTTCTCTCTGACTGAGCTGAGAATATCCACAAAGAAAGGCTCCTCAGACCCTTAAACCAGCTTAGACCAGCACTATAGTTTGAGCTACAGCCAAGAGACTAAAAAGCATGCGCCGAGAAGAAAATGTGAAAAAGTCACAGTGATGAAGACTCATTTTTCTTCCTCTTGCGACCACCGAATGACCACCAGAGAGCACTGTGCAAGTGCAGAAGGACTGATAAGCTAATTATTATATGAAGCGGGGCTCGGCAAGGCTGGGAAATGAATATGCATGACTCTATTGCAAAACTTGATGTATATGTAACATTTTAGAGGATAAAAAGAGAGTTAGGTTTCTCAGGCGGCAGGCGTCTTTGGAGGAATTATCCTCCACGTGCCTTGGAGATTAATAAATACATACCTACTTTACAACTTTACTAGTTGTGGACTCTTTGTGAATCAGACTACAGAAGCCTTCATCAAAAGACCATCAGAAGACTGAGGACCACCACAGAAGGATCTGATGCATGAGCTAAAGCAACAAACGGCTGTAAAACCATGACATAGCTCTATGCAAATATGAGTATGCTAATGATATGTTGCAATTGTGACGTTGCATAGAAGGACTTATAAAATGTAACTGAAGGCTAAAGAAGACTGAGTTTTTGGCAGTGAGATCCCACTCACTCCCAGCACTGAATAAACAAATACCTGCTCTGTAACAGAATCGACTAAGTGTTTTAGTTTCTTGCCCAGTTTTGGGTTTCAGTCTTGCAAGCCAGGCAGGAGAGAATTCTCTGCCTCGCTGCAAGGTCCGCTGGAGCTATGGACTCCCTTGGTGCACCTGAGAATTTCTTGGAGGGACTCCGTGCTTTACCGGCTCTCTGTGGGGGTAGAGAAGGACCAACTGCAGGAAATTTAAGGTATTTATTGACTGTTTTGAATTTTGTTTCTGGTCTTGGTTAAGTGACTCCTGTAAAATGTGTGTGACGATTCACACAGGGCACTGTATCATGGGTGAAATTCCTGATATTGATACATGAATCAGGGACTCATAAATTCCGGGAGGCTGGACAGGACAAACGCAGATCCGCACCAATGTGGTGAAACGTATGTTCTCCCTTTATTGTTTGAAAGATGGCAGTTTATATACACTTCATTATAGTTTACAATTGTGAGTACAATTTCATTGGCAAGCAAACATTGTTTGTCTTTGTCTTAAGGTGGTTAAAGTTTCACACTGCAGACCTATACTCCTTCACACCCAGAAAGCCCAATTACACTGTGATTACCTTAATATAATTTCTAACTGCACCACAGACTGAATTTCCAACTGCATCAGAGGCTTCAAGGCCTCACCAAGGCCTGCATCTGAGGCCTAGGCTGGGGTAGCTCAACCTTCTAAATATAAATCATGCCCTCTTTCTCTCAGAAATTCTGCTACAGATACATAAGGGATTAGAGTCCCCTAGGGGTTAGAGTCCCCTAAAAGGAAGTCTGATGACTTTAAGTATTGGCCTAGGTGTTGGAATTTTGTGTTTGATTGTTGTATGTGTCATTTTGTGTCTTCTATATAAGACTAGTGTTTCTTGTTCGTGTGTATGTTAATAAGTTTTAGTTTCTTGCCTGTGTGTCTGTTAAAAGGTTTTCAGCTTGTGCCACATCATACTCTATTACCTTGTCTGTTGTGCGGATCAGGACAGTGTAGATGGTCCAGGAGTGGACCATATGATCCTTTCGTGTTTATTGTTTGTCAGCATTGTAAAGTGTGAATACTGGTGCAGGTGGAAACTAAGATTCCCAGTTTATGGTCAGTGCAGTATCCGTGGAAGAAGAGTAAAGAAAGGAACACAAGTGATAATTTTTGCTCTAAAGGGCAGGCACCTGGATAGCATCAGGAATGGATAGCACTAATAGTAAGGAGATTGTAAAAAAGAGTCAGTTAGAGTGTGTTTTAGCTCATTGGGAGGGATCCCTGGATGCAATTTAAAGAAAAGTTGTCACTGTGCCACTCCTTGTGTCCACTCGGGGACTCCCAGCTTGCTCCAGCACAGTGGATGGCAGGGGACACTCTCCCATACCTCGGGAGGTCGGGAGGGTGGCTAAGGCTTTTGGCCTTGCAGGGTGAGACAGTCGTGACAATGGTGGAAGTAAGGAGTCGACTTCAGTCAGGGGTTAAGTCCAGGTGTGGCAAGCACATTTCTCTCTCTCTCAGGATTTTTCATTGAAGTGCACAGAGAGAAATGAAAGAGAAAACAATTTCTATTTCTGCTCCTTGTTTTTCTCTTGTGGAATGTGTTTGGAGAATTGTTTACCTAGAGTGAATGCTTGGTTGGATCATGGTGGATTGCTTGGGCCTGATGGCCAATCAGATCCACCTGTGTCTGGACTCGAGCGAGAGGGTCACAAGTTGTGAGTTAGTTAGATATGATAGTTAGAGAAAGTAGCATATAGTTTTTAGTATCCTCTTTTATATATTATATTAATGTATTATAGCATAATTATAATAAAGAAATCATTCAGCCTTCTGAAATGGAGTTAGACATCATCATTCTTCCCATTGGGTTCGCCAGCATCTACAACAAGTGGTGACGCCGAACTTTGGATGAAGAACCAGGACCTGGATCGGTCCACAGCCATGATTTATCATGAGAAAGGAGGTGAACCCTCTTGAAAAGGTATGTCCTACGTCCCTGTGAGGGATAGGGGAGGTAAGACACTGTGGGAACCCTCTCTATAGGACCAGGTGCAGCCCCGAGCAGTTGCCGTAACCGGACGCCTCTGCCATCCTTTGAAAGGTACTGATTTTCTGATAATAGTACTACCCTGACCTGGGGTGGACTTTAACCTTGGGAAGAGATGTCTGCAGATCTGGACACTGGGTTTTATTGTGTAGATGGCCTTATACTTACCATCTGGAGAGATTTGGCTCAGAACTATGGATTTTATATCCCTGATGATGATTTATTGGAGTTTCTTGAATATGCAGACAGTTGTGTTTTTTTTCAGGGATCTGGGTTTTTCCCTGAATCCAGAGGCTTGGAGATCCCTGTATTTCCTCATCAGGCAAAGCATCAGGCAAGATTTCCGAGCGGTTCGATACATGAGAGTTTATTTAGAGCTTCTTCCAATAGTCCAGAAATGGACCGCTTTTCTGATAGTCCAGGTATCGACCCCACTGAGCACATCTGCATTGGGCGCGGGGGGGGCCCCGGCCCGCAGCGGTGGCCCGCTAGCCCCCCCGTGATGGCCGAATAGAGACCAGGCTGTTCAAGGATAGTCTTCGCTGCAGTTGCCCCCCTGCGAAGGCGGGGGGGGGGGGGGGGCAGAGTCTTTGTCTGTGGCTCAGAAGTTTTCTTCTGCTTCTGCGCAGAGGGAGCT
This sequence comes from Vidua macroura, assembly GCF_024509145.1. Classification (NCBI taxonomy): domain Eukaryota; kingdom Metazoa; phylum Chordata; class Aves; order Passeriformes; family Viduidae; genus Vidua; species Vidua macroura. The sequence continues at coordinate 4,577,790 of NW_026530535.1, read as the reverse complement.
TTTTTCACCGCCTCCTCCATCTCCTCCTCCTGCAGCGTGTGAGCCCCGCCTCCACGTTCCTTCGGAGGGTGCGGGGCCGCTCCCGGTGGAGGCGGAGACGCCACTCCGCCCGCCGGTTTCCCCGCCTGCAGCCGTGCCTCCTCCTCCTCCTGCCCATTCGGAGCTGGGAGACACACCCACCGCTGAGAGCCAGCCTGAAGCCACTTCGGCAGGGGCGGAGACACCGCCCGCGCCGGCTCCCGCGCCGGCCCCGCTCGCCGCGTCCGCCCCTGCCTCGGAGTTGGCAGCCACGCCTCCGGCAGTGACAACGGTGCCTCCGGCACCACCCGTCCTCAGTCCCGCGGCGGCGGCTGCGCCCCCTGCACCAGCGGCCAATCCCTCCACAGCGGCCGGACCCACCGCGCCAGCGGCAGCGCCGGCGGCCCCGCCCACCGGCTCGGAGCCTGTTCCTGGTGCGGGCTGTGATGATGTAGAAGACCCCCAGCCTGCGGCGCCGGCCGAGGACCTCCCCGCGCCGGCTCCGCCGCTGACATCGGTTGTGACGCCCTCCTTGCCGCTCCACCCGCCCGCGCCGGCCCCGCCGCCCTTGGCTGCCCCGTCGTCTCCGGCGGCTTTCGCCAGGTCGCCAGGCACTGCCAACAGCAGCGAGCAGCAGCAGCCTGGGGCCACGCTGGAGCAGACCCCGCTGCCTGCAATCAGCCCGGGGTCCCCTCCCAGCCTGTTCCCTGGTGCTGGCGCTCCTTGGCAGCTCTTTGCAGCTGCCACTGTTATAGGCTGAAATGACTAACAGCCCAATTTAGGTACAAATCAATCAAATAAATTATTAAGCAAGCGGCAAGTAGGCAAAACAGCGCTGGGCGGCTGGGGAGTCTCCTGCTCTGCCAACGGTGCACAACCCAGTCCTTAGGTCTTTATTGCTTCTCTGCTTCCGGCGGACGCGTCGGTTCTGAGGTACTCTGCGTCTGCGCAGCCTGTTGCTAGGGGGTCGTCGTTCTGCCCTCTGGTGGTCGCTGGGAAGAAGGCTTCTCCTCTTCCTCACGATTTTGCAGTGCCCTGAGAATCGACTTTACATATATGGTTACACAAGTCTGCTTAAGCAAGCGATATCTGCATAGTTCTGCAACTGGCCTTGTTAGGCCAGATGCCTCTGGTTTCCTGTCTGCCTGGGAATGTACCCTTTGTGTTTTGTTTTTTTTTTTCCCAGTTTGATAAACAAAGATTTAACCCATTGCAATCCCTCCTTTTTTGTCTTTTCCATTTTGTTTATCAAAACGTTGTAATTCCCGATGGCTCAAAGCAAGAGTTTCACCTACCTCCAGGTCATAATACTTGAAATGAACAGGGCTAATGCCTTTATTAATGTTCAGCTCTTTATTAAAAAGATCAGCTGGGCAGGGGGCTCAACGCAGAGCTCGCCCCCGCGGTCATAGCTTTCCCAGGCAGCCAAAAGGGAGGAGGTGTGCAGAGTCTGTCACTGGAGTCCTGAGCAGCAGCTGTCCTGTCTTCTTTCCTTGTGGCACACCGGTGGCCCGAGGATGAGGAGGCGTGGCATGCAGAGTCTGTTGCTGAAGTCCAGAACAACAGCTGTCCCCGCTCCTTCTGTGGTGGCAGCACCAGGGCTCTCTGTCTCTGTCACCCTGCTTCTCAGAGCCTAATATAGTCTGTTCTTTCTTAGGTGATGGCGACAGGTAAAAGTCAATCAGGGGATGTGTTTCCCTCTTCCTCAGCTAGGGCATTTGTCTAGACTCCTCTACTGTGTTCAGTTTTTGATTTATAGTCCTTTTTATCTCCTAAAAATACTCCCATGATCCTAAGGGGTTTTTATTTGCATGTTAGTTCCAGAATGGCAGCGTGGGAGGCCAGTTATCTCCAGGTAGTTTAGAGAAAACAAACAGAGCAATTAGCTAATTAGCATTTCAATATGGGTATTTAGCTAGAGTTAGTAGTTTCTGTTAGTGTTGCCATGGGAACTAGGAAGGCCCTGCCGGCATCTCTGGGGAACACGTGGAAACTGTTCATTACAATACTTAGCTCTAATAAGCATCAGGTGGGCTGCTTCTAATCTTCCTTTTACTATGTCTATGACTTTATTAAAAATACATGGTCCAAAGGTCAATCCTAATACTAACAAGATTACAGGGCCTGCGATGGTAGACAGGAGTGTGGTAAGCCAGGGGGAGCTGTTAAACCAGGTTTCATACCAGCTTTGCTGTGCTTCTCTTTCCCTTTTTCTTCGCTCCAGTCCCCCTCTTAATTTGGTCATTATATCTCTTACTATTCCTGTGTGGTCGGCATATACACAGCATTCTTCCTTAAGGACAGCACATAGTCCTCCTTGCTGTAAAAATATTAAGTCTAATCCTCTCCGGTTCTGCAAAACTACCTCTGATAAAGACCTCACAGATTTCTCAAGAGCTGATATGGATTGCTCAGTACGAGCTAAGTCTTCATCTGCAGCCACCCTTAGGGAGTTAAATTCCTGATTCTGTTTCACTAGGGACGCCACTCCTGTGCCCACACCCGTTCCTCCTATAATCATTAGGGTAGCTACTGTTAAGGCCGTGAAGGGCTCCCTTTTTAGTAGGTGATATGTCAAGGTAGTCTGAGTGCTGTATACGTATTCCTCAGAGTGGTAAAGAATTTTAGGGACTATCAGTACCTGTAACAAAAAAGGTGGGAGCTCCGGTTGTAGCATTATCTAGTCAGAGTCTAATTAAATGGCTGGTGAATATTTTCTCCTTGTAACAGTTTACAGAACATACCCAAAATAAAGATAGACTGTCGGTAAGGGTGGAGTCCCTGCCTGCTTACTATACCTCTAGTTCTGAGTTGTTCCCCATTTGTCTGGTGTCTGCCTTTTAGGACAGTTAGAGAAAGTAGCATATAGTTTTTAGTATCCTCTTTTATATAGTATATTAATGTATTATAGCATAATTATAATAAAGAAATCATTCAGCCTTCTGAAATGGAGTTAGACATCATCATTCTTCCCATTGGGTTCGCCAGCATCTACAACATCCAGGTTTATTGAGGAGAGCTCCAAGGAGATCCACAGGTGGGGAATCCAATATGGGAGGTGGGAAGGAGGGACCCCTGGCCTCTGTCCAATCACTTGATGCCTTTTGTGGAAGGTTCTGGATGAGTGGGTTGGGGAGTCAAGTGATGGACAAGGCACCAGGGAGGGGACAGGGGAATGATCAAGCAAACTGGGTGGAGATTGACATCAGGGAAGGAGGAGGGGATTGACATACAAGGAAAGGGGTACTTCAGGGTAAAACCATGGGGGGCGGGGGGGGGGGGGTAAAGGGATGAATTATTACAGAACTGGTACAAAAATGTGAAACTTAAAAACACAATACAACATCTCCCCCTTTTTTGTTTAAAAACAAACAAAGAGGAGAATAAAACTTTAAAATGAAGGGAACTCAACTTGAGGGGAGTACTCCAATTCCGGGTAGGTATCCGCAAACCATGGCTGGCATGTTGGGGCCGTGGCTGCCCACTGAGTTTCTTCAGGGTCAGTAGGAACTGCTGCTTGGTTGACACTTGGAGGAGCAACAGCACTGGCTATCAAGCGGGATACCATACACCGGATTATTCCAAATGCAATTAAAATCAGTAAGACAGTAAACAGAAATTAAAATCCAGGTTTTAGAATGGACCCGACCCAACCTGACAGACCCCATTTAGAGAAGATATCACCCAGCCAGTCCGCTGTTTCTCCTTTTATGTCTTTTACCATAAGTTGTATTTTGTCAATGGTCTTCCACACATTTTCAGCTTTGGACGTTAGGTTTAAACAACAAAGACCTTCAAACTCCTCGCAGTTGTGATCGTGCAATAGAAATAGAAAGTCAATCGCAGCCCTATTTTGCAGAGTTGCCTGCCTTGTTATTACCTCGTCCAATAAAAGGTCTGAGAGCGCATCTGAGGTAAGATTGGCCTGTTTCGCCACCCAGCACTCTAGGTGGGCCAATTCACCTCGGGCTTTTGCCTCAGACACCCATGGTAAAAAGAGGGTGATCGTGACACCTTTCAGTTTGGACCAATGTATTATTTCGGAGTCACAATTTGTGTCCAATTCTTTTATGTCTCTTTTTTGGCGGGCCAATTCCTTAGTATTGTTTTTGACTTCCCAATCTGAAATTTGAGTCTTGTTGGGGGCGAACAGGCTCAGGCGGCCAAGGGTACATGTACCTCCGATCAAACGAGAGGAGATGCCTGCCCAGGCTCTATCGCTGCAAATGAGAAAATGACCTTTGGGAAGAGTACAGGGCTTATCATCAGTGGTGGACAACATTTTTATGTGGGAAATTTTTCCACACCAATTTTTGGCTACGTATCCTTTTTTGAATTGTTTGAACTCGGTATATAAATTAACTTAAACATTGGGCTCAAACAGAAATTGAACACAAGAAAACGCTTTTGAGGAACCAAGGAGATCAAATTCTTGGGGTTCATCTTTTGCTGTTGCCAATTGGTAAACTAAACTTCTCCAGGGGTTTGATGAAAACTCATTAGACTTGAATGGGATCCCCACAAGGCAGGTGGCCATAGGATTGGCTGCTGATGTGGTGGAAAGGCAGATGTGATCTTGATGGAGGGATTGCGCAGGGGTCTTCCAAACGTTAGTTTTCGGCTGGGGAACAATCCACCAGTTGGTGAGGTGGATGAGGTACCATATGATGACTAAGAGGAGGGGTCTCACTGCTCTGGTTGGGGCCATTGGGATCGGGTCACTAAAGGAGACATAACATATTAGAAGGTAATTCAAAAGGAAAGGGTTCTGCGCCTCTTTCTCCTCCAACAGACATCCTTTACCTGTGCCACATCTTTCCCTTTGGTTGTTTTGGGAATACAGGGTCTGACCCATTTGGAAGGGACCCACCTCAGTCCTGAGGGGGTGGATACACAGGCATATCCCCTCCCCCAGGTGACAAGGTTATAGGGTCCTTCTGTTTTCCAGGTCTCCGGATTCTTTACCAGGACCGGCGGCGTGGCTTTCAGTTGCGACTGATGGTTTTCTCTAAAGTGCCATGTGATGGGAGGGTTCAGGTTGTCATCGGTACAGTTTAGAACATTTAGTGTAAACAACGCTTTGGAGAGACGGATCTGAGGGGATTCCACCTTCATTGGCTCTTGCTGTTGTTGTCAAATCCTCTTGAGACTCTGGTGGTCCTCTCCACCACGGCTTGGCCGGTTGGGGAATAGGGGATGCCGGTCTTATGTTCTATTCCCCATTGTTGCAGGAAGCTTCGGAATTCCCTGGATTTGGATGCAGGCTCGTTATCAGTTTTGAGGACTCTGGGGACGCCCAAAGTGGAGAAGGCTTGTATGAGATGTTTCTTTGTATTTGAAGTCTTCTCCCCTGTGTGGCCTGAGGCGTAGACAGCACCAGAGAAAGTATCCACGGAGATGTGGACATACTTAAGTCTGCCAAAAGTGAGAATGTGGGTGACATCTGTTTGCCACACCTCGCAGGTCTGAAGTCCTCAGGGGTTTGTCCCTGTACTTAAGGCGGGTAACTGACGATGTTGGCAAGAGGGACATGTGTCGCCTATGGCCCTGGCCTGTTTGCGCGTCAGGTGGAACTGCCGAACCAGGCCAGGCGTGTTTTGATGAAAAAGCTGATGGCTAATTTTGGCTTCTTGAAACACATCAGGGAGCAGGGCCATCTCGACTGGGGCGGCTAAGGCATCGGCTCTGCGATTGCCTTCCGCGATGAACCCCGGCAGGTCTGTGTGCAACCTGACATGCATCACGTAAAAGGGTTGCTCTCGGTGGGAGACTAGTGTTACTAACTTTGAGAGCAATTGGAAGAGAGGAATGTTGGAAACCTCCTGCAGAATTGCATTTTCCGCCCTGGATACTACACCTGCTACATATGCTGAGTCCATGACCAAATTGAATGGTACAGAGAACCTCTCAAAGGCTCTGACGACTGTGGCCAACTCAGCTACTTGAGGTGATCCTTCCACCTCGGCAACATCAGCCTCCCACCCCTGAGTCTGAGGATCCTTCCAAGTCATTACTGACTTGTGGGATGCTCCAGACGCGTCTGTAAAAACTGTCAGCGCCTTTAGAGGCTTCCTGCTCTGAACACTTTTTAATGATAGGGTAAATTGAACACCCGAATTGAAAAATTTGTGGGCCGGCTGATGAAGTGAAATTTGGCCGGTGTAGCTATCCAGTGCAAACTGCAGGCCTTCATTTTCTTGAAGCAATTGTTCCAACATTACCTTTGTTAGTTGGCCCGAACCTAATTGAAGTGGTAAATGGATGCAGTCAAGGTCGCACCCTGCTAAATCCCTGATCCATGTTCTTGCTCTACGGATCAGTTCTGCCACCAGCTCTTGTGGCCTTGTCATTCTTTTGGACTGGCAGTGGCTGAGGAAGACCCACTCTATTATCAAGAGTGGATCCCTCTGGTCTTGGTCCTTTTGCTTTGATGTTTGTTCCCATTGAAAAATCACCCCATGGAGGTGCGGCAATTTCCCTAATACGATAAACTTGAAGGGCAGACCTGGTTGACAATGGTGGGCCTGTCTGGCAGTAATGGTCTCCTGGACTTTCTCTAGTGTGATCTTTGGCTCCTGGGTAAGTGTCCTGGGAGAACTGAGCTCCTCTCCCCCTTCCAATAGTTTGAAAAGGGGGGCTAGGTCATTGGTGGTAATGCCTAGCCAAGGCCTTACCCAGTTCAAAGACCCACACAGTTGATGGACATCCACCAGGGTTCTGATGTTATTATTTATAGCCATTTTTTGCAGCACAATGGTCTGCTTCCCAATTTCGAGGCCTAGGTACTTCCAGGGTGGCATCCATTGAATCTTCTCTTCCTGAAGCTCGAACCCTGCAACAACCAATACATTGATTGTGAGGTCAAGCATGTGGGTAAGTATATCGTCAGTCAGGGCACACACCAGAATATCATCCATATAATGCAGGACGATGGCGTCTCCTGCGGCTGCACGAACAGGGGACAGCAAGGAAGAGACATACGCCTGGCAAATCACTGGGCTGTTCTTCATCCCTTGTGGGAGGACTCGCCAGTGATATCTCCTCCTTGGGGCTTCTCAGTTGATGGTGGGAACCGAGAAGGCAAACCGTGGGGCATCGTCAGGGTGCAGGGGAATTTGAAAGAAACAATCTTTTATGTCAACGACGGCCAGATTCCAATTTTGAGGGAGCATCATGGGGGATGGCATCCCAGGTTGGAGAGAGCCCATATTATCAATAACGTTAATTTGTCGGAGGTTTTGGAGGAGCCGCTATTTGTCTTTGTTGATTTTTTTTATAACAAAGACTGGAGAGTTCCAAGATGATGTTGTTTTTACAATATGGCCTCTCCTGAGCTACTCATCCACGAGCTCCTCAAGCTCCTTTAATTTTTGCTTGTTGAGTGGCCACTGCTCTACCCAAACTGGAGTATCTGTTTTCCAATTGAGTTTTTGGGTAGGGTGCTCTTCAGTGGCCACTGCCCAAAAAACCTGGGGGGTCTTCGGGATGTCAATTTTGGCCCCCCATTGGGCCATGAGGTCTCTCCCTCACAAGGGTTCTGCATAATCTAAAACGAATGGGCATATTGATGCCAATTGCCCATCCAGCCCCTCAATTTGAATGACGCTCCTGGATTGCTTAGCCAATTGAATGCCTCCTATACCCTGAATGCGTCCTGCCATGTTTTTCAACTCCCAATGTGACGGCCGCTCCCGAGAGGGAGTCATCGTCACATCCACCCCCGTGTCCAAAACTCCGTCCCTGACTTTGTGTTCCCCACCCTTATGCAACCCACACATGATGCGGGGTTTTTCTGTCCCCAGTACTCGAGCCCAAGAGACAGTGGGATGGATCTTCTGTCTGAGCCTGTCAGCCTGTTCTTGGTCCCAAGGTGGCTCCGGTACTGGTATGGCTTAGGCTATGATTTGACTTTCTGGGAGAAATGTGGGTGGACAGGCACAGTACAGCCCGAGAAAAAATTGCGCCGGGTCTGATGTTAGAAGGTCTGGAACAATATTGATCTCTTAGGGTGTGTGCTTAGTGTCTCCGATGACAACATACTTACAACAGATCCGGTTCCAAGTACCTGGTGAATCCATGCAGACTGTGATGAAAGTCTGAGTTGTGTATGTGCAGCGGCTCCATCAGTTGCAATCTGAAAGGTACATGACAAGAAGTGGTAGTTAGAATGGGTCTAGTATTGGAGTAAAACTGCGTGTGTTTTGCCTCATCCAGTAAATTCAAGTCTAGCACAAGTAGGCTTTCTTTGATGGATGTCTGTTCTTTGTTCCCCCCTCCCATTGTGTTAGAGCCCACCTCACTTATATCTTTGCGCAGGGAGAAAAAAAAAATCTAAAAATTGTTGTTTTAGAGGGAAATTTGGCATCCAGTGTCCAATTTTGCCACATAGATGGCACGGTCTGTCAGTAGTCATCGGTCTTTTAGGAGGCTTTGGGGTGCGCAGTTGGCGGTCTGCTGGAGGTGGTGCTGGAGTGCTGGCAGTGTTGGCAGTGGCAACCCTTTGAGGCTGGCGAATCCTTGTTTCTTGTTCCTCTGGGGCGGTAGTGACTTTCCTAGCACAGACTTCTAGCATGTTATACAGCGTAGGAGGAGGATCCAGGGGCAGGCTGAGGATGGCAGCTTTGCATCTCGGATTAGCGTTTGCCATTGCCATTTCCGTATGAATCTCCTGCTGGGTATCTTCACTCCGTGCTTGCAACTCAATCACCCTGCGGAGTCTCTCAACAAATTTTAGAAATGATTCGGATGGTAATTGAGTGATTTTTACATAACTGCCACTTGGGGACTCTGGCTGCAGGGTAATAAAATCTTTCTGCGCAGCTTTTGCACTCTCCCTCAGCACTTCCCTTGGGATGACCTGTGCTTGCTTGGCCCCATCTGCCCATTTCCCCTCTCCACACACATGATCAATACCAATAATAACATCATTAGCATACGAGGCAGTATGAGGATTCTCCCACAATGATGGAAGGATGCCTCGCAATTCCTTTTTCCATGCTGCCTCCCACAGAAGAAATTCTGTGGGGGAAAGCAGGCAGGAAAACAAATGCCTAAGGTTGGCCAGGGTTACATCAGTGGCCGACAGGGTCGCTTTTAACAGCCCTCAGAAATATTCACTTTCCCTAGAAAATTCTTTTTGGGCTTTGCATAGTTCTTTTGTGGTGTGGTGGAGGAATGGGGTCAATTGCGCTTGCACACCTCCCTCTCTGACTGGGGTATAAGTGACAGGGGCAGCTGACAGTGTGTGTATTGGTTCCCAATTCCAGTTCCCATGCTCCCCCACCCCGGATCCAGAAGCGTGGGAACCGGAAGGTGGGGCGTGGGAACAGGTGTGGGAACAGGAAGTCGGGATGGAGGAGGAGTGGCTGAAGCACTGGGCGGGGACACTTGATGGACAGGTCCTGGACTCAGGGGCATGATCAGGAGGTGGGTCTAGGGAAAGTATGGGTGGAGCTGAAGGAGGAGGAGGAGCACAGGAAGAGGAGGGTTTAAGGAAAGGGTCTAGGGACAGGAAGGGCTTGGTGGATGAGTGAAAAGGATTATGTGATGAAGAAGGACAACTGGCGGGAAAAGCCATGTGGGCCCCACCATCTTGTGCCTGCTTGAGGACCTTTTGTGGGGAGTAAGGGTCAGGGAAATTACACTTAACTGAGGGTTTTCGGGATGGGGTTCTATGAACTGGGGAAATGGGAGAAAGGGAAAGGTCCCGAGAAGTCTGGCCAGGACTCTTTGGGCAGGGGGTTTGGGAGACTTGAGGGGACCCGGGGAGACGGTGGCAACCCCTCGCTGGACAGTGGGCTGCTCCTCTCAAGTTCCCAGCCTGAGGGACTGTGGGAGAGGGAAAAGGGGTAAGACAAGGAGAACTGGGGAACAGGCTGTCTGAGGATGGCTGTTTTCTCACTCCCGACTTTGATTTTAAAGCTGTTCTAATTTGCAAACTCCAAAATGTGAATTTAGATAAAGACGAGTCTCCTGATTTGCCTAATTCACCTAATTTCTTTCCGACTGAATCCCAAAAATGTGAATCCTGGATTTGATCAGGGGACATTTCAGGGAAGTGAGAGAACAGCCACCTGACAAGATGTTTGATTTCCCTTTTAGAACAACGATCCCCCCCCCCCCAAGGATACTTAAAACTTGGAAATATACTCCTTTTTGGGTTGCTGACAGCCTAGCACCCATGGCTGAGATGGAAATTTCAGCAGCCTAACAACACACCACCCCTGGAAAAGAGAAAAGAAAATGAAAATCTCACTGCCGGCCCCCACTGAAAGAAAAGGCTGCGCAGCAAAGGTCCAAAAACCGTGGTTAAGAAGCGAAGACACCCAGGCTTTAGCCCTGCACAGTGCAGCAGCCTGTGAGGCTTTCAAACTGCCGCCGGCAGCAACACGAACTCTCCCCCACACCATGCAGCTGAGCTGTGGATCAGTGCCGCCCGCGCACGGCAAGAAAGCCCAAGCCGTGGTTCTTCCCCGCCACCTGTGCCCTCCCGCTGCTCCGGGGAGCCGCCGAAAGCCGCGCCGTGCCACTGCAAAGGGGAGGGGCAGGCAGAGCCCCCCTGCTCCCTCTGAGCTGGTGCCGCACCGCTGCCATGCAGGTTCCAAAAACAGCAGAGCCGCGCTGTGGCTCAGACTAAGGCGCTATTGCTCCTGACTCTGCGGGGCTGCGGAGCCTTTCCGTGTTCCAAGGACAGGTTCCCTCTATGAGAGGAACCCAGAGAAATGGCAGGGAAAAGAAGAGCCACACCCCATAAAAGGGGAATAAAGAAAGGGCTACTTACCCGTCCAGCAGATGAGAAAAGAAAATCCAGGGATGATGACTTCCACTGGGGAAGGACTCCTGTGGTGCCTTCAGGAGCTGCCGTTCCCTTCCCCCAGGTGTGCCACCCTCTAAAACAGGGTCTGCTCCCACTGGGAGTAGCTTGTCACCCAAAGAAACTTTTGAGGACAGTCCAGGAAATAAATCCAAAGGAAATGTCCAAAGTCTCACCCATGGGGTCCGGTGCTGGTCTCAGTCCCACGTGCTGGGCGCCAAGCTGTCGCTGTGCCACTCCTTGTGTCCACTTGGGGACTCCCGGCTCGCTCCGGCACAGTGGACAGCAGGGGACACTCTCCCGTGCCTCGGGAGGTCGGGAGAGTGGCTACGGCTTTTGGCCTTGCTGGGTGAGACAGTCGCAACAATGGTGGAAGCAAGGAGTCAACTAGAGTCCGGGGTTAAATCCAGGTTTATTGAGGAGAGCTCCAGGGAGATCCACAACGCAGGGAAACCAACCAACAGAAGCCCTGGACTGGGCTGTGCAGCACAATATAAACAGGGGTGGGAACAGGGGAGGAAATCACCCACCCATCAATGGAAATGTTCGGGGGAGTGGAAGGTGGGGAAACAGACAGGTGGGGAATCCAATAGGGGAGGTGGGAAGGAGGGACCCCTGGCCTCCATCCAATCACTCGATGCCTTTTGTGGAAGGTTCTGGATGAGTGGGTTGGGGAGTCAAGTGATGGACAAGGCACCAGGGAGGGGACAGGGGAATGATCCAGCAAACTGGGTGGAGATTGACATCAGGGAAGGAGGAGGGGATTGACATACAAGGAAAGGGGTAGTTCAGGGTAAAGCCATGGGGGAGGGGGGGGGTAAAGGGATGAACCATTACGGAACTGGTCCAAAAACATGGAACTTAAAAACACAATACAACAAAAAGTGATTTAATTAAATATTGTAGACAATGCTGGCCACTATATAATTTAGAAAATGAAGAAAAGTGGCCTGTAAACGGGACCTTACAATATAATATTCTATTGCAGTTAATGTTATTTTTAAGAAGAGAGAACAAATAAAATAAAGTTATTCACCTGGATATGATTTTCACTCTGAGAAACAAGCCTGAGCAGCAGAGAGAGTATGGCAATAATTTATCCCCACAAGATCCCTTAGTCTTGGCGCTAGAAAAGGACAGAGGTAAAAGAAAAATGAGGTGTTTTTCCTACATGTAGTACAGGTCAGAGACGTCTTAAGCTGAGAGACAGAGAAGAAGATAGTGAGTTTGATCTTTTAGAATTACAATCTAATCTCCTCAGGACGGTCCCCAGGGCCCCTCAGTTATCACCTAGTGGTATGAGATTAGAAAGTGAGAAAGGAGATGTCTCAGATGACCCAGATAAGGGAACAAGCTCAGGGACTCCAATAACAGCTCGCACTAGAAGCAAGACTAAAAATGTTTTGCCAGTTATTGCTCCTTTGAGACAAGTGGTAGGTCCTGAGGGAAATGCCATGAGAGTAAAAGTACCTTTTTCCAACAGTGATTTGAAGAGTTGGAGAGAAGAGGTTAAAAATTTCAGGAGAGACCCCAGCAAAGTGGCAAAACCATTTGAGTTGATAGTCAAGAACCAGGACCCAGATTGGGGTGGTGTCGATTTAATGCTGAAAGAATTAACAGAAACTGAAAAAGAATTAATGATTAAAACAGTTAAAGCATATGTGCAGGGACAAATTGCTAGTGGAACCCTACAGGGTAATGTGGACATGCTATTCTACCACAAATCCTCTGTGGGATCTGAACAATCCAGGTGAATATGCCTTGCTAACCAAATACTGGGAGTTAGTCAAATTTGGATTAGAGAATGCCATTCCGAAAGCAGTAAATTGGGCATTAATATATAATGTCAAACAGGGACAGCAGGAGTCTCCCACCGACTTTGTAGATAGGCTCCGAGCGGCAGGGCGAAATTACAACCCTTGATCCTGCTTCAGAACTGGGGAAGCAGCAGTTTGTCTCCTTGATGCTAGGGCAGTCCAGCCCAAACATCAGACAGAAACTACAGAGATTAAAAGAGCCAGATAATAGACATTTAGAAGCATTAATGGGAGAAACCTGGAGGGTATAGAACAACCAAGACAAGCAAGAGAAGAAAAAAACTCACAGGGGCCATAGTGGCAGCTTCAGAGCAACATCAAAGAGGATGATGTGATCGGGGATGAGGCAGAGGTAAAGGTAGAAATAGTAGATGTGGGAAAGATATTTCTGTGCTGTTCTTGCGAGCCAGCGAAGGCTTCCTGAAGATAAGGAAATCCTCATATCTCTCTCAAGGAATTTACCAAGGCTATTGCCGGGGCTCACCCCCAGATTGGGGTGACCCCGAGAGGTGGAAAAGTCTCTCCTCCAACCTGGGCCTTCAAAGAAAGACTCAGTAGTCTTCAGTCATGTGGTCTCAAGGTAGTTTATTGTATGTTATCTAAAAGATTTTCTTCCCGAACTGCTGTGGTCCATTCAGCAGGTCAAACAAAGGCACACACACATACACTGACACTGTCTCTGAGACCCTCAGTGGATTGAACATGATGCAGAACTTCATTCTTTTTGACCCAAAGATGTCCAATTCCTGAGGTTCAAAATGAACCACAGGAAGGAACTGTGTCCAAACACACCATCCTTCCACTTTGTGACTACTTCTACTATGATATCTAAACTTTTGTGATTTCTTGTTTTTCCTGCAAGGTTGGTAAATTGTTCCATGGATCAGATTCAAAGCCACAGGGGTTTCCGGCTGCATGCCAGGGTCTTAAATGCTTCTGACCTGGGCCCGGAACATCCAAGAGTGTCCGAGGGACATTCTGGGTTCCGACAGGCTATCACCATGACAATGCAAGAAAGAGAGAGAAAAAATTGTAAGCAAGAAAGTCTGGACTTTGGTTGGCTCACACAGTGGCATGGCTCCTTTCACCTACTGAAAGCTTTGTTTCTTCTTTATGACCAATGGGCAGTGTATGTGTTCGTTAAGTAAATGTAAACATCTAGTAAATCTATAAAAGCAATATGTTACTTCAGTAAATAAGTCTAAACAGCCTTCTGAGTGAGTCCTGGTGCTTTGTGCCATGTGGGGCTCTACAGCAACAACTAGAGGCAGCTCAAATCAATCCCAAGGGAGGTTAGGGCCAAATCAGTGTGCTTACTGTAAGGAAGAAGGGCATTGGAAATGCCAGTGCCCAAATTTACTGAACACTACACAGGAAGCTGCTGTTGCAGCAATAGATAACAGTGAGTGACAGGCACCAGCAGATCTTTCCCTAGCAGACCTACTGCTTAAGATACAGCTAGGAAATAATAAAGAATTTTAATTCTTAATCAACACAGGGGCTACATTTTCAGTTGTAAAACAAGCTTTAATGCCTAAAAGTGAAAAACATATCCAGATAATGGGAGCCACAGGCCAACCAGAGAATACCTTTTTCTTTAAACTGTTAGAATACAAAATTGGGGAAAGGATGGGGGTACATCAATTCCTCTATCTGCCAAATCTGCCTAAATCCCTATTAGACAGAAATCTCCTTGAAAATGTAGAGGCAGCAATTGAGTTTAAAGAGGGAAAAATGAGATTTAAAGTACCTGAAGGCAAATTGATTTTAGCATTAGGATTGGCAATTGATACAGGACCAGCAAATAATAGCAACTATTTGGAGCAAATAATGAATCAAGTATACCCAGGAGTATGGAATACCGATGCTCCTGGAAAACCAAAATTGGCTGACCATATTAAGATTGAATTACAGACAGGACCCAAGCCAGTGGTTAGGAAATAATATCCCTTGAGAATAAAGGACAAAAAAGGGATTGAACCAATTTTTGGCACTTGGATTGCTGAAAAATGTGACTCCGAATTTAATACTCCTATACTACCGGTGGAAAAAACCTAATGGAACTTACAGATTAGTGCAAGATTTGCAAGCAGTCAATGGGATTGCTAAAAGTATCCACCCAGTGGTTGCAAATCCCTACACTTTGCTAACTAAACTCTGAGTTGATCTCGTTTGGTTCTCGGTGATAGATCTCAGAGACACTTTCTTCTGCCTGCCACTTGCAGAAGAAACTCAAAACATATTTGCTTCTGAATGGGAGAAACCTAGCACAGGCAGGAAAAACCATCTTACCTAGACAGTGTTACATCAGGGGTTCAAAAACAGTCCCACAATTTTGGGAATCAATTTGCCAAAGAATTGGAAAAATGGCAGTCTCTGCCTGGGGAGGGAACACTCCCACAATATGTAGATGATCTACTAATTGCTACAAAAACTATCAAATAGTGCCTTGTATGGACAATAAGTCTGTCCAATTTTCTTGGACTAAATGGTTATCGAGTGTCTCAACAGAAAGCTTAGCTGGTGCAACAACAAGTGACCTATCTTGGATATGAAGTCTCTGGAGGACAACGAGCCCTGGGAACCACACAAAAAGAAGCAATCTGCCAAACACCTAAGCCACAAACTGTAAGAGAAATCTGCGCTTTTCTTGGAATGACAAGTTGGTGCCGGTTGTGGATATACAACTATGGACTGATTGTGAAACCTTTATATGAGCTAGTGAAAGTTTCTAAGAATATTGTGGTGTGGACCCCTGAAACAAATCACGCTTTGAAGAGTTAAAGCGTGAGCTCATGAGGGCCCCAGCCTTGGGACTTCCTGATACGAGTAAACCATTTTGGTTATTCTAACATGAGACACAAAGAATAGCCTTAGGAGTTCTGGCACAAAATTTGGGTCCTTACAAAAGGGCAGTAGCCTATTTTTCCAAACAACTCGATACTGTGAGCAAGGGCTGGCCCACCTGTCTTAGGGCAGGAGCAGCAGTGATCGTGAACACTGAAGAGGCACAGAAGTTTACACTAGGACAAAAGATGACTGTCCTAGTGTCGCACACAATGTCAGCCATCTTAGAACAGAAAGGGAACCAATGGCTTATTACGGCCTGTGGTTCTCGGGGTCTATCCAACCCCGGCTGCTGTAGGTGTCCCGGATAGCGAGGTCCAGCTAAGCACAGCGTGTCCAGGTCCCTCAGGCAAGCTCCCAGCCGCAGGCAATCTTAGCAAGGAGCTCAGCTCTTAAGTGAGATCAGCTCTTTGGTGAATTCAGCTCTTCAGTGATTTCAGCTCTTTGCTTGCTAAGTGCCTTGGCAGACGCAAGGAGAGAGGGAGGAGAAGGCTGTGTGAGGTTCCACAGCGGTGTCTTTATTGGCAGCTTCTGCGAATGGTTTCAGTGACAGCTCTTCTGCCGAACTGGGCAGAAATGGGGGTTTATATAGGGTGTAGGGGTTTTGGGAAACAGTCCAATAGTAAGGGTCGAGGCGAATATGACCTATAGTCTTACAGAGAGATAACGAGGGTCCGAAGGCAGAAGAGGGGCTTCTTTGGTCCAGTCATCATGACTAGGCATTTCTTTATCTTAGGCAAGTGACCGCCAGGGAGGCCTTGCAGGGCCTGTGGCTGCTACAACTCCACTTTCTGTATTTAGTAAAAAGGCATTCCCAATAGTTCTTTTAAAACAATGGACAAGGCATGAGAACATAGCTAATACAATGACAAGAACAATGAAAATCCACAGAATTCCCTTAACCAAAGGTGCAACCCATCCTGTTAATCCCCATTGACCGAAAAGGTCATTGACCCAGTCTGGGTTGTATTCTACTTTTAAGTCCTTCACAAGTTCCTTCAGTTTCTGGATGTTTGCGTGGATGGATTCCGAGCATGAAGAGAGATTGAAGCAGCACATCCCTTCAAAGTCTTGGCAACCATGTCTGTGGGCAAGCAGTAGGAAGTCAATTGCTGCTCGATTTTGAAGTCATGCATGTCTTGTGTTTTTTTCTTCCTTTAAAAGATCGCTTAGGGCGGCAGATGTAGCATTGGCTTGCTTACTGAGCCAGCACCCTAAGTGATTTATTTCACCAAGGGCTTTAGCTGCAGCTACCCATGGTAGGAATGGGGAGACTGCAGTCTTTTTTTTGTTTGTTCCAATTGTATAATTTGAGATCACAATTTTGATCTTTGGACAAGGATGGGGCTTCTGATTGAGAATATAAGCAAAATTTGTTATCTTTATGGTGGTAGGGGAGGGTTAGGGTTTTCTTCCTTGTTCCTTTCCTCCTTTCCTTCCCCCCCTGTTGTTGCCCTGATTTTTTAAGATTTTCTAAAGCCTTCTGAGTTTACATTCTTATAGAAAACTTTCTCATGCAACTTTCTGTAAACAACCTATTGCTTTGTATTACTTCATAGAGGCGGAGAAATTTGATGTACTGCTAGTTTGTCCAGTGTCATTGGAGAGGTGGCACATTCACCCTCCAATCCACTGGCACCTTTTGAGAACTATAAATGATTGGAGTCAGAGGAAATAAATTAGTCTTCATCGTGACCATAGCTGTGGTGTGTCGTTTTTCCTTGTGTCCTCTGGTGACACCCCCTCCTTTTTTTTTTTTTTTTTTTTTTTTTCTATAAGCTAAGAATGGGGGAGTGGGTATAAGGTTAGGGGTTTTTGGTAAGAGTTGAGAAAGGGGAACAATAGGGCTTTTTTATGGTAAAAGGGATAATGGCATGTAATTCAGAGAACAATTTGTGTTCAGGCTGTGTCTGGCTTATGGCTTGACTGATACAGCAGAATGTTGTTCAGCTTTCTGTTTTGTCTGCTGTCACGTGATGGGACGGTCTTTTCTTCGGTATGTGGACATTTGGCCATGCCTTTGCCTCCAGGCAGAACTTGTCTGGTTTGGTTTTGTGGAGGTCTTGTATTTAACTCAGGGGAATTCTTATCACTGTTTGTGGGAGTAGTGTTTGCAGTGCCTAGGTATGGTTTCATGTTTTTTCCTGGGTACCATCTTGGGCCAGATGGTAGTAGAACACGCACATACCCTCTACCCCAAGTAATCAACAGGAAAGGCCCAGAAATTTGATGTGTTTCTGTGTCCTTCACTAGCACAGGTGGTTTCTCAGTGAGCTTTGCTTGGGGGGTATTTGCAAAGTGGTGAAGTATTGGAGGGTTAGGCTCTGATGTTGTACAATTGAGGAAGTTGATGACGTAGAGAGCCTTGCAAAGTCTCTCAACTGGAGATATGATTTTTGAGGACTCTTTTGAGGGTTTGATGTGTCCTCTCTACGATTGATTGTCCTGTGGGATTTGCAGGTATGCCTTTCTTGTGTTCTATTCCCCATTCACTGAAGAACTCTTTTAACTTTCGAGAGGTATAGGCAGGTCCATTATCTGTTTTGATTTGTTTCGGTACTCCCAGGGTAGCAAATGCAAGGAGGAAGTGCTTGATGATGTGCTGTGTAGTTTCTCCTGGATGAGCTGATGCAAATATTGCTCCCAAAAACGTATCGACCGACACTTGCATGTATTTTGACCTTCCAAAAGGTGGGAAGTGAGTTATGTCTGTCTGCCACAGTTGGCAGCTGTTCAGGCCTCAGGGATTGGCTGCTGTCCCCATAGATGGTATCTGGTAATTTTGGCAGTTCGGGCATGTGGCGACAATAGCTTTTGCTTGATCTTTTGTGATCTTGAACATTCTGATAAGGGCAGGTACATTTTGATGATAAAATACATGTGACAACTTGGCCTGTGTTGCTGTTGAGGCAGGGCCAGAAATGAAGAGACTCCATCTTCACAAGGCAAAGAATGATCTTTATTAACAAGTAGTGTTCCTTTTTTATAGCCAGGATTGCTAAGGTGAAATATGATCTGTCTCAAAGTGAAAACCTTTCACACCATTGGTGCACTATGAATACCACACTGTGGTAGAACATATCTATAAACAACATGAACAGAAAGAGATAATAATTGTTTTCATTCCTTCTCCTCACTTTGGCAGGCTAGGACTGAAAGAATGCTCTCCCTTTTCTTTCTGACTGAACTGAGAATATTCACATGCCTGGGCAAAGATGTCAGGGACATTAGCAGTTTCTATTGACATGGCCAATGTGTCCGCTTTCTTGTTCCCTTCTGTGATGATACCTGGGAGGTCGGTGTGTGACCTCACATGCATGATATGGTAAGGTTGTTTCTGTGAGAGATTAAGTGTGTTAATGCTGAAATCAATTGGTGTAACTTTGGATTGGAAACTTCTTTGAGAAGAGCATGTTCTGCTCTCATAGCTATACCAGCAACATACGCTCAATCTGTGACCAGATTAAAGGGTTCGTCTTTGAATTTCTCAAAGGATCTGACAACAGCTGCTAACTCTGCAATCTGTGGAGATCCCTCCACTATTTGGATGTCAGATTCCCATTTTTAGGTCTTAGGGTCCTTCCAGGTCATTACAGACTTGTGGGATGACCCTGAACTGTCTGTAAAAATTGTTAGAGCTTTGAGTGGTGTTTTACTTTGGACTAATTTTTGGGTCAGAATAAAGGGTGCATCATGATTAAAAAGTTTATGTTTTGGGATATGGATGGAAATTTCGCCTGTATAGCTGTCTAGGGCGAATTGGAGATTTTCACTGGTCTGGAGCAAATGCTCCAGGTCTCCAGTTGTCAGTGGCAAGTATATGCATGTGACCGGAGGCAAGTTCTGGCTTTTTTTATTAGATGTCCCATGATTTCTTGGAAGGTGGCAATTGTCTTTGAAGGTTGGTTGTTTGTAAAGATCCATTCCAGTATCAATAAAGGGTCCTGGAGTTGAAGATCCCATTGGAAAATCAGTCCGTAGAACCGGGGTGCTTTTTTGAGAATGATGAACTGGAAAGGCAGGTTGGGCTCGGAGCGATAGGCTTGGCATGAAGAGAGGGCTTCTTGGACCTTGGTGATGGTGTCTTGGGCTTCTGTTGTGAGAGTGCGGGGAGAGTCTAGGTCTTCGTTGCCACAGAGAAAGTTGAACAGGGGAGCGAGGTCCTCTGTTGTAATTCCTAGCAGGGGGCGTACCCAGTTGATGGATTCGCACAAACTGTGTAAGTCTCTCAAGGTTTTTGGGTCATCTCGGATGGCAAGCTTCTGGGGTACAATGGTCCTTTCACGGATCTGGAATCCAAGATAAGTCCATGGGTTGGTGTATTGTATTTTGTCCTCACGGATCTCAAATCCTGCTTTTGCTATGGTTTCGATTGTTTTTTTAACTGCTTTGTCTAATTAAGTTTTTTCTGATGCACAGACTAGGATATCATCCATAGAGTGGTAGATGATTGCCTCTGGAAATAGGTTCCAAACAGGAGACAGGATGTGAGCGACGTACCACTGGCATATAGTAGGCGAGTTTTTCATTTCTTGAGGAAGATAACACCAATGATATCTTTTGAGTGGAGCCTCTCTGTTAAGAGAGGGAACGGAGAAAGCAAACCGTGGGGCGTCCTGGGGGTGCAGTGGAATACTGAAGAAACAGTCTTTAATATCTATGATGGCAAGTGTCCGGTCTCGAGGCAGCGTCGATGGTGAAGGCAGGACAGGCTGAAGGGGGACTATGTCCTCGATGACCTCATTGATGTTGCGAAGGTCGTGAAGGAGCCTCCACCTGTCCATTCCAGGTTTTTGCAGTACGAAGACTGGGGAGTTCCAAGGGCTGGTGGTCTCGACGATGTGACCTTTGGTGAGCTGTTCTTCCACAAGGGCTTGTAGTGCACGCAGTTTTACTTTAGAGAAGGGCCACTGTTCAATCCAGATCAGGTCTTGGCATTTCCAGGTGAGCCGAGGGGTATCTGGTAGTGCGCGCTCCTCAGTGGCCCCAGTCAGAAATCCCGACTGGGAATACGTAGGAAAGCTCCCCATTGGGATAGAGCATCCCTGTCCCAAAGGGTGATGGGGGGTCTTACCACAAATGGGCGGATGGTTGCCAACTTGCCTTCCAGCCCTTCGATGAGGATGTTGTGCTTGCTTCGCATAGACACTCTGGCTCCACCAATCCCTGAAATCATTCCTGCTACTGGTTGTAGTTCCCAGTGTGCTGGCCATTCTGAGCGAGCAATGATGGTCACGTCCACACCAGTGTCCAACATCCCTGGTCGGTGGATCTTCTTTCCTCTGCAGGATAGACCACACTTGATGGTAGGCTTACTTGAACCCACAACTTGTGCCCACATTGCTGTAGGGTTGAGAGGAAGCTGTTCCCTGTGATTCTTTGGGAGTAGAAAGGCTTGTGCGATAGGAGCTCCCTTTGAAAGGAAAAATGTTAAGTCCATGCAGCACAGCTGGACCAAGATTTCTTGTCCCGGGTGCACTGTTTGTACCTCTGGAACAACAAAGATTTCCTCTGGGCCATGGAGAGTGTCACCAATAATTAAGATGTCAAAAGGATCACCTTTTGGTCCATGCTTGCCTGTGGGAACACAATAAACATCCTTATTATTAAAGTCAATAGACAGAGCAGTTGCCAACTGGCACCGGGTTCCCATCTGTATCGCTCCGTGTGTTGGATCCTCTTCATGTGACCTGGAATCTCGTGGGATGATGCGTGGTTGGGTCTGGACGGCTTTTGATTTGTTGTCTTTGCGCAGGGCCTGGCCGCACTCCGCTGGAAGTTTCCTGAACGCTGCTGGTAGCGCTGCTGATTCTGGGGTTTCTGGTAGGTGTTACAGGGGTTTTGGGTAGGTGATCTGTCTGGACAGTCTTTTATAAAATGTCCAAAGTCTCCACAGTGAAAGCAGCGGGCCTGGTCCTTGGAAGTCACTACTGCAAATGCACCAGAAACTCCTTCTGCAATATCCTTAGCAACTGCTTGGGGCACTGTGTTTTCAGTGGACATATGACGTGTACAGCTTTCCATCATTTGCTCTATGGTAGGTTCTGTATCCCAAGGTAGGGTCCTCAGAATTTTTTTTACACTGTTCATTAGCATTACTCATGGCAAGTTTACACAACAGTTCTTTTCTTGCCTCTGTGCTCTCTGTTTTTCCAGAGCATCCTTAATTCTGTCCACAAACTTGATAAAGCTTTCATATACTCCTTGTTTAATATTAGAGAAGTGTTGGGTAGGAATAGAGTCCTCTGGGGTAAGAAGTAAGGAGGTTTTTGCTGCAATAGCCAAGTCTTGTAGTGCTGCCTTAGGTAGGTTGTTAGCTTGGTCAGAGGGTTTCTGTAAATCCCCTTCTCCAGCCAGCTGTTCTACCATAAAATCTGGCCTTATTTGCATCTTGAGCATAGGTGTCTGATAATGTTTTTTATTGTCTTTTCCAATGTCTTTCCCATAGCATATATTCTGCCAGGGAAAAAAGGCAGTGGGCAATATTTTTAACATCATGAGGTACTAAAACATGTGTCAAGAAGATAGCTTCTAGAAAATTTCTAAAAATATGTGAACTTCTACCATGTTGTTTGGCTATATTTCGTACTTGTACCAGTTCTTTATTTGTGTTAGGTTCCCACATTGTTTTAGTGGTGGCCCCACCTCTTTTTCCTTTTATATAAATTGCTGGGAAGACAGAAATTCTCTGAGCTAGTTCCCAATCCCCTGCCTGAGTCGCTTCCAGTTTGATTAGAGCCCATGGATCCATGTCCTCTCTATCAGAATCAGACTCACTGTCTGATGACGAGGTGTGAGAGTGAGCAGGAGGTGTAATATGCTTTTTTGGGTGTGTTGGAGGGTGTAGGGGACTGAAGAGAGTGTGAGGAGGCACATGACAGAGCTTGGCTAGAGTGGAGCGGCAATGGCAGCGCCACGTGTGGCACAGCCTGCACAGGACCGAGGCACGTGGGGAAATGGGATGCCACCGTGGGGGGTCTCGGAAGTGCTGTTCAGGGGGCACTGAGGGGGGGGGTGGGTGGTTGCAACGCCTGGGGATGCGGGCAAGGGAGAAGCTGGGGTGAGGAGGTGTTGGGGTTGGGGGCAGCTGCCGCTGCCACAGGGGGCATGATGGGGCGTGCAGCGAGGTTCGGCAGGGCTGCAACAGGCAGGCAGGCAGGAATGGTAGCGGGGGTGGGGAGACCTGCGGCAGGGGTGAGAGGCACGGTGTTAGGGGTGGGGGGAGTCGTGCTGAGCTGTGCGGAGATGTTGGAGTGAGGCGGGGCAGATCCAATAGGAACCAGCGCAGTTACACCCAAAGGTAGCGCGGGGGGACGGTGCAAGCAGCGTGCCATGTATTGCGTAACCTGTGGAGCAGAATCCACCCTTATGGCGTCTGAGGGGGAGCCAAAGGATTGGTGGGCTCCGTGGACCCTGAGGGCACAGAGATGGTGGGGGGGCGCAGCGCGAATTCCGTGTTCCCTGTCCCAGGAAGGAGGGACGAGACTAGAGCGGTCCCAGGGCCGGCATTTGGACCCAGAGAAAGTGGAGAATAAGATTCAGGTTTTTTTGAGAGAAAAGGAATGTTATCTGGCATATTAGCATTTGAAGACACAGTGTCTGGTGGGAGTGATACGGTTGGAATGCCCTCAGTAGGGGAAGACTGCAGAGAAATTGAGCTCTTTATATTTGTCTTTTCGACCACTTTAGTGATAGAATGAAAAAGAGGCAAAAACCGAGTTACAGAAAAGTCTTCATTAGTTTGGAGAGTGTATATTCTTGTCCCTACTGTGTCCCAAAAAGAATCTAAACCGATAGAGTGTGTGTTAGTGTCTGGAAACTGGGAAATAATTCATTTTATAAATATTTTCAAGTTAGTTTTTGAAAGATTGCCTTTAGAGAAAGGGAAGCTGTTAGCAGATAGGATTTCTAGGATTTGTAAATATAAGTCTTTCTCGTTCTGGGATCATTTTAATTTACTAGGTTTTGATCCCATTCTGGTATAATTCCCTTTTCCCCTCCAGCAGTAAAACAAAAAAAAAAAGAAAAAAAAAACAAAAAAGGACCCAAGGTAAAAGCACACAAAAAAGGCTGTTTTAAAACTTACTCTTCTTCAGCTGAATGTGGGTTAAAAACTGCTGGTGGGTGGTCTGCCGTGTCCGACTCCTCAGGATCTCATCCCAGATGTTGATATGGAGGGTGGTCGGACAACTCTTCAGATAACTTCTATAACAGAGAAGTTTTCTTCAGGAGGTCATAGTGACCTGAGGCAGTGACAATTCAGGAGCATGATGCTCTCTAGAATGCCGGGATGCCAGCACGCTAGTTCGGTGTGCCACGTATTATTATGGCCTGGGGTTCTCGGGGTCTATCCAACCCCAGATGCCGTAGGTGTCCCGGATAGTGAGGTCCAGCTAAGCACAGCGTGTCCAGGTCCCTCAGGCAAGCTCCCAGCCGCAGGCAATCTTAGCAAGGAGCTCAGCTCTTAAGTGAGATCAGCTCTTTGGTGAATTCAGCCCATTAGTGATTTCAGCTCTTTGCTTGCTAAGTGCCTTGGCAGACGCAGGGAGAGAGGGAGGAGAAGGCTGTGTGAGGTTCCACAGCGGTGTCTTTATTGGCAGCTTCTGCGAATGGTTTCAGTGACAGCTCTTCTGCCGAACTGGGCAGAAATGGGGGTTTATATAGGGTGTAGGGGTTTTGGGAAACAGTCCAATAGTCGAGGCGAATATGACCTATAGTCTTACAAAGAGATAACGAGGGTCCGAAGGCAGAAGAGGGGCTTCTTTGGTCCAGTCATCATGACTAGGCATTTCTTTATCTTAGGCAAGTGACCGCCAGGGAGGCCTTGCAGGGCCTGTAGCTGCTACAATGGCTCTCTCCTTTGAGGTTCCTAAAATACCAAGCAGTCCCAGCCAAATTTGATGATACTGAAATTCAAGTGACCAGTACTGTTAACCCTGCCTCTTTTCTGCAAGGAAAGTCTGATGCTGAACCTGCAGTACACGACTGCCTAGACTATCGAAGCTGTGTACTCCAGCCACCCAGATCTAAAGGAACAGCTGCTCCCAGATGCCATGAACTGGTTCACTGATGGCAGCACTTTTGTGAGACAGGGAGTGTGAATGGCGATGTATGCTGTGACTACAGTCTTGGAGGTAATTGGGTCAAACCTATTAACCAGCAGGAACCTCAGCATAAAAGGCTGAGCTAATAGCCCTCACTCAAGCATTAGAACTGGCAAAAGGAAAGAAAGTTAATATTTGGACTGATTCCTGTGGATGTGACAGCCTCATCAGAGAAAAAGAAAGCTAGATAAGTTTTCTCAGAATCGGCCTGGGAAGCTTTATGGAGCTGGATATAAACAATGATAGCCAATTATTAAAAAAAAAAATACCTGCAGGTGGTGCTTTTCTAATATCTGTTTTCCTGTTATTCTCATAAGATTGCTTACAAATGGGTGTCTTCTTAATTAGCCAGTCAGGTGAAATGTATTGATTAAATGACCAATCAGGTCCACCTGTATTGTACCAGTGTATAAAAGAAGCGGTTTCAATAAAGTTGAGGTGCTTATGCCACTTAGCCTTCTGATCTGACTCTGTGTCATTTCTGACTTAACAGTGACAGATTCCAAATATGGTTATGGAATTGTTCATGCCCACAGAGCCATATGGAGGGAAAGAGGACTCCTGACTGTACAAAAGAAGATCGTCTAATATGCAACTAAAATCCTCAAGCTCCTCGAGGTGGTGAAACTCTCATTGCAAGTGGCAATTATACATTGCCGAGGGCACTCTAAAAGAAACGCCCTCCTCGAAGCAGGTAACAAATTTGCAGATTATGAAGCTATAATTGCTGCTGAAAGAAATAAACCAATTGTGGCAGCTCTAATACCTACTGTAGTATCAACTAATCAGCCTGTAAAATACCAGCCCTCTGATTATAAATGGATTAATGAAAATAAAGGAAAACTTTTAGAGAATGGTTGGCGACAATTAGAAACAAGTCAACTAATAATACCAGAAAAGTTAATGAGACATTATGTAAAATCTGAACATGATAAGACCCACTGGGAAGCAGAACCCTTACACCAATACCCAAGGGAACGAATTGCAGGCCCAGGCTTACACCACATTGTTGAAGAAGTAACATCACAATGTGTGACTTGTTTAAAGAATTATCCAAATACAATACAGACAGGCTAGAACAAGGGGTTATTAGCAGAGGAGCTTTTCCTGGAGACTTGTGGCAGATAGACTTTTCTGAACTCCCAAGAAAGGGGAGTTTTCAATATTTGCTGGTACGTAATGATGCTTTCTCTGGGTGGCCAGAAGTGTTCCCTTGTAGAACAAATAAAGCTAGAGAAGTAATAAAAGTACTGTTGAATGAGATCATACCCAGATTTGGTGTTCCTAGAGAAATATCCTCTGATAGAGGATCACATTTTTGTGCACAAATTGGACAAGCTGTCAGCAAGGCCTTGGGAATTGAGTGGGAACTCCATACTCCTCACAGGCCACAAGCCAGTGGTCAAGTAGAGAAAATGAACCACATGCTTAAACAACAAATAGCTAAGATCTGTCAACAGACAAATTTGTACTGGTACCAGGCATTACCCATTGCCCTCATCAGAATCAGGGTAAAGCCAAGGTCAAAAGAAAAGATTAGCTCATTTGAAATTTTGTATGGTAGACCTTATGGGTTAAATGCCACTCATTATGAAAACCTGACCCAGGTTGGTAATCAATAGATTTATGAGTACCTAAAAATCATTAACACTCAGTTGCATCAGAAGTATAGCACTGTATTTGAAAACCAACCTAAGCAACCAGATCATAAATTGCACATAATTGATCCTGGTGACTGGGTGTATGTTAAGAATTTTTCAGGTGATCCTCTACAGGAGAAGTGGGATGGACCATTCCAAGTCCTCCTGACAACTCTCACTGCAATTCGCATGAGAGAAAAACCTACCTGGATTCACTATACCTGAGTGAAGAAATCTCCTGTTGCACCTCGGACAGTAGCAACCATTGATAATGAGAGACTGAAGCTGAAACTCAGCCGTAAATCATGAATACTTTGTTATGCTTTGTTGCTTTTTGGCAGAGTGTAGTAACTTTTGATATAAGTATGTAGCTTTGCTTGAGGCAATCAATAGCTAATCATACTGGAATAAGAGATTGTTGGCTGTGTGGAGAGGTACAACAATTACACTTACCATTGTTAGGGGTACCCTCTAGTAATTGGATTGAATTAAGCCCGTATACCTTGTTTAATAGTAGTACACAATGCAAACAAATAGGTTTGCCTTTAGGAAAACCCCCTTTTCAGTTATCACTCGTCAATGAATCCGTTATTTATGTGGAGTCAAACGTTACAGGACCAAACTTTGGCCAGTTTAATAATACTACCAATTGGACCAGAATTACCGCCATTCTACAAGACATGTCAGATATAAATTCACCACCTACCTCACCAGATTTTAAAGTTCAATTTGCTCAGTGACATGACTATTTGTTTGCAAGGCGTAGTAACAATTCTAACATGAGCATCACAACTAGCTGTGATTTGCCAGATGGCTTTTGGTGGTTGTATGGAAATGGAATAGCTGCTAAGTAACTACCTGGAAACTGGACAGGTCAGTGTACTATGGGGTATCTCATCCCACCTATATAAGTTATAAATCATACTAGTTTAATTGCAGGAATTGTTAGAGGAATTTGGAGAAACCGATTTAGTCAAAGTATACTTTCTAATCCTCTGACTAGATATAATACAGGCTGTCATGGTTTGACATGGAAGTGAATTTTCTCAAGAAATTAGTGCAAGGACTGCTGGGCTCCAGGACGGTTTGGATGGGTGGTGGTGAAGGATCTCTGAAGCCCGGTCTTTAGAGCATATGGTTTATTGTAAAGGATGAAGGGCCCTGCTTAGAGTTGCTAGCCGCAACTCGTGGCAGGCCCAGGGAGAGCGGGGGGAGAGAGAGAGAGAGAGAGAGAGAGGGTCCCAGGTGAGCGTCCCAGGAGGAAGGTCCAAGACAGAGCGTCCGGTCCCTCGGCCACACCTTATCAGGGGGCTTCAAGGTGGGCTGGGACAGGACTTGGGCCAATGGGGTTACAGATACCTGATACTTCAGGGGAGGGTTACAGGTATGGGATGAACCATACATTGGGGGGTGATACAGAACATTCCATTTGACCTTTTAGATCATCAGAAAGGGGGATTGCTTTCAGCTTGGCTATATTATTGTTTTCGAGATGCTCAGTGATTAAGGTTTGGTATTTCAAACCTTGTTTTCATCTCAATATCTGTATTCTCTGATTCTTTTGCCAGGCCATCATATTTATAGGGCCTTGCTATTTCATCTTCCCCAACAATTAGTAGTCAAACCAATCAGTAGGCGGGGTTGGATATTGGCATTTAGACTGACCACTGAAGGCATAGACATGCCTCTGAGAACACAGGGGGTTAAAAGCAAGAACTCCCAGGGGAACTGTCTCTTTGGTTCCAGTCATCAGAGAGTGTAGACTCTCCCCTGCCCAGCTACAGGCTGGGCGGGGGAGGGGAAGCCATATGGCCTGAGGGAAGTAGGCCAGGGGCTGAAAGACTAGAATCGGGCAGGCCCCCTGCAGACAGAAGGGTGGAGAGAAACCGAGATGCCTTTGTTCCACCCCCCCCTCCCCCCAGAGGGAAAGAGACAGAAAGCCTGACGGCACCTAAAATTTGCCACCAGAGGAGAAGGAGAAGGGGGGGGGGGGAAGGTACCCAGCCATGGGAGTTGGAGTTCTGAGCAGAGATTTCAGCTGTCTGGGGAGTCTGAGACTTTTAACCCTTTCCTAAAAAATAAAGGCTTTGTAAAATATTACTCCTCCTTAATTTAAAGTAGAAGAAAGACAGTCTGAGATCTGAAATGTTAAAAGAAAGATTTTTTTTAGTAGAAAGAAATTATAGAGTACCTTATAACTAGACTTTTCTTGTTAGCCATATACTGAACCAAATTCTCCTACAACAAATACTACATTTTTAAGGAGATGCAATAGTGAGCCAAGAGACCTGCTTCAGCAACTACCAACACAAGAGTAAAGTGAACAGTGAAGCTGAGGAGGGTGTAGTGATGCCCTCTGTCTTCAAGAAGAAGAGGGTGTGGTGATGCCCTCTGTCCTCAGGAAGATGATCTCTGTTCTTGAGACTTTCAGCCCCAGGGGAGGAAGAAAATAGGGGGGACTGTGGTCCCAAAATGAGAAGCTGAACTTTTGTTTCTTTTGGCCCTTAGCAAAGCATCCTTAAAAGAGCCCTATGAGCAGTCTGCCATGCACAGTAGTAAGAGCACTGTGACATAGAAAAGAATGTGTCACACTAACAGATTTTGTCCAGGCAGTTGCCATGTGTGACATAAAAACACAGAAGGGTAGCAATTGTGTTTCCTGGGGGGGGTCTATAGTGCAAGAGAGACTCCTCTCTCCCTTAACAGACTAAGTATTAATTATCTAAAAGGTAGCAACTTAATCAAGAATCCCCGGTAGTGTCTCACTGTAGTTTTTTAGAAATTAGGTGGGGGGAGGAGGAGTGTTTTAGAAGGTCTTCATCCTAAATTTTGTGTGTGTGTCTTTTATAGTAGTAGTAGCTTAATAATTTTTTTTCTTTATTTCTAAGCTTAACCCTGCTCTACTCTGTTCCTGATCACATCTCACAGCATTTATTTTGGGAAAGTGTATTTTCATGGGGGGCGCTGGCATTGCGCCAGCATCAAACCATGACACAGGCCTTTACCGCTTTGTCTGAGCTTTATTCCCAGCTTTAGGAATTGCACACTTAGAAAAAGCAAGTGAACATCTCAGCAGAGATGGAAATAATTGCAAACTCAATGGCAGATGTCATTGGACAGTTGCAAACAGAAAATAATTCTTTAAAAGAAGTAGTATTTCAAAACCATATGGTATTAGATATGATCACAGCACAAATGGAAGGAGTCTGTACGTTGATAAATACCAGTTGTTGTACTTTTATAGACCAATCAAGGCAAACAACAACAGATATACATACAATCTGGCAACATGCAAAGATACTCCTTGAAGTAACAAAGGATAATGTCAACTCACTTATGGGTGACACTTAGATCTTGGCTCCTGTTGTGGGTTGGTAAGGAAGTGAGGTTTTTTAGGAAGTTGTGGTCAAACTAATTAGTGGTCAGATTTGAATATTGGTACTTAGTGTGACTACTGAAGACATTGGACACACTTCTGAAAATACAGGGGGTTAAAAGCAGAGAACTTTCAGGAGAACTTTCTTTTTTGTTCCAGTTAGTGAAGAGTGTAGACTTCTGTCGCCTTCTGATGAGAAGGCGGGCGACCTGGTTTCAAGACACAGCACGGCAACCCGGCCTCGCCCGGATCACTCGGGCCACAGACATGCACAGACACCAATGTGGTGGATGGTCAAATGGCGTTTATTATCTTATCTCATGGGGTTAAATAGTCAAGGGGGCTTCACTACGTCAGAAGGGGATGGTGGGTCTGGCTGGGGTTAGTAAGGAGTGGAAAGCTACTGAGTTAGGAGGGGCTGCATGCTTTAGGGGTAATTGATTAACTATAGCAGGAAGAAGGGGGGAAGGGTCTAGCTTTCCGTCACACCCCGAGATCTTCCGTTCGCCTGTCCCTATCTACCACATCTCCCCCCCCCTTTTTTACTAATGAATGAGGTAGTTATAAACATAGGCACTAAGGTGAGGTATAAAGTTGTAATGTGATAAGGGAAAAGGGTTTTTTGGTAAACCTGAGTAATCTTCGCAAGGGAAGTTTAGAGAACCTCTGCGACTGGCAGCGTCCTCGGTTTTTGGTTCACAGCATTTGTTGCCGGCCTATGAACAGGATGTTGGCCCGTTCTAGGCGAGCTTGAACAAATGAGACCAGCCTGTTTAGCAGGCAAGGTCCGAATGCGAAGGTTAAAAGCAGTATCGCTAGCGGACCTACTAGGGTGGAAATTAGAGTGGTGAGCCATGGTGATTGATTGAACCAGGACTCGAACCAGCTCTGTTGGGTTTCCCTGTCTTTCTTTCTTTGAGCCAGTCTATCTCGGAGTTCTGCCATGGAGTCTTTAACGACTCCTGTGTGGTCTGCGTAGAAGCAGCATTCCTCCTTCAAGGCGGCACACAGACCTCCTTGCTGCATGAACAAGAGGTCCAGTCCCCGCCTGTTCTGTAAGACCACTTCCGAAAGCGAGGAGACTGATTTCTCTAGAAAGGAGATGGATTTCTCGATCCTCTGCAGGTCCTCATCGATGGTCATTTGCAGCTGAGCAAGCCCTTGGTGTCGGGTCGCGAGGGCCGAGACACCTGTGGCTGTGCCAGCTGCTCCCAGGCCGAGCAGCATTGCGATAGTCACTCCCGTTATTATTTCTCTTTTGTGGAGTCGGCCAGGCTCCTCGAAGATGTGGTATACCTCCTCGTCTGAGTGGTACAGGACCCTAGGAACAATTAGAACTTGGACACAGAAATCGGTAGCGTCACTGAATTTGGCAAGGAACACGCAAGGACTTACCCCAGATTTCTGACAAACCCACATCCCAGATGCGGATGGGACCGCCCACTTGTTGATCTTTCTGTTGGGCTTGACGACTTCGGTGCAGAGGTTACCTTTCTGCTTCGCCAAGGCTGCATTGCCAAAGCATTTGCCCCGGCCTGTGACTTGACTCAGGGTGATTCCCCTACGGGGGGTGTCCCATCTGCACTGGTGAGGGGCTTCGGCTGTGGAGTAACTGAAGGGGGTGTCTAGAGCGACTCCTTCGTAGAAAGGAGGTTTAACATCGTAACAAAGCCAGCAAGAATTGGTTAGGTTTGGGTTGGATTCGTTCAAGGATAGAAAGGTAGCCTCTAGCATGCGGAAGATTGGGTCTGAGTCCGACTCGGCTAAGCGGCCTATTTGGAAGGCATCTGCATGGCCGGTCGGGATATCAGTGGCCTTTGTGGGTAGTGGTTTGGGATGGGTAATGTTTCCCCCTTTCAGCACGTCCTTAATAACCATATTGGGTCCTACCGGTCGGGGTGCCGGTGGTTGGAGCCTGATAATTCGCACGTTCACCCACTCCTTTGGCGCCTTGAGGACTACCGTCCATGTTTTGCCTGTGGCCCAACTAGGGTGTTCTGGCTGCAGAACCGTCATGTTATAGTCTGTGCACTTCCGATATTTGGGTTGTGTATGATAGTTGTCATAGACCCCTCCCTTGAAGGCGGGCTTTTTACAGCCGGTAGGTGCCCAGGTGAACTGCAAGAATCTATCGGGCTCTTGTGGTTCCCACCCTTCTCCCGATGGTCTGGCATCTGTGACAATGGTTTCACAGCCCCAGTGTCCGCAATATCCCCACCCCGGGTAGTTACAGTACTTCTTCCCAGGGTTGGAGGCTGGACACCAGTAGGATAGGTACATGTACATGATGTGCGGGTGATAGGGTCGTAGTTTTGGTCGTCCTGGAAACAGGTCGGTGATATGGAACACGAAGGATGGGGTGCCTGCCGTGGTGATTTCTTTGAACACTTTGTCACTTGAAAGATGCTGCATGACCCACCTGAATGGCTGATGGGGGTGATAGTCTGGGTTGGCTCACCCCCCAGCGATGAGCCCTAATAGCAAGATCACACAATGCCACCGTTGCTGTCTGGGTCTCACCGGTGTAGGATTCTTGGGTGCTGTCTGGCGTTTTGGTGGTTCGTCGCTTTTCTCTGGAGCCGGGATGTACGTGTTACGGGGACGACCCACGAGCATGTCCTGTAAACAGAAACTCGCAATTCTCGTTAGTCCCCTGGGTTGTGGCTGTATTGAAAAGAAGCAGTCCTTGATGTCTAGCACTGCGCATGGTTGCCCTTTGGGGTTTACCAGATTATATATCCTTTGCTGATTCCCCTCTGGCCCGGTGATCCTCACCAGGAAGGCTTTTACTGCCTCTGAGGGAGCCCACTTTGCACAAGCTATCTTTATTCTAGCCCAGTCGGTAAACTGGGCTGGTTCGCGTTGTGATTGCCTTTCGATGTGGCTTAAGGCTTTATTTGGTTTTGTTTCAAACCGCGTTAGCTCCGCTTTTTCCGTTTCTGAGTCCCCGTCAGCGTCCGTCAGCTCTCCCGAGCTGTCGGAGCTGGTGGAGCTCGACTCAGAGCCGGAAGTCGAGTGCCAGCGTGTTTCCGGGTCCCGGTGCCTTTTCGTGCAGCTCCGGCCCCGTCCCTCCCCCTCCCTTCGGGGGTGGTGCCGTTCCCGCCCCCTGGGCTTGCCCTGCCGCCCGCAGGGGGAGGTCTCTCCCTTAAATGGTAGCAGCTTTGAGCATAGCTCCTGATTGGGCATGCGCTCTCTGCCGCCCCCCTCCTCCTCCTTTCCTTGCAGCTGCGCACTAGCGAGAATCCGGGTATTTGGGGTCTTCCCGCAGGGAGCATGCGCACCCCGCCCATCCTCTCGGTCGCCGGCGCCATGTTCGGCTGGGTAGGGCGGCGGCGGCGGCGCCGGCGCCGCTCGTCCCTCCGCGTCTCTGGCTTCCCTAGCCAGTCCCTCCCAAACGGACTGCGCACGCTGTCGCGCCCTTGGCGCCGAGTTGCCGATCCGCGGTGAAGGGACGTACGGGGGGTCCGCGGGTTTTTCGGGAAGTCCTGCGGGGGGGGTTGGGCTCGGGCTCGGGGAGGGGGGGGACGCGCCCGATCCCTCCGGGTCCCCGCTCCCAGGTACCTTGCTATCGGAGGCGGTTTGCGTTGCCGCTCCTACCCCCAGTTTGGGTGTAGCTAATAAACATGCGCTCGCCACGCTCCATGTTTCTTGTTCCTCTAACGCCTCGCGCAGGGCCCGCTCGACCTTTCCCCACACCGTAAGGCTTTTCCCGCTGCCTGAGGTTTTTGTTTCCTCGGCTAATGCGGCCGTACATCTCCCCCACACCTCCGGGTGTAATATATCCACGGGACGTTCAATCGTCCCGAGCTCGAGGAGTCTCGCAATAGCGAGGTAAAAATCCTTGAGCTTACACTTAATTCCCCACTGCTTATAAATCGAACTCACGACCTTCGCGATGGCCTCCATGTGGATCGCTGGTCCGGGGACGTCTCCCCCGCCTAGAATCAGCTTGGCCGTTCTGGCCGCTGTCTCTCGTCCAGGAGATTCCCGCTACCCGAGGGTTTCGGCACCATATGTCGCCTTCTGATGAGAAGGCGGGCGACCTGGTTTCAAGACACAGCACGGCAACCCGGCCTCGCCCGGATCACTCGGGCCACAGACATGCACAGACACCAATGTGGTGGATGGTCAAATGGCGTTTATTATCTTATCTCATGGGGTTAAATAGTCAAGGGGGCTTCACTACGTCAGAAGGGGATGGTGGGTCTGGCTGGGGTTAGTAAGGAGTGGAAAGCTACTGAGTTAGGAGGGGCTGCATGCTTTAGGGGTAATTGATTA
This sequence comes from Vidua macroura, assembly GCF_024509145.1. Classification (NCBI taxonomy): domain Eukaryota; kingdom Metazoa; phylum Chordata; class Aves; order Passeriformes; family Viduidae; genus Vidua; species Vidua macroura. The sequence continues at coordinate 4,543,897 of NW_026530535.1, read as the reverse complement.
ACTATAGCAGGAAGAAGGGGGGAAGGGTCTAGCTTTCCGTCACATCCCGAGATCTTCCGTTCGCCTGTCCCTATCTACCACAGACTTCCCCTGCCCAGCCACAGGCTGGGTGAGGGAGAGGAAGTAATGTAGCTTAAGAGAAGTAAGCCAAGGGGCGAAGAGATGGGAACTGGGCCGGTCCCTGCAGACAGAAGAGTAGAGAAAAATTAAAATGCTTTTGTTCCTCCCCTTAGAGGGAGAGAGAGAGACAGAGAACTTGTGCCACTTGAAAATTTGATATCATGTGCTGGCAGTATGCTGGCAGAGGAGAAAGGGGTGGGGGGGGGAAGGTGCCCAGCCGTAAGAGTTTTGAGTAGCTAAGATTTCAGTCGTCCTGGGAGCCCAAGACTTTTAACCTCTTCTTAAATAAAGAAAGATTTGTAAAACATTAATCCTCCTTAATCTGAAAAAGGAGAAAAACAACCTGAGACCTGAGATGTTAGAAGAAGAAATCCTAAGTAGGAAGAAATGATAGAGTAGCCTTAACTGGACTTTTCTTGTATAGCCATAGACTGAACCAATTTCTCCTACAACAGAGACTGCATTTTTAAGGGGATGCAATGACTTGAGCCAAAAGAGTGACCTGCTGCAGTCATTGCATGTGCAGGAGTGGAGTGAACAGAGAAGGATGAGGAGGGTGTGGTGGTGCCCTCTGTCTTCAGGCAAAAGAAGATCTCTGTTCTCGACACCCTTGGCCCCAGAGGAAGAGAAAATGGAGGAGACTGTTATCCCAAAATGAGAAGCTGTTATTCTTTAGTCCTAAGCAAAGCATCCTTAAAAGAACCCTGTGAGCAGTCTCAGTCCATGCACAGTGGTGAGAGCACTGTACATGGAAGGAGGATGTCAGAATGGCAGATTTTCTCTGGGCAGTGCCATGTGTGACATGGAAACACAAGAGATTTACAATTGTGTTTCCTGGGGGTCTATGGTACAAGAGAGACTCCTCTCTCCCATAATAGACTAAAAATTGATTATCTGAGGGGTGGTAACTTAATCAAGGGTCCAAAGTTTTGTCTCACTGTGCTTTAGTAAAAATTAGGTAGGAGGAGGAGGAATGTTTTAGAAAGTTTTCATTCTGAATTCTGTGTGTTATTATAGTTGTAGGTTAATAAAGTTCTTTATTTTTAAACTTAAGCCTGCTCTTCTCTGTTTCTAGTCACATGTCACAACACTCATTTAGGAAAAATATATTTTCATAGGTGCACTGGCATTGTGCCAGCATCAAACCATGACATTTTTTGGTTCCCTGACTGGGAAACTAACTCTAAGCAAGTAATAAGACAGGATAAAAACTGTGAGGATGGGATCAAAAAAGAATAAGAGCAAAGCATGTATTAAGTTATTAAAGTAGATTGATGGTAAAAATCCAGGGGTAGAGGTTTAGTGTAGGTTATTGTTTTATGTAGAAGTGTGTTGAATGTAATTTTGATAATAATTTTGGAAATGTGTGTTCTCAGAGGCGAAGAGTAGAGTAGAGAGTGTTGTGGGTCAATAAGGAAGTGAGTTTTTTTAGGAAGTTGGGGTCAAACTAATCAGTGGTCAGATTTGAATATTGACACCTAGTGTGACCACTGAAGACATTGGACACGCCTCTGAAAACACAGGGGGTTAAAAGCCGAGAACTCCCAGGAGAACTTTCTCTTTTGTTCCGGTTAGTGAAGCGTGCAGACCTCCCCTGCCCAGTCACAGGTTGGGTGAGGGAGGGGAAGCCATGCAGCGTAGGAGAGGTAAGCCACAACACTCATTTAAGAAAAATACATTTTCATAAGTACACTGGCATTACGCCAGCGTCAAACCATAACAGCTCCCTAATCTAAACTGGTTGAAACAATTATTCATGGGAATCTTGTTGTTAGGAATAATCATTTTGTGTACATGTGTATTTAGCCAGTGCTTTTTGTGGTGCTGTCAGTGAACGACAGTCTTATGATGACTGGAAAAGACGTAAACTGAGACACAGAGTAGAAAGAGGAACATATATAAAGAGAATAATCACACGATAATTTGTGAAAGAATTCAAAAAACTAAAAAAAAAGAAAGGGGGGATTTGAAACCTAAGTGGTACATAACAAAAGGTTAACCACAAGTAATATTTTAACAAGATGTGCAGGTAAAGCAAGCGAGATAGCAGGGCAAGCAAGATAGCAGAGCAAGTGAGATAACAAGCACCATCAAGAGCAAGATAGCAAGTTTTAAAGGAACTTGAAAACTGCAAAATTAGCTAAAACCAAATTAAACTGAAAAACAATAAGCACCAGGCATGCGCTGAAGATAGAGGTAAAAAGTTCAAACATGAGGAAGACTACAGAAGTCTTCATCAAAAGACCACCAGAAGGCTGAGGACCACCACAGAAGGAACTGACGCATGCGCGAAAGCGTCAAACTGCTGTAAAACCATGACACAGCTTTATGCAAATATGAGTATGCTAATGATGTGTTGCAATTGTGACTTTTAAAATGTAACTGAAGGCTACAGAAGATTGAGTGAGTTTTTGGAGGAGAGATCCCCCTCACTCTCAGCACTGAATAAACAAATACCTGCTCTGTAGTAGAGTCGACTATAGAGTTTTATTTTCTTGCTTAGTTTTGGTCATCAGCATCCTCTAACAATTTGAGGGACCCCAGAGGAAATGCCCCATGGCCTCTCCTTTTATTCAAATAAAGTTACAGGACTCCTCTGTCTCCTTTTTGGACATAAACCTCTGTTGTTTTTGGATTAATTTTCCTGAAAAAATGGGGGCTCTCATTCAGGATATTTCCACCATCTGGGGGCTGTGGGCAGCGAGTGGAGCTGAAGGCACACCTCACCCAGTTTTGGTGATCGGCTCCCTTTGGCGCTGGCCGGCACCAGGCAATTGATTGGGTTCCTGAGACAGTCCAGAAGACAGACGAGTGGTGGACCGGGGGGGGTCCATGAAGAGTCTGCAGGGAAGGACCACTGAAAATCTTACTGTTGAGTGCAACAGGATCTTTGTGGAGTAAACCCGGGAGGGCGTCCATGGAGGGTAGAACAGGTAAAACAAGGAACCCATGGAAGGTATCAAAGGTAAAGCTGGGAAGGGGCCTTGGCAAAAGGGATGGCGATCCCAAAATATCTCAGAAGAATTCCTTTGAAAAATGTTGACATCCAGAGGTAATTAAGGACATGGCTGCCCAGAGGGGGCAATAAGGGAGAGCCAAGAAAGCACCTCAACAATCCATGCCCAGGGGGACAATAAGGGGAGTCGAGAAGGGGTTTTGACAACAGGAGATGGATGAATGGTGTTGGTATGTTGCGAAAGGATTGGCTGAAGGGGAGTGTAGAGATGTATGGTTGAGGCAAGGGGCGGCAGGACCAGGCATGGAGGTGCAGGACCCAGGAGCATGGGCTGGGGGACTGTGGGGCAGCTGCAGCTCAGCGCCAGGTGGTGCCTGACCACGCCACCCTGGGGGCAGGGGTGGCAGTGGCCCCCCAGCTTCCATGAGGTCTGTGGTGCTGCCAGCTGTGCTTGCCAGGAGTGCCAGCAGAGGGGCCGCGTTTGGACACTCCAGCAGGACAGGGACCGGCTCTGGTATATGGTGCGTGATAAAGACAGTGAGCACAATGAACAGGAGGAAGGAATATCTGGGAAATGCAGATTGTATGTGGAATGATAAGGATTTTCTTTTAAGGATTTTGTTTGGTTCACTGGAGAAACAAATGATTTTGAGCTGTGGGAGAATGAGTACCCACAGGCAGTAGTGGGGGAGACTAGAGGAAGGGCAGAATAAGTCTCTGGATGAACTGGTTAGAAAGATACAGTAGGTGTATGTAAGAAGGGATGAGGAAAAGGCAAAGGCAAAGGCAGTGGTGATGGCAGAGATTTTACAGCCCTGGAGGAATAAACCGCAGGACCCAAGGGGTTCCCCGAGATAGAAGAGATGGTGTCAGCCACAAGGAAGTGGCAGAAGCATTCCCTCCTCAACAGGGGAGGGCCAACCCAAACAGTGATTGGGAAAGGATCAGTGTGCTATTGAAACAGAGTAGAAATTTAATGGAGTAGAAATCCATTTGGATTTAGGTGAAATGTGCCGTGTAGTAGCTTGCTAACATGGGTAAAATATGCTGTTTAGCCTGCTAACTGTGCTGTGCTTGTAAAACTGCCCCAGCCAAGGAGAAAGAATGTGAATCTCCAAGCTGAAGAGATAAGAGAGGCCCCTTGAACTCTGAAACTAAGAAGAAAAAAATCAAAGCTAAGTCTGCAAGAGATGGACAAAGAGATTAGAGAGTTCTCTGTACAAGGACTAATTGCAAATTATAACATGAAATCAGCAGAATGAATATGCATGAACCAATTGTGAAATTCTATGCATATGTAAATTAGTAAGGAATAATAAAAAAGGATTGGGAGTCCTCAGGGGTGCATGTCCTTTGAAGGGGAACAATCCCCACATGTGCCCAGTGCTGTAATAAACATACCATCCCTATAAATCTTTATAGGAATATTGGGGTTTTGATTTTTCACTGCGTTTCATTTGGCGAGCCAGCCAGGAAAGCCTCTGTCCTCGCGGGGGCGGGGGGGGGGGGGAGTGGACCTCCTTGGTGCACCTCGGGGTAATTTCCCTGGAGGGGCTTCACTCTGTCTCGGCTTGCCACCTGTGGAGACAGACAACGACCTGCTGGTGTGCGGATAAACGGTATGTATCGAAAGAGCCCTGGGGGGAGAGAGACACAGGACTGCTGAGTAAGACACTTAAGAGACGTCTGAGTTTGCAGCCTCGCTCCTGTGCCTACAGGCAGCCTGACCGATAGAGCGGCTGGAGACGGGTTCATTACACGATAGAGCGGCTGGAGACTGGTTCATTGCTCGATAGAGCGACCACAAGTGGCTCTGGTAGTGAGTCAAATGACCCCAAAGTTTGTATGCTTGTGGTGTCCGGACATTGTGTGGTTAATGTATTTGTAATCGTGTGAGTGCGTGGTGTATAAAGAGAGTGAACTAGCGAATGAGTGAGTGTACCTGCGGCGCGGGGGTGAAAGTTCTACTCTCATCTAAAGCGGCCGAGTGAAGCCTGGGGGGGGTTGCCGGCTGGGGCAGGGAGTGCCCTGCAGAGAAGTGGGACAAGTGGAGGACATTTATTGATTTACTGTGTTTAGAGGTGGTGATTTGTGTATTTTAACAGTGGCTAGATGAATTCAGGGAGTTCCTCTGCCCCAGTGGTTTGGACTTGATCCCTGGGAGTTTGTGAACCCTGTGAATTATTGGATACATAGAGGAGACCAACAAGTTCAATGAGAGGGGCTTTATCGGACTTCAGCTGGTAATATAGTAAGTCTGGACTGGGAGCAACACGCCGTAGAGGATTTAGAAATCCCTGAAGTGACAAATGGAATAGCCTGCCTCTGCGGGCAATTCCCAGGAGCTCTTGGTGTATCGAGAGGCTGGCACCCTGCGTGGGTACTATTGCAGTGCAGAATTTGTGAGAGGCGCTGATATTGCTGCTCTAGTAGGAGTCAGGGCGTATGTCCCGAGTGTAAATTGAGGTTACCTGATCAGGCTAATTCAGAACCTGAGATCTTAAAGCTTGTATGCAGAAGAACACATCTGATACCTGTCACCTGGGGGTGTGTGTGGGAGGAAAACTGGGAAAGGACTGTGAAGCTCTGTGAAGAGAGATTTGGGTGGAAAGGAGATAGGACAAGGAGAAGAAGGTAATGGGAACTAATCAGAGCAAAGAAGTTCCTCTGGCTAGCCCCTTGGGGTGCATCTTAGCCCACTGGAAGGAAGTGGCCAGCACGGGCAGCTCGGAAAATAAAAAAGATTTAATTCAATATTGCACACATTGGTGGCCGTTATACAGGTTGGAGGATGGAGCGAAGCGGCCACCTGCTGGAACTTTAGATTATAATACCTTACTGCAGTTAATGCTGTTCTTAAGACAGGAAGGTAAATGGGATGAGGTTTCGTATGCTGATATGTTTTTCGCTTTAAGAAATCACCCAGAATGGCAGAAGGACTGTGGGCTCAGAGCTCCCTCTAACCCACTGGTGTTAGCTCTTGAAAAGGAAAACAAAGTAAAGAGAGGGCAAATCAAATGTTGTTCAGCATGCAGTATAGGACAACGATGTATGAGATCAGATAAAGTTTATCATGCTGAGGAGCAAGAACAAGATGCATTTCATCTGTTAAAAGCTCCTCCTACGAGATGGAGGGATGATGATGAAGATGAGGAGGACTTCCCAAAAAGGGAGGAGGACTCAGGTGGGGAAGGCACATCCACTCAAACCCATCCCCCTCCTGACAGTCCAATTTCATCCAGAACTAGGAGACAAGCAGTGTTACAGGCCCCTCTGCGAGAGGCAGTGGGACCAGAAGGGGAGCAATTAATGATTAAAGTGCCATTTACCACTCTTGATTTAGAAGCATGGGAAAGGATTGCTAGAAATTATCGTGTTGATCCGATACTTATTGCCAAATGTTTACAATATGTTATCAAACAACATAATCCAGATTGGGCTGACATGCAGTTACTACTGGATGCTTTCACTGAAACAGAAAAACAGCTAATTTTAAAAACAGCAGGAACTTTGGCAGAGGATTACTGCAAGAGCAAGCAGCTAGATGTAAAAGAGTATTTTCCCCTCCAAGACCCAAAGTGGAATCCCAACATATCAGCAGAAGTAAAGAAATTAACCGATTATCAAGAGTGGATAGTAACAGGAGTGGAAAGAGCTATTCCAAAGACCATAAACTGGTCTGCCTTATATTCCCTTAAGCAGGGGCCTTCCGAGACTCCGAGTTTCCAGAGCGTTTGAGGGATGCAATGCGTCGCCATACATCATTGGACCTGGGGTCTGAGATAGGGATAAATCAGCTAGTTAATTCATTTTTGGGACAGTCTGCTGGAGATATTAGGTGTAAACTTCAGAAAATCCGGGGGCCGGAAGGGAGAAACCTTGAAGCCTTGCTAGGAGAGGCATGGAGAGTATTTAGCAACTGGGAAGAAGGATATAAACAAGGGATGAAAAAGCTGGTGGCAGTAGTACAGGAGGAAAGGCAAGGGAGACGCAGGCAGGGACCACCCAGACGAGGCCTACCTCAGCTGGGCAGAAACCAGTGTGCAATTTGTAAAAGAACTGGTCACTGGAAAAACCAATGCCCAGAACAAAGACGAGATGACCGACAGGTGGTGGCACATGTACAAAACAACTGAGGAGGGCCGGGAGATTCCACCCCAGCGGATCCACTGGTTATAACAATGAGGCTGGGGGAAGAAGGGAAAAGGGTGGAATTTTTGGTTGATACAGGGGCCACATACTCAGTTTTAAATAAAGCATTAGTACCTGTGGAAAATTATTATGTTGTAGTGCGGGGAGCAACTGGCTATGGGTATTCTCAGTTCAGTCAGAGAGAAAGAGAGAGGTTTTCTAACCAGGCAAAAGCCTGGGAAACAGTTGGAAAGGAACGTAAATAATTCACTATCTCTATTGTTGTTCACATTGTTATAGATACGTTCTGCCACTATGCATCATTCACTGCACACCAATGGTGTGAGATGTTTTTACTTTAAGACCAATGAAATTAGTCTGCACGATGTTCTCTATATATAGAGCAGTGCATTTGAAATAAATCCATTCTTTCCTGCCTTCTGATATTGGAGTCATTCTGTTCCCGTCCTGCTCAACGGCGACAACTGGCCAGTCTGAGAAGGCATATTTTTGCAAATCTCTGAAGTATAAATTGGGGAAACAATGGGGTATTCACAAGTTTTTGTATATGCCCAATTCTCCAAAGGCACTTTTAGGGAGAGACTTGTTGGAGCAGTTACAAGCAACCATTGCATTCAAAAATGGGGAGGTTACTCTGGAGGTAAATGATCAAAAGTATATAGAGGTGTTAAGTTTAACATTAACAGCCATTGAAAATAAGGAAGAAATTAGCAAAGAGCTATTAAGTCAAGTATTTCCTGGGGTATGGGCCTCTGATGTACCAGGGAGGGCGAAAAATGCCTCCCCCATAGTAATTAGGCTTAAGGAAGGGACACAACCAGTAAGAATTAAGCAGCATCCCCTGAAAAAAGAGGACAGGGAAGGAATCAGCCCAATAATTGAAAATTTTCTGCAGTTAGGGTTATTGAAGGAATGCCAATCTGATTTCAATACTCCCATTCTACCCGTTCGGAAACCTTATGGGTCATATCGGATAGTACAGGATTTGAGGGCTGTCAATAAGATAACAGAAGATTTATATCCTGTGGTAGCAAATCCATACACTCTACTAACTTGTTTAACACCTGAGCTAACCTGGTTTACTGTTTTAGATCTGAAAGATGCCTTCTTTTGCCTCCCTATCCATGAAGCCAGCCAGAAAATGTTTGCATTTGAATGGGAAAGCCCTAAAAGTGGGCGTAAAACCCAGCTCACGTGGTCGATGTTGCCTCAAGGCTTCAAAAATTCCCCTACTCTGTTTGGGGAACAACTCGCAAAAGATCTAGAGTCCTGGGAAGCTCCACAGGAAGAAAGAAGGCTATTGCAGTATGTGGACGATCTTCTAGTAGCCACTCGGACGAGGGAAGCATGTGTGGCCTGGATGGTAAGCCTTTTAAATTTCCTAGGGCTCCAAGGATACAGAGTATCAAAGAAAAAGGCACAGGTGGTGAAACAGACGGTAATCTACCTGGGGTACGAGGTCAGTGCTGGGCAACGGACTTTAGGGCAGGCTCGCGAGGAAGCAGTATGCCAAACCCCAAAATCCCAAACAATAAAGGAACTACGAACCTTCTTAGGTATGGTAGGGTGGTACCGGCTGTGGATTTATAATTATGGACTGCTCGTCAGACCCCCCTATGCTCTTATTGCCAATGGAAATAGAGATCTTCAGTGGACAAAGGAAGCCACACAGGCCTTTCACCAGCTAAAGAGTGCCCTCATGTCAGCTCCAGCTTTGGGACTTCCAGATGTAAGTAAACTGCTGCCGTGCCTGCCCTGAAGCTCCCTGGCTTCACCTGCCCGGCCAAGGCACGGTCAGCTGCAGGGGACAGTCCCCTGTTTCTCGAGAAGTTTCGGGGAGCGGCTAAGACAGAGCACTTCGCTGTCTGATTTGTACGGAGGAGAGGCTGTGTCCGAGGAGGTAATAAGGGAGTCGACTCAAGGCCGGGGAAAAAGCCTCAGGTTTAATCCGAGCCCCGAGGAGCTCCGAATACCATTGTATCTGACAGCCGAAAGCGCCCTCGAGGCTTTCGCAATCATCTTAAGTACCGGGGCGGTAACAAGGGGGAAGGGACGCCCACCACCTGTTACAGTGTGCTCGGGCTATGCTATTCCCCTTTTTCAGGGACCCCTGTCACTGGAATCAGATAAACAGGGTCCCTTCCTTCCTGCTCCCCTGGGGTTGGCGGAGAGCCAGAAAGCCCTCCCTGTCCCGAGCCTAGATAAGGCCATGACCCTTCCTGTTCGTTCTCTTTTCCCCTCCATCTCATGGATTAAACAAGCTTGGAGAACCACATCGGGAATTGGAGCCTCTTTTGTATCTTTGCCCATCTCCTGACGTGCCTTCCCTCAAGGCCCCGTATATCTGGGCTGGCCTGGTGATTCAAGGGGCTGAGAGGGTAGGCTCATCAGTTGGCCCCCAACGTGGGTTTGCTAAAAGCCCACGCAGGAGCTGGAGCCCTTATTTTAGGGGTCTCAAAAGCTCTTTGGGAAAGTCAACTACCCTGTTCATAATCAGCTGCTTTTGAGTGGTTTTTAGTGACAGGGATAGGTCGGGACCTCGCCTGAGTGCCCCTGGAGAGCTGGCTGGAGCTGGGATCCCAGACCCTTCCACACATGACCCCACAGTTCCACAGGATTGGTAAGAACCCCTTCGTTTCGCGTTTCCCGGTACACGCCTAGCTGGGAGAGGGTTACCATAGTGACAGTAGGACGCTGCGAGCACGGGTAGGACAGGACCCAACGCACGCAGCTTGGAATGGGTGGGCTTGTGTAAAAAGCCCGCATTCCCGGGGTGGGGAAGCCACAGGAGGGGTATCTAACCCTGGGAGGGCGGCGGGAAAACCCCCGTGCCCCAGGGGAGCCGAGAAAAAGAGCAGGAGCCGCCCCGGCGGCACAGCGCCCCCCCGCCCCTCCCCCCACCATTTCCCGTGCTTTACGAGCGGGGAATTCAAATTTCGTACTGTGCTAAGTCTCTGGTGGTGGATAAGTGCACCGATACTGTTATAAATTGAGGCAAATAATTTGTTCAGCCTTTCGAGAGTCAATCAGAAATTTATTGATTACAGCAAGCAATGGCAAGCAAACAGCGCTGGGTGCAGCCGGGGAGTCAGCGCTCCGCCAACGGCTCACACCATTTCCCCCTTCCCACAGTCTTTTTATACTCTCTTTCTTCCATGTCAGCGGTATCTCTGGGTGTACTCTGTGCTTGCGCCCTCTGTTGCTAGGGGGTCTTCTTTTACTCTCTGGTGGTCGTTTGAGGAAGGCTCCTCTCTTCTTCCTCTGTGAAAGTCCACGGCCCTGTAATGGTCTTTTCCATATAAGGTTATATGTTATATGCGCCTAAGCTCAAGTCCGGTTATCTACACGAGGTTTCCCCTTTGGTTTCCTGTTATTTACACAAGACTTCCCCTTTGGTTTTCTGTTATCTACACAAGGCTTCCCCTTTTTGTCTTGATGAACAAAGAGTCTTTTCTAACTTATCACAGATACGATAAAAAAATGGGTGCAGAATTATCGGTGGACCAAAAGAGCACACTAAAACACCTTAACAATATTTTAACCAATGTTACATTCCCAAATACTCTTCTACTGCGTTTTGTATGCTGGCTAACAAAGGAAATACCAAATTTTACTGTGCAAGAAATGAATTCACTCTCATTTTTGGACCAAATTGGACAGATATTAACTTTAAAAGTAAAAAATGGTGAACATAAAGTTTCTCTATTAATTCCAATATTTTTACAAGCTCGAAAACAGATTTTAGAAGCAGAAAAAAGCATGCAGACACAGACTAACAGTCCGATTAACCCTTTCTCTCATCCCGAAGCACCCCCCCGATACTTTAGCCCTGATATCGCTTTACCCACCCTCTATCCCCCTATAACACCTGTTTCTTCTCAAGAATATAGTCCGGACTTCTCCAAAAGTGAAAGGTTCTCTTCCCAGAGCCCTGGTGATGGGGCAAGGTCTCACAGATACACGCAGCAGCATAATGGCGGCGGCCATGTGCTTTTGCCTTCTCCCCACAGTCCCTTCCTCCCCACAACCCCCCCATCCCTCCCCCAACCCTTCCCGGCCTCCGGCAGCACCGCCCCACCCTCCTTATCAGCGCCTCCCTGTGAGTTGCCACGGGAACGGGGGAGGGGCCGGCCCCTCCATAGCTCCCAGCCCGGACGGGGGTTGGGGGGGAGGCAGGGAAGCCCAGCCCACAGCACCGGCGGGGCGGGGGTTTCCCCCGCGGCACCGGCAGCCCGGGAGAGGGGGGGCGACCTGCTTCTCACCGGGACCCAAGGGGTGGGGGGGAGGGTGAAAAACCCCTCCCTCTATGGACAGTGGAAAAGTAGCAGAAATTCCTGCAACTCAGGGAAATGATGATTAATTCATACCATCTGTAGCACCTGTTGTATACCTAGGTAGGAGAAATGGTACCAGAGCTTATCAACCACTACCATATAGGGACAAAACAGAGATTTGCAAAATACTGAGAGAATTTGGGAGATCAAGCGAGATTTTCAAAGGAATGATGAGGGCAACTTTTAATTCAAATGAGATGGTACCGAAGGATATTACAGATCTTTTTAAATGTTTACTAAGCCCTTCTGAAGATGAGATGTGGGAAAACAGATGGAAGTTGGCTCTAACAGCAGTTTTAAAGGAGATACAACAAACGCCCAGTGAGGCCAACAATAAGGATGGTAACCCTATTACAATAGACCATCTATGCGGCACAGGTGACTGGCACTGTCCGGAAAAACAAACTCGAGTGCTATCTAAGTCGGTTTTAGATAAGATCTGTAATAGTGCAGAAAAAAACATTTTATCAATTACCAATAACTGAGGCTAAGGGCAGCTATATTGACATTAAACAGTTTCCTTCACAGAGTTTTTTACAGTTTGTGGATTGCTTGAGAACACAAGTCGAAAGACAGGTACAAGATTCTATGGTGCAGACAGAGCTGCTTAAAGAGATGGCTCAGAGGAATGCGAACGAGACCTGCCGCAGAATTATCCTCAGCCTTCCTTTTGACCCATCACCTAGTCTCGCTCAGATGATCGACGCGTGTACCAGAAAAGCAGAGCTGTTTGATACTCCTGACAGAAATACAACATCTGCACAACTACAGCCTGCTGCCACCGCCATACCAGGTCTAAGGAGGCAACCAATGTCATCAGACCAGCTGCTGTGCATCATCTGCCTCCGTTGCAAGAAACCAGGACACTTCGCTAGAAACTGTCCTCAAAACCAGAACCAGAGAAAGTTCAACAAACAAAAAAACTGAGTGTACAGCACGTGCCCGCTGCTAATACAACTATGCGCAAAGATATAAATATAGCGGGACCCACAGGGGAAAATGCCTCTCCCTTAACAGATAAGGGGGAGGACAGGACTCATGGGGGGGGGGGGGGGAGGGGCAGAAAAATAAAAATGTCAAATGTACAACTAACAAGGTTTGGCAGACGCTAGGCCAACCTCGCCTAGTGACTGCCAAAGGGTTTCATTTCGGATCCACTGATTGGGAAGTCATTATAGTGGACCTGTCAAACAGCTCACAGGACCTGAAGGCGTACCAAATGGAACCAGACAGCGAGTATTTTGTCATTGGAGATACAGCACACACACCTTCAGAGACTGAGGTAGCTCCCATGACTACTAAGGAAAAGATATCAAGCCTTATGCTGTTGGCACGTTGCTCGCACCCACCGTTTTACCAAGAAAAGGGGCAAATTCTGGCCCAAGCCATTCCCATCCCAGTAGAAATAGCAGTAGAAGGAAAATCACCAGAAGTCTACTGGGCAGAGGTGGTGGGAGAGGATAAACCCTTGATGGCATGCAACCTAGCCCATGGGTCAGAGCACCTTCATATGGAAGGGGTTCTGGACATGGGTGCAGATATCACGGTAATACCTAAGACCATGTGGCCATCACATTAGGAGTTGCAACCTGTGGCAGGCAAACTTCAGGGCATTGGAAGAACCACATTGGCAAAGATTTCAAAAAACGTTGTGCAAATTGAGGGACCTGATGGGAAATTGGCAGTGTTCATCCATTTGTTGCAGACTATAAGGCCCCTCTGTGGGGGAGAGACACCATGTTCCAGTGGGGAATCAGGTTGGTCATTCCTAAGACACCCCAGGATTTTTGGAAATAGCCACTGTGACGCGCCCTGCCCACAAGTTAAAGTGGTTGGATAACACCCCAAGGTGGGTAGCACAGTGGCCTTTGAGTATCGAGAAACTCAAGGCGCTTGAGAAACTTATGGAGGAGCAATTGGCTCAAGGACACATACAAGAGACAGATAGCCCTTGGAATTTCCCAGTCTTTGTAATAAAGAAACCTGGGAAGGACAAGTGGAGATTGCTCCACGATCTCCGAGAAATAAACAAAATTGTAGAGGATATGGGTCCACTCCAACCAGGGATGCCTAGTCCAACAATGCTCCCTCGAAATTGGCAATTGGTTGTCCTAGATATCAAGGACTGTTTCTTCCAAATTCCATTGCACCCTGAAGATGCTGCGAGGCTCGCATTCTCAGTTCCCACCATCAATCGAGAAGCCCCAATGAAACACTATCACTGGAAAGTTTTGCCCCAAGGTCTAAAATCCAGTCCTTTCATATGCCAACAGTACGTAGCCTCGCTACTGTCTCCAGTACGCGCAGAGAGAAAGGACGCCATCATCCTTCACTATATGGATGATGTGCTTGTGTGTGCCCCCAGTGACTCTATACTCCAATACACGCTTGACCTAGTGGTTGAGATTTTAACCTCTGCTGGATTTCAATTGCAGAACGACAAAGTTCAAAGGATGCCACCTTGGAAATACCTGGGTCTGGAGATCGCTGCAAGGACCATTGTCCCGCAGAAACTGGAGATCAATTGCAACCCCCGAACACTAGCGGACCTCCACTCTTTGTGTGGGTCTTTGAATTGGGTAAGGCCCTGGCTAGGCCTCACGAATGAGGACCTAGACCGTCTCTTCAATTTATTGAAGGGGGAAAGGGAACTGGCCTCCCCCAGGGAACTGACCCCAGAGGCAAAGACAGCAATCGAAAAGGTACAGAAGGCCTTGTCAGAGAGGCAGGCACATCGGTGGGACCCAAACGTGCCTTTCCAATTCATTGTTCTAGGAAAGCTGCCACATTTGCATGGGTTGATTTTCCAATGGATCGAGGGGCAGAAGGATCCACTCTTGATCATAGAGTGGGTTTTCCTCTCGCACCAAAGATCCAAGACCATCACTAAGCCACAAGAGCTGATAGCGAAGCTGATTCGGAAGGCCAGGGTGAGATTGTGCGAATTAGCAGGGTGTGACTTTACATGTATTCACCTCCCAGTCAGGCTTTCTGAGGAGGGAAGGAACTCTCCTGAGAGATTGACCAAAGGGATGTTTGAGCATTTGCTCCAGAGCAGCGCCAGTCTCCAATTATCTCTAGACAACTACAGAGGACAAATATCAGTCCATGCCCTGTCTCACAAGTTGTTCAATGAGGAATTCCACCTTATTCCTCGAGAGAAAAGGAGTTGGAGACCACTCAATGCTCTCACAGTGTTCACAGATGCATCTGGGGGCTTCCCACAAGTCGGTGATGACTTGGAGAAATCCACAGACTCAGCATTGGGAAGCTGATGTCGAGTTTGTGGAGGGATCCCCCCAGGTGGCTGAACTGGCTGCAGTGGTAAGAGCTTTTGAGAGGTTCTCTGAGCCAATCAACTTGGTGACAGACTCTGCCTATGTGGCAGGAGTAGTGTCCAGGGCAGAGCAGGCCATGCTCAAAGAGATAGAGAATGAACATCTCTTCAGATTGCTCTCAAGACTGATTTATTTAATCTCTCACCGAGAACACCCATTCTTTGTGATGCATGTGAGGTCACACACTGATTTGCCAGGTGAGATTGCAGAGGGGAATCGCAAAGCAGACTCCGTTGCTGCTCCAGTTGAAAAAAGCACGTCTCCCTGACATCTTCCAACAGGCAAAGCTGAGTCACCAGCATTACCATCAGAATGTGCCAGGTCTGATCCGACAGTTCCAGCTAACACAGCGTCAGGCTCGAGCTATTGTGGCCAACTGTCCCAATTGCCAGCTCCAGGCCGTGCCATCGATGGGTATGGGGGTAAACCCCCGGGGCCTTGGCAGCTGTGAGGTGTGGCAGACAGACATCACACACATTCAAAGTTTTGGTCGCCTTGAATGCATTCATGTAAGCGTGGACACATTCTCAGGTGCAGTGTATGCCTCTGCTCATATAGGATAAAAGGCTGCACATGCCAAACAGCACCCGGTGCAGGCATTTTCAGTATTGGGGGTTCCAAAAATGATTAAAACAGATAATGGCCCAGCATATGCATCCAAGGAGTTTCTGGAATTTCTCCAGCAGTGGGGAGTGGAACATAAGACTGGCATCGCCCACTCCCCCACAGGTCAAGCAAGTATTGAAAAGACAGAGCAGTTCAGCTCCGTGGATGTCTCCACGGGAGAAGCTCTGCAAAGCCATGTTTACCATCAATTTTCTGAACTGTTCATTTGAAAACACGAATCCACCAGCTGTACGTCACTTTAACCGTGGCAATCAGTTCAAATTTTCTCAGCGTCCACCGGTCTTGATTAGGGATCCAGAAACTTGGGAAACCAAGGGTCCCTATGAGCTCGTGACCTGGGGTCGTGGCTATGCATGTGTAGCTACTCCCTCAGGCCCTCGGTGGATTCCCCAGAAGTGGGTGAAACCTTTTGTCCCCAAGAATCTAGGTCAGACAGAAGGGGATGAGAAGCAAGTAGCCGATGCTTCAAAGAGAAGATGCCGCTGAATGGAAGAAGGAGAATTTTCCTAAGTGTGAATTCCTTCCGGCAGAAACAGAGACTTTAACATGTTCTCAAAATGTTTGTTTTTCCCTTTTAGAGAAAACCTACTTCCCACTCAACCCTGTGATGAACCCCATCCAAGTTGTCATACTGTTCAAGGGCTGGAAATTCACGGGGTGGTGGACATCTATTGTTAGATCAATTTTGTTACTTCTTGTTATTCTGTTCCTTGTAACCTTGGTGTTTGGGATCCTGCATCACTTGATTTTCAAAGCTATCAAGGGTCTCATACCTTCTACCTCAGAAGTCAACCACATAGAGTTGGCAAACCTCAGGAGGTCTGACTACGCCGCCAACCGTAGGTGGTGGGAAACCCATACTCAGGGTTAAATTGAGCCCAGTGAATTCCTGTAACCTTATTAAACAAAAAAGGGGGAGGTGTTACAGTGTGCTTGGGCTATGCTATTCCCCTTTTTCAGGGACCCCTGTGACTGGAATCAGATAAACAGGGTCCCTTCCTTCCTGCTCCCCTGGGGTTGGCAGAGAGCCAGAAAGCCCTCCCTGTCCAGGGCCTAGATAAGGCCATGACCCTTCCTGTTCGTTCTCTTTTCCCCTCCATCTCATGGATTAAACAAGCTTGGAGAACCACATCGGGAATTGGAGCCTCTTTTGTACCTGTGCCCGTCTCCTGACGTGCTTTCCCTCAAGGCCCCGTATATCCAGGCTGGCCCGGTGATTCGGGGGGCTGAGAGGGTAGGCTCGTCAACCACCCAATGGGGGGATTAGGGGGAGTGGAAGGTGGAGGGACAGACAGACACACAAACCAGTGGGGGAAGTTCAAGGGAGGGACCCCTGGCCCTCATCCACTCACTCGATGCCCAAGGTGGAAGATTCTGGGAGAGTGGGATGGGGAGCCGAGTGATGGACAGGGTACCAGGGAGGGGGCAGGAGAATGACAGCATTTTCAGGGAGACTGGCATTGAGGGAAAGGTGGGAAAGCTCAGGGTGGAACCACCGGGAGAAAATGGGGGTGAAGGGGCAAACCATTACAGAACTGTTACAGAGATATAAAAACACAATACAACAGTAAACCATTCTTTCTATTTTCCCACGAAAAACAAGGAATTCCCCTGGGGATATTGGCTCAGGACTTGGGTCCCTACCAGAGGACAGTTGCTTACTTTTCCAAGCAACTAGATGCATCGGCCAAAGGATGGCCAGGTTGCCTCAGAGCTGTAGCAGCAGTCGTGCTGAATATTCAAGAAGCACACAAGTTCACCCTGGGACAAAAAATGACTGTGCTAGTGTTCCACACAGTGTCCACAGTACTGGAAGTAAAGGGCAGCCACTGGCTCTCACCACAGAGGTTCCTGAAGTACCAGGCCATCATGGTAGAACAAGATGATATAGAGAGAGTGGTAACTAACATTGTCAACCCAGCTTCTTTTCTCAGTGGAAATCAAGGGGAAGCAGTACACCACAATTGCCTGGAGACTATTGAAGCTACCTACTCCAGCTGCCTAGACTTAAAGGACACTCCTTTGGACAATGCAGAGACCTGGTTCACTGACGGGAGTAGCTACGTTGCCAGTGGAAAGCGACATACTTGATATGCAGTCACTACCTGCAGAGAGGTAATAGAATCTGGACCCTTACCAAAAGGCACCTCTGCGCAGAAGGCTGAGATAATCGCACTGATCCGTGCCTTGGAAATTGCCAAAGGAAAGAAAATAAACATTTACACAGACTTGAGGTATGCATTCAGAGTTGTGCATGCACATGGAGCCATTTGGAGAGAGAGGGGACTGCTGACTTCACAAGGGAAAAACATTAAACATGCACAAGAGATAATCCGGCTGATGGAAGCAGTTCAGCTGCCTGAAAAGGTAGCAATTATGCATATTAAGGCACACCGGAGAGTGAGCTCAGAATTGGAGGAAGGAAATGAGCTGGCAGATAGAGAGGCAAAGGAAGCAGCAAAATGTGAGGTAACTATTGAAGGAGCTCTGATCCCAGATGGACAAATTTCCCTTGAAGGTAAGCCAGAATATAATAAGAAAGACAGAAAACTAATCGAGGATCAAAAAGGGAAATATAACCAAGAGGGGTGGGCCATGATCGAGGGGAAGTTGGTAACCCCTTCCCACTTGTTGTGGTCACTAGTAAGGGAGGAGTATCAGAAAACACACTGGGGAATAGATGCCCTGAACACTTATTTGGTTGAAAGGATCGTTGCCAGGAATTTATATGCCACTATTATTCAGGTGACCCGATGTCGCTGTTGAGGCAGGACGGGAACGAAAGAACTCCAGTTCAGAAGGCGAGAAGAGAACTGATTTATTCCAAATACATCGCTCATTTTATAGAGCACATCGTGCAGACCAATTTCATTAGTCTTAAAGTAAAAACAACACGACAGTGTGATCTTTGCCTCCAGACTAGCCCCAAGAATACCCCCAGACCAAAACTCGGTCAAATTGGAAGGGGCCATGGACCTGGACAGCAGTGGCAAATTGACTTTTCAGAACTCCCAAGGAAAGGGGGGGTATAAGTATTTATTAATGTTGACTGATACATTTTCAGGGTGGCCAGAGGCATTCCCCACCACAACTGTCAAAGCTCGAGAAGTGACCAGGGTATTATTACAAGAAATAATACCATGCTTCAGAGTTCCAGCCACAATATCCTTAGACAGGGGATCACACTTCATTTCCAGAATAGTGCGACAGATTAGTAGCCACCTGAGCATAGATTGGGAACTTCATACTCCATACACCCCCAATCGAGTGGCCAGGTGGATAAAATGAATCATCTGATTAAGCAGCAAATTGTAAGGCTGTGGCAGAAAGTTAATCTACCCTGGCCCCAAGCTCTTCCACTGGCACTCTTGCGGATTCGAACTAAACCTAGAACTAAAGAAAGGCTGAGTCCCTTTGAAATGCTTTATGGAAGGCCATATGGAATACAAAAGGGAACGTCCACCCACACTGGGGAGGTAACATTGGCCACCTATATGGTGGCCTTAAGTAAACAGCTCAGAGAAATTGAAAAACATGTGGCTGGAACTCAGAGCAGGGAATTAGATGGACCAGTACATAACATACAGCCTGGGGACTATGTATATATAAAGCCTCTTACAGAAAAGACTTTGGAACCACAGTGGGAAGGACCATTCCAGGTGCTTCTCACCACCTTCACCGTGATCAAGGTCAAGGAGCAGAATGCCTGGATCCACCACTCTTGAGTGAAGAAAGCCCCAGAAGGCCCTTGGAGAGTGACACCAGGAGACAAAGAACTGAGATTAAAACTTACTTGGGCAAAATGAGTATATTGTGGCTGGGGGTAGCTTGTAATTTCATTTACAGAATTGTTTTGTGTATAATTATAATTGGAGTCTTGGAATTAGAAAGTACCTCTATCCAAACTGATGCTGAATGGCCTTGGTCCCAGGCTTTTAATCAGTATACTGGATCCATGGGAGAAACTTTTGAGATAAAAGATTTAAACCTATCCACTGTAGTAATCCACGGGAATCAGGTATATGAAGAGCAGGAGTGGCAGGAATAAGAACTGTGGACACTTCAAGGAATTAGAGGAGAAGAAATTAGGGTAGGATGCCAGGTGAACAATGGGACCACTCATGAGAGACCAGATGAAGTTAGTGTCTCCGCCTCTCCTGTATACAGGCACTGGGAGGTTTGTGATAGCCCAAGTAAATTAGATTGTTGGTGCAATTTCACATTAATTCAGCCTGTAGAAGTGATTTGTCTGTGGGCTCGTGATGAAGTCGGACTCTCATTTAAATTTAAAATAGATATTATACCTGTTACAACGACAAAACCACATACAACTCACACCAGTACTCAAGCAGCTCAGACCCAAACCACACTTGAACCTAAGGTATATGAAATAGGCTCATACGTAGTGAGAAATATGGGTCAACAACAACTGTTGTTCAATCCAGAGTGGTCTCTCAAAAGTGTGGAAGTGCTAATGCAAATTAACATCTCAGAAATCCAGCCAGCCTGCTCCTCTTTCCTAAGAACATCCTTTGAGGGCTGGACAATATGGTTACAAAGACAAATACACCTCAGGAACAAAATAAAAAGGGATCTAACTGGAATATTAGGGACAGGATTAGGAGTTTTAAATGGAATTGATTCAGAAATACTGATGAACAAGCTGGCCACTGCAGCAGGTGGTTTAACAAAATTGAAACAGCCTTTAGAGTCATCTCTATTGGCATTAGGAACTAGCCAGTGGCAGATTTCAAAAGTACTGCCAAAGTGGGAAAAGGCCAGGGACCAAGACCACAAGTTAATAATAGAAGCGCTTAGTACAGTTCAAGATAATGTGTCTTTAGCTTTCAGCTGTATACAAGCACAGTTATGGATGCAGGCAACAGCAGCTTTGATCATATGGGAAGGAAGTGAAGGTGATTTTCCAGCTGAAATTCGAAAGATTGTCTGGGATAATGCGATTGATTCTGAAAGAAAGTTTCAATCCTGGTGGACTATGGTAAATTTTACATATGATCCTGCTTCTAATGTGGCCACTGCCTTTGTACTTACTATACGTAATGCCACTGTTTATGTGATCCACCCCATCATCGCACTAGGATTAAATAATAAAAAAACAGTGCTCTACCCCTCAGAACATAGTGTGTGGGCAGGAAAGGTGAATGAAAAGTGGCAAACAGTAAACTTAGAATCTTGTGTTACTAGGGAACAACTAGGATTAATTTGTGAAGGCAATAGCATTAATGCCCAAGATGTGTGTCTTGACACTGAACAAAGTATTTGCCACTTTGAGATTCATCCAGTCACTGATCAGAAAACTGTGCATGTACATACTGGTAAAGGTTGTGTATGCTTGAGAACTGTTTGTGCTATTGGAAAAATCGATAAAAGTGATTTTATTTTGTCTACTAGAAATCATTCTAATTTTTGTATTTGCAATTTTGTTAAGATTAGCAGAAGTGATTTTTCGTATTTGGCCCCAGTGACATCCCACCAGCTGATTAAAACCAATCACACAATGTATCATAAACTATCACCCACTCCTATTGGAATGAACCTCACATTGGTAAAACAATTAACTGAACACCAAGACCTATTAGAGATTTTGAAGAAAATCCAAAAAAGCAGAGAGAAAACCCTAATTACTGTCCCTCATGATACCAAAGAAATAACCAGAATTCTGCAAAGAATAAAACAGAATGCAGATCATCACTGGTGGGATGTAATCTTTGGATGGTCACCAACTGCAAATGGGATTTTTAATAAGTTGTGTCACTCCATTGTAGTTTTAATGATATTAGTTGGAGTAAGTTTAGGATTATCCTTTATATTGCTAATTTTGAATTGGAGAATACTACAGCGAGTAGCTGTGTTAACCTCCTTATCAAATGTACATGGTAAAGCATTAAGGGACACTTATTATCGTAGTGATTTGCATTAAGTAAAAGAATTTACTTATATGTAGGAAAGGGGGGGATGAAACAGAGTAGGAATTTAAGAGTAGAAATCCATTTGGATATAGGTTAAATGTGCCACGTAGTAGCTTGCTAACATGGGTAAAATATGCTGTTTAGTCTGCTAACTCTGCTGTGCTTGTAAAACTGCCCCAGCCAAGGAGAAAGAAGGTGAATCTCCAAGCTGAAGAGATAAGAGAGGCCCCTTGAACTCTGAAACTAAGAAGAAAAAACCAAAGCTAAGTCTGCAAGAGATGGACAAAGGGATTAGAGAGTTCTCTGTACAAGGGCTAATTGCAAATTGTAACACAAAATCAGCAGAATGAAGATGCATGAACCAATTGTGAAATTCTATGCATATGTAAATTAGTAAGGGGTAATAAAAAAAGGATAGGGAGTCCTCAGGGGCACATGTCCTTTGAAGGGGAACAATCCCCACATGCGCCCAGCGCTGTAATAAACATACCATCCCTACAAATCTTTATAGGAATTGTGGGGTTTTGATTTTTCTCTGTGTTTCACTATCTCAGGGCAGAGGGACACTGGAAGCGGGAATGTCTGCAGAGACAGCTGGACCCTCAGGAGGAGGAAGTCCAGAGGATAATGGAGATGGATTGCTAGGGGTGTCAGGGGGTCCCATTATACCAGGGACCCACCACACTGGAGCCCTTGCTAACTTTTAAGGTGGGTCCGGATCGAGAGGAGGTGTGTTTCCTGGTAGACACAGGGGCCTCTCGATCCACCTTGAATTTTATCACTAAGCGAGGGGAACTGTCAAAAAGATCTTTGATTATTCAAGGGGTGAGTGGAAAGGATGAGCGGGTGCATTTTATTCAACCACTATTAGTAGATATGAGGAATAGGTTTCAAATGCAGGATTTTCTGTTTGTTCCTAATTGTGATTGCAATTTACTGGGAAGGGATTTGATGGCTAAAGTGGGAATGCAAATTAATATTGTGAAAAATGATACAGAGGTGTAAGACACGGTCCGAAGTTTCCCTCATCTGCCTCACGATTGTCGCAAGGACAGAGACTAAGACCTTGACAACCCTGACTGGAGTTCTGGCCTGGTTGAGGTGGATGTTTGCCAAGTGATTGTTTGCAGGTGTGTTTGCTGTGCTGCCACGGTACACTGCTTCGAGCAGGGACTGGCAATTAGTGGCTTGCCCGACATGTCAAGACGGATCTATTCGCTGGACCACGAGGATTTCATCTCTCCGTTGGTAGCTATTTCCCTCCCCCTCTTTCTCTCTCTATCCTTTATGTCCTTTCTAATCCTTCTATCGTATTTGCTGTGGGCACTCAATAAAAAGTGCATTTGTTTTGATTGATACTGAAAATCCCCTCTCTGTTGTTTTTGCACTCTGAGATTGGTAAAATGAACCATCACAACCCCCACTTGTACTAGCAGATTGTGACAAGAGGCTAACACTGTGGTAACTGTGTAAAATGTCTGAGGAGGCTTATGCTGAAATAAACCCAGAAGTGTGGGCAGCCCCAGGGAAATATGGAAAAATAGATACAGAGCCTCTCCAAATTAATTTGAAGCAAGCAGGACAAGTAGTGTCTTTAAAGCAATACCCTATTTCGAGGGAGGGAGGGAGGGAGGGAGGGAGGGAGGGAGGCAGGCAGGAAGGAAGGAAGGAAGGAAGGAAGGAAGGAAGGAAGGAAGGAAGGAAGGAAGGAAGGAAGGAAGGAAGGAAGGAAGGAAGGAATTGAGTCCCTGCTAAAGGCAGGTCTTTTGAAACCATGTATGTCTCGCTATAATACTCCTGCCCTGCTGGTTAAAAAAACAGATGGAACTTTCAGAATGGTGCAGGATTTACGAATAATAAATGAAATTGTCAAACCAAGTCTTCCCACAGTCCCAGATCCCTATACCATCCTGAATCGGATCCCTTCTTCACATCAGTATTATTCAGTACTGTATTTGAAGGATGCTTTCTGGGGGTGTCTGATTACAGAGGACAATAAAGAGTATTTTGCCTTTGAGTAGGAACAGGGGGAAGAAGGGAAAATGGTAAAACAACAACTGACATGGATGATGCCTAAAGAGACTACCTGGAACAGAGACTGGACAGAGTTAAAGGAATAAAGTAGGTATTTATTAAAAGTCCTTCAAAGGATACACCTTGGGCAGTACAAAAGCCCAGACATGGCTCTACCCAAGATGGACGCAAAATGGACGACTAGTCGTGAGTTTTCACACTTGTATAAGTTTTGGTCTATTTACATACTGGGGTTAATAGTCCAATTATAGCTTCAGGTTATGAAGTCCCATCCTCCCAGATTGCTTTCCTCAATTTGCCATTGTTTATACCTTTTTGGGCGTGAAGCTATAATGGTGTCCTTGGTTCTCAGGCTGGGAAAGGATTGTTTTCTCTAACTAAACTGTGAAGAGAACTTGCTAACACTTTATATGAACTTAAGAGTTACATGCTAAGGCAGTACCGAATCTGGAAAATATGAAAGCTAAAACTTAAGGCATCATGGACAGTCCTTCTGCAAGGATATACAGAGTCACTGGTTTTGTTTGGGCAAGCCTTGCAGAAAATATTGAGAGTTTACTCCATCCTCAGGAGTTAGGTTGTTGCAGTACATGGATGATTTGCTTTTATCAGGGGAACAGGAAAAGGTGGTTGAAGAGGCTACTGTGACACTACTTAATTTTCTTGCTAAAAAGGAAAGAGGGTTTGAAAAGAAAGTGCAGTTGGTAAAAAAAAAAAAAAAAATTTGGGATACATTTTGGCTGGAGGTCTATGGTGTATTGATCCAGAAAGAATACAAAGAATTTTACAAGTACCCCAGACTAAAACAAAAAAAAAGGGTTGTGGCAGTTTTTCAGGGTTGGTGGGGTACTGCAGAGCATGGATTGAGGATTTTTCTGTTGTGGCCAGACCTTTATATGACTTTTTAACCCAAGACAGACCTAATGTCATGGTATGGACACCAGAGGGAGAGCAAAGCTTTAGAAAATTAAAAGACAAATTGGTTAACAACCCAGTCTTAGCTCTTCCAGACTCAGATAAGGAATTTGAGTTACATGTGGATGTTAAACAGGGCCATGCTAAAGGAATTTTGGTACAAGAGCATGGGGGAATATGGTGGCCTGTTGTTTATTTTTCTAAGCTGTTAGATCCAGTGGCCAGAGGCTGGCCTCACTGTCTACAGAATTGTGCAGACACAAATTTAATAGTAAATGAGGCCCAAAAACTGACAAGGGGGTGGATATCTGATTGTTAAAGTTTCACATAAGGTTAAAGCTTTGTTAACTGAAAGAACCTCTAAGTGGATGACCAGTGCTTGGTTATTACAGTATGAATCTTGTTTAATGGAACAGGAGGACTTAGAATTGAGAAACGGAGAAGGGTTTAACCCAGGTTCCAGTCTTAACAGCCCTGAAGAGGGGGGCTGGGAAAAAAACCTATGACTGCATTCAAGTGATAGACCTTGTCCTAGATTGCAAGGCAAGATGTATTCAATTGCCATCTGTTAGAGGTGTGGCAGTTATCTTCTCTTAATTGGGCAGTTTTCTTTATCTCTTCCACAAACCAATCCTCAGCCCCGGGAGACATCTGCTGTTAATGGTCTATTGAATGTCACTGCATGACTGATAAAAGTTGCAGCATCCCATTGTGAGATGCTCTGCTCAGAGGGAGGAGCCAAGCCTGGATATAATCTGTTTCTGGAACACCAGCATGGCTTTTTCTGCACTGGATTTCCTGGAGGAACAGCTGCCTTTTCCACTGCAGGAAGACTACACCCTTTTCTACAGGATCACTGCTCCAACAGAATCACACCTGTCACTGCAGAAGGACTGAAGCCATAATTCCCAATTGGACTGCTGCCAACACCCTGACTAACAGGGTGTCAGGTTGTATTCTGACTCTGTCAGTGTTGTTTTGGTTCACTGCATTGTTTATTTTATCTTTTTATTTTCTTCCCTAATAAAGAACTGTTATTCCTGCTCCCATATTTTTGCCTGAGAGCCCCCCTTAATTTCAAATTTATAACAATTTGGAGGGAGGGGGTCTACATTTGGTTTTTTTTTTTTCCATTTCAGGCTCCTGCCTTCCTTAGCAGACACCTGAAACGTGGTGAAAAAGCAAAACCCCACAATTCCTATAAAGATTTGTAGGGACGGTATGCTTATTAGAGTGCTGGGCGCATGTGGGGATTGTTCCCCTTCAAAGGACATGTGCCCCTGAGGACTCCCGATCCTTTTTTATTACCCCTTACTAATTTACATATGCATAGAATTTCACAATTGGTTCATGCGTCTTCATTCTGCTGATTTCGTGTTACAATTTGCAATTAGTCCTTGTACAGAGAACTCCCTAATCCCTTTGTCCATCTCTTGCGAACAAAGGCAATATCGTGACTGTTCCCACATGCCGTGCCACATAGCTGCTGCAGACAAAGGCAAGATGGTGAGGGGCCCTCATGGATAGTGTTTCCCAACCCCCAGCCCTAGACAATGAAAAAACAATGAAGGGCAAACCCTGACAAGATAGATCGTCCACGTCATACTGTGCCGCCGCTCCGCTGGGCTCAGTTCCACACAAGTGCCTCCAATGCCACTTTGAACCACTCCACTCTGCTGGGGGGAGCGACGGGGGGGAAATTGGTCCTGCTGTGGTGTTGACTCCGTGTTGCCGCTGTCCTTTCAGCACCACGCCTTGGGGTCATGTCTCAAAAGGAATGGGAGGGGGAACGGCAGGGTGGCAGAGGGACTGGGTCTGCAGGGACTGATCCTTATGGCTTTCCACTGGAGCAAGAGAGGCCAAAATGGCACCCACTTCTACGAGTGCGCTCGTTTTCTTCCTGAAACCACTCTCCCCAGCGATGATGTGAATGGTATAGAAAAATAACTTAGCCACGCCCCCATGGCATTAAGCTCCATGCCCTCTCTGCAAACCAGGACATACTGTGAATACTTGGCTGACAAGAAGAGGCATTAAGCAGTTATTACTCTAGTGTAGATTAATATTCCCACAAGCTACCCAGAAACGTAAAGCTGTGCTGTTAGAGTAATTAAAAATGAAGTCATAACAAAATGCTGTGCTACCTTAATGGTCAAGCTAGTTCAAGCATTTTTCCATTTATCTACAGTCATAACCATATCAAATGTCCATCCTCACTTTCAATTTTGTATACCGGTATTCATAAACTCATATCTAAATTTTTCTTGTTAACTGTCCTCTAGAAATATCAAATACTTGGTCATAATTTAGGGCTCTTTCAGATGTTTCATCCACTCTTTAGTGAGGAGATCTGCCTTTTCCTTCTCAAACACAGCACAGAACTACTGTACCTTTTTCACAATCCTTCCTGAACACTGGACCCTATTTCCATCTTACAACCCTATCAGGCCTTCTGTATGATCTTTAGCAGTCTCTGTTCACTTCCTTTCTCCCTGGTGTTAAGGGCAATTTCTTTTCCTATGCAGACTTAATTCTGTTGAACCTCAGTTCCATGGACTTAAAAGCATCCTCTCTTAGGGTCTTCCACCACAGGCTGAGATGAGCAGAGCCTTGCTTATGTTTGAATGGATACCAGGTACAATCAAAAACCCTGCATTTCATCAAGGGAAGAGGAACACTGAAGAACAGCATGTGCTGTTCTACCTCATACAAAGCTGTTCTGCCCTTCACTTCCAGGTCCACAGAAAGTGGTGGACCTGGAGACATTTCCCCTCCCTAGTTATAGATCAGAGAAGTGCACTGAAAAGAGACACAATTTGTATGTCACTGCCCCTGGAAACATAAGTAATACAATTTTAAGAGTACTGCACATTTTAAAAAGTATCTGCAACTGTTTCATTATACTAACAGTGAAAAAAAAACTTGTTTCCCAGATTTTCCACAATTCTGTAGCTAATATTATAAAAAAGACACACAATAATTTACTGCCTAATTGAAAATCTTTTTCCCCACACTTAACTAACCTTGGATGGATTGAATGGCATCCCTAAATATGAAGAGCCTCTGAAGCCACATCGATCCAAATTTGAGCCTGGAAAAGGAAGAAAAATAAAGCATCAACTAATTAGCTTTGCTGAAACATTAATTATAAACCATAATTCTCCATTCAAGATAACAACCTGTTAGTTTAACACCATTTGCAGCATTGCCAGTATTTGCATATGTCCTTTCAGTATCTTCACAACCTCAGCTTGTTATCATTATGAAAAGGATAGAGAGCAATAAGGTCTCCCCTGAGCCCCCTTTTCTCCAGGAAAAACACCCCCAGCTCCCTCAGCTGCTTGTCATTGGACTTGTGCTCCAGACTCTTCACCAGCTTCTTTGCCCTTCTCTGGACTCACTCCAGCACTTCAATGTCCTTCTTGTAGTGAAGGTCCCAAAACTCAACACTCTATTAGAGGTGTGGCCTCACCAGTGCTGAGTACAGGGAGACAATCACTGCCCTGGTCCTGCTGGCCTGACTATTTCTAATAGAAGCCAGGTTGCCATTGGCCTTCTTGCCCACCTGGGCACACTGCTAGCTCACATTCAGACAGCTGTTGTCCAACACCTCCGAGTCCTCTTCCAATGGGCAGATTTCCAGCTACTCTGTCCCCCAGCTTGTAGTGCTGCAGGGGGTTGTTGTGACCCAAGTGCAGGACACGACACTTAGCCTTATTGAACCTCATACTCTTGGCCTCAGCCCATCGATCCAACCTGTCCAGACCCCTCTGCAGAGCCTTCCTGCCCTCCAGCACATCGAAATTCCCACCCAACTTGGTGTTGTCTGCAAACTTGCTGAGAGTGCACTTGATCCCCCAGTCCAGATCATTGACAAAGGTATTAAAAAGGGCAGGACCCAATACTGAGCCCTGGAGAACCCCACTAGTGACTGGTCACAAGCTGGATATAACTCCATTCACCACCACTCTCTGGGCCCAGCCATCTAACCAGTTTTTTAGCCAGTGAACAGTACACCTGTCCAAGCCATGGGCTGCAGCTTCTCCAGGAGAATGCTATGGGAGACAGTATCAAAGGCTTTACTGAAGTCCAGGTAGATACATCCACAGCCTTTCCCTCATCCACTAGGTGGGTCACCTGGTCATAGAAAGAGATCAGGTTGGTCAAGTAGGACCTGCCTTTCCTAAAATCATTCTGGCTGCATCTGGTCATCTGCTTGTTCTGTACTGTCATGGTTGGACACTGGCCCAATACCAGGCACCCATGAAAGCCACTCGCTCACCCTCCCCTATAGTAAAAATGTGGCAACTTCAGATGAAGGGAAGAAATGATGATGTCTGGCTCCAGATCAGAAGGCTGAAGGATACCTTTATTAAAACTATACTATATTACATTAATATACCATTTAAAGAGATACTATACTATTCTACATACTTACTTCTTACTTACCTAACTAAAAATCTCATGACTCTCTGCTGAGAGTCTGAGACACAGCTGGATCCGATCGGTCATTGAACACAAACAACCTTCATCAGAATCCGATCAAGCAATCACTTCAGGTAAACAATCTCCATACCATATTCCACATGGGGAAAACAAAGGAGCGGAGATAAAGATTGTTTTCTCTTATTATCTTTGTGCTTCTCCTAAGACACAGAATTATGTCTCTCTGTTCAGAGAATGTGAATGTCACACTCCCCTGCCACAGCTGGGCAGAGGAGAGGAAAAAAAAATTAACAAAGGATTCATGAGTTGAGATAATGTTGTGGTTTGACACGAAAGTGAGTTTTCTCAGGAAGTTGGGGTCAAAACAATCAGTGGTCAGACTTGAATATTGACACCTGTTGTGACCACTGAAGACATTGGACACGCCTCTGAGAACACAGGGGGTTAAAAGCAGAGAACTCCCAGGGGTACTCTCTCTTTTGGTTCCGGTCAGCAGAAGAGTGCAGACCTCCCCCACCCAGCCACAGGCTGGGCAGGGGAGGGGAAGCCATGTGGCCTAGGAGAGGTAGGCCCAGGGTGTGAAGGGACTGGAACCGGGTCAGCCCCTGTGGACAGAAGGGTGGAAAGAAACTGAGATGTCTTTGGTCCTCCCCCCCAGAGGGAGACAGAGTGAGAGAGACAGAGACTGTGCCGGCAATAGGCTGGCAGAGGAGAAAGTGAAGGGGGCGGGGGGGGAAGGTGCCCAGCCATGGGAGTTGGAGTTCTGGGAGCCAAGATTTCAGCTGTCCTGGGAGTCTGAGACTTTTAACCCCTTCTTGGACAATGAAAGCTTTGTGAAACATTAAGCCTCCATGATCTGAAAGAGAAGAGAGATGGCCTGGGGCCCGAGATGTCAGAAGAAGATGGGGAAAGAATCCTAGGTGGGAGGAGATGATGGAGTGGCCTTGGCTGGACTTTTCTTGTATAGCCATAGACTGAACCAATTTCTCCTGCAACAGAGATTGGCTTCTTAGGGGGATGCAATGGTTTGAGCCAAGAGAGTGACCTGCTGCAGTGATTGCATGTGCAGGAGTGGAGCGAACAGAGAAGGATGAGGAGGGTGTGGTGGTGCCCTCTGTCTTCAGGGAAGAAGAAGATCTCTGTTCTCGAGACCCTCGGCCCCAGGGGAGGAGAAAATGGGGGGGACTGTTGTCCCAAAATGAGAAACTGTTGTTCTTTGGTCCTTGGCAGAGCAGTCTCGGTCCATGCACAGTGGTGAGAGCACTGTACATGGAAGGAGGATGTCACGATGGCAGATTTTCTCTGTGTGGTGCCATATATGACATGGAAACACAAGAGGTTGCAACTGTGTTTCCTGGGGGGTCTATGGTGCAAGCGAGACTCCTCTCTCCCCTGATGGACTTAGTATTGATTATCTTAGGGGTGGTAAATTGATCGGGAATCCAAGTTTTGTCTCAATGTGCTTTGTTGGAAATCGGGTGGGGGGAGGAGGAATGTTTTGGAAGGTTTTCATTCTGAATTCTGTGTGTTCCCTTTATTATAGTTGTAGGTTAATAAAGTGTTTTTTCTTTATTTTTAAGCTCTAGCCTGCTCTGCTCTGTTTCTGGTCGCATCTCACAGCACTCATTTGGGGAAGGTGTATTTTCATGGGGGCACTGGCATTGCGCCAACATCAAACCATGACAGATAAGGACCAGGAGAAAACACTTCAAGGGCAAAACAGGCTCAACTTAAAATTGCAAAGTGAATTTATTACTGACAGACTCAGAGGAGGATAATGCAAAGTAAATTAAGCTCTTAAAACACCTTTTCCCCCCGTGGGCTGCAGGTGTATCTCTACATCCCCTGTGGATCCTCATGGGCTGCAGGGGGACAGCTGCTTCATCATGGTCTTCACCACGGCCTGCAGAGGAATCTCAGCTCTGGCACATAGAGCACCTCCTCCCCCTCCTTCACTGACCTTGGTGTTACCATGTTGTTTTCCCTCACATGTCCTCACCTCCTCCTCTTTTCTGACCAGAAGAAAAACTGTGTCTCCACTTTGGTTTGATTTTCTTCTTAAATATGTTATCACAGAGGTGTTACCAACCTCTCTAGTTGGCCCAGTTTGGTCAGCAGCATGTCCATCTTCAGAGCCATCAGGGATTGGCTCTGCTGGACATGGTAGAAGCTTCTAGCAGCTTCCCACAAGAGCTATCTTTCTGGCCCCCCTGCTCCCAAAAACCAGGCCATGCAAAACAAATACATGTACACACTATGTGATGGCACTCAAGAACTGCTCCATAACCTTCCCCGACACTGAAGTCAGACTGAGAGGCCTGCAGTTCCCCAGATGCTCCTTCTGACCCTTCTTATAGATGGGCATTACATTGGCCCACCTCCAGTCAACTGGGACCTCCTCGGATAACCAGGACTGATGACAAATGACGGCAAGTGTCTTGGTGAGCTCTTCTGTCAGCTCCCTCAGTACCCTTGGGTGGATTCCATCCAGCCCCATAGACTTGTATGTGTCTAAGTGGTGTAGCAGGTTACTGACCATTTCCCCTTGAATTAAGGGGGCTTCATTCTGTTCCCAATCCCTGTCTTCCAGCTCAGGGGGCTGGGCACCTGGAGAACAACTGGTCTTTCTGTTAAAGACTGAGGCAAGGGTGGCAATAAGTACCTGAGCCTTTTTCTAATCCTTTGTCACTATGCTTCCAATAAAGGATGGAGATTCTCCTTAGCCCTCCTTTTGTTGCTACTGTATTTATAAAAATATTTTTCATTTACTTTTTTGGCAGTGGCCATATTAACTTCTAGCTGGACTTTGGCCCTTCTAACTTTCTCCCTGCATAACCTCACAACATCCTTGTAGTCCTCCTGAGTTGCCTGCCCCTTCTTCCAGATGTCATAAACTTTTTCTCCCTGAGTTCCAGTCAAATGTCACTGTTTATCCATACCAGTCTTCTTCCCTGATGGCTTGTCTTTCAGTATATGGGGATGGCCTGCTCCTGTACCTTTAAGATTTCCTTCTTGGAGCATATCAAGCCATCATGGACTCCTCTGTCCTTCAGGACTGCCTCCCAAGGGACTCTCTCAACCAGTCCCTTAAACAGCCCAAAGTCTGGCTTCTGGGCATCTGTATTGGGTCTGACTGAGGTGAAGCTCACAGCCCTTACAGTGCTGTGCTTTGCATTGGTAACTGAGTGTTGATAACAGACCAGTGTTTTGGCTACTGCCAGGCAGCGCTGTCCCTCTGACATTCCTTCCCCCACCAAAGGGGATGGGAGTGGGCAAGATCCTGGGAGGGGACACAACCAGGCCAGCTGACCCAAATTAACCAAAGGGATATTCTATACCATATGACATCAGCTCAGATATATAAGCTAAGGGAGAGAGGAGGAAGGGGTGGGCATTTGTGAGTTTTCAAGGTTTGCTTTCCGGAGGAACTGTTACACGTGCTGAAGCCCTGCTTCCTAGGAAGTGTCCAAACATTGCTGCTGATGGGAAGTAGAGATCGAGCTTTTTTCTCTTTAGATGTTGTGAGTGCAGATCTCTGCTTGTTTTTATTTTTATTTTTCTGTAATAAAACTGCCTTATCTCACCCTGCTGGTTGTGCTCCATCTTATTCGCTCCCCTGTCCCAGTGGGAAAGGGAGTGATAGAGCAACTGAGTGAGCACCTGGCACCCAGCCAGGGTCAACCCGCTACAGTGTCCAAGGTGGCAGTTCTGCTGCTCCCCTCCTTACTTCTCTGGGAATCAAAAACTCATCATTTCATGGTCGCTGTGCCCAAGACGGCCTGACCATCACATCACCCACCAGTCCTTCTCTATTCAGAAACAACAGGTCCAGTGGGGCACCGCCCCTAGTTGGCTCAGTCACCAGATGTCAGGAAGTTCTCTTACATACACTCCAAGTACCTCCTGGGACTGTTTCCTCTTGCCTGTATTTTGTTTCCAGGAGACATCTGGTGAGTTGAAATCCCCCACGAGAACAAGGGCCAGCAACTGTGAAACTTCTCCCAGCTGCTTACAGAATATTTCATCTGCCTCTTAATTTTGGTTGGGTGGTCTATAACAAATTCTCACTAGGATATCTGCATTGTTGGACTTTCCCTTGATTCTTGCCCATAAATGCTCAACCCTAGTGTTACCATCAGTAAGCTCCAGACAATCGAGATACTCCCTAACATACAGGGCTACCCCACTGCCTCTTATTCCTTGCCTATCCTTTCTGAAGAATTTATAGCCACCCATTGCAGTGCTCCAGTTCTGCAAATCTTCCCACTATGCTTCTGTGATGGCAACTATGTCATAGTTTTCCTGCTGCATCATGGCTTTCAGCTCCTCCTGTTTGCTGCCCATGCTGTGTGCATTGATGTAGATGCACTTCAGTTGGGCTAATGATCCTGATGCCTTTTTGCAGGGAAAAGCCTTAATTTCTGTGTGACCATTCTCAGGTACTTCCAGGTTTTCTGACACATCAGTAATCCTTGCATGCTTGCTGCTGCATGGATTTCCATCCCCTACCTCTGCTGATATGGCAGACCAAAGGATCTTGCTAGTACTCTGTCCCTCAAACACTGAGCTGCCACCCCGGCTTATCTCTAGTGTGCCTGGTTTTATCCCTTTCCCTCTTCAAATGTAGTTAAAAGCTCTTTCTATGAGCCCTGATAACTCCTGTGCAAAGATCTTTGGTCTCCTTTGAGACAGGTGTACCCTGTCTGTCGCCAACAGACCTGGTGTCGTGTAGACCAATGCTCCCATGACTGGAGTGCTGCAATGGAGGGATACAGGCTCTTTAGGAAGGAAAGGCTGAGAAGATGAGGAGGGGGAGTTTTTCCTTAGGTGAAAGAGCAGTTAGAGTGCGTGAAGCTCTACCTGGGGATGGATGAGGAGACACCTTAAAGCTTATGGGTAAAAATTAAAGAGCAGACCAATGCAGGTGGCATTGTAATCTGTGTCTGCTATAGGCTACCTGACCAGGAAGAACAATATCAGGCCCTTTGCAGACAGCTGGGAGCAGCCTCATTTTCACAGGCCTTGGTCCTCATGGGGGACTGCAACCACCCCAATATCTGCTGGAGGAACGACACAGCAGGGCATAAGCAATCCAGAAGGTTCCTGGAGGGCATCAACAACTCCATGACTCAAGTGATAGAGAAGCCAACAAGGAGAGATGCTCTGCTGGACCTCATACTCACCAACAGCGAGGAGCTCGTTGGGGATGTGAAGGTCAAAGGCAGCCTTGGCTGCAGCGACCATGAGATGCTAGAGTTCAGGATCCTGAGGGGGAAGGAACAAGGCAAAAAAGCAAACTCACAACCCTGGACTTCAGGAGAGCAGACTTTGGCCTCTTCAAAGATCTGCCTGGATGAGTCCCATGGGATAAGGTCCTGGAGGGAAGCAGGGCCCAAGAAAACTGGTTAATATTCAAGCATCACCTGCTCCAAGCCAAGAGCAGTCCACCCCAACAAAGTCAGGCAAAAATGCCAGGAGGCCTGTGTAAATGAACAAGGAGCTCCTGGACAACCTCACACAAAAAGGAAACATACAGAGGGTGGAAGCAAGGTTGGATAACCTGGGAGGAATACATTGTCCAAGCATCCAGGGATGAGGTTAGGAAAGTCAAAGCCCACATGAAGTTAAATCTGGCAAGTGATGTTGAATTGCGGTGAAAAATTAAGACTCTACAGTTCTTAAAAAGATTTGTAGTGACGGTATGTTTAGTACAGCGCTGGATGCATGTGAGGGATCTTTTCCCTTTAAAGGACATGCGTGCCCCTGAAAACTCCCGATCCTTTTTTATTACTCTAGCTAATTTACATATTCATAGAATTTCACAATAGGTTCATGCATATTCATTCTTCTGATTTCGCATTACACTTACAGCTAGTTACACTTGTACAGTTTTTGTCAGAAAGTACAGAGAGAATTCCTGGGTCACTCTGCACTGTCTGTTTCAAGGTCTGAGGAGTCTTTCTTTTCTCTTATCTCTTTAGCTTGGAAATTTGCATTCCTTCTCCTTAGCTGGGGCAGTTTTGCTAGTGCTGCAGTTACCAGACTAAACAGCATATTTTACTTATGTTAGCAATCTCAAAGCGGCACATTTCACCTAAATACAAATGGATTTCTACCCTGTTAAATTTTTACTCTGTCTCATTCCCCCTTTCTCTGATGGTACGTAAATTCTTTTACTTAATGCAAATCTTTACATTAATAAGTGTCTCTTAATGTTTTATTATGTATATTTGACTTACTAGGTACAATTACAATAGCACAAGGCATTCTCAAGTATACATAACCTTTACTAGCATATACAAGCACAGTTTTCTGATTAGTGACTGGATGAATTTTAAAGTGGCAGATACTTTGTTTAGTGTTAAGACACACATTTTGAGCATTAATAGTATTGCTTTATCTTAGTTGTTCTCTAGTAGTACAAGATTCTAAGTTTACTGTTTGCCACTTTTTGTTCACTTTTTGTGCTCATACTTTATGTTCTGAGGGGTAGAGCACTATTTTTCATTATTTCAACAGTGGCATTGTATACAGTAAGTACAAAGGTAGTGGTCACATTAGAAACAGGATCATAGGTCACAGATGCTTCTGAGATTTTTTTATATAATCAGTAAATTTACTATAGTTTACTAGGATTGGAACTTTTTCTTAGAATTAATTGCATTATCCTAGACAATCTTTCAAATTTCAGTTGGAAAATTACTTTTATCTCTTTTTGTATGATCAAAGCTGCTGTTGCTTGTATCTAAAATTGTTCTTGTATAAAACTGAAAGCTAAAGGCACGTTATTTTGAACTATACTAAGCACTTTTACTATTAACTTGTGGTCTTGGACCCTGGCCTTTTAGGGATAACTCTAGGGGTTGTTTTAAGTTTGCTAGTTTACTTGCTGCAGTGGCCAGCTCTCTTATAGATCTAGTGTACTGATTAGAAACTGGGACTAAGGCTATTTAGTATCAATTATAATTATACACAAAATAATTCTATAAATAAAATTACAAACTACCCCTCCTTGCAATACACTCATTTTGCCTGAATAAGTTTTAGTTTATTGTCTCTTGGTGTTAATTTCTAAGTGGTTTCTGGGGCTTGTTTCATTTAAGCATGGTGGATCTAGGCATTTTGCTTCTTAACCTTGATTGCGGTGTAGGTGGTGAGAAGCATCTGGAATGGTCTTTCTTACTGTGGTTCTAAACTCTTTTTTGTAAGAGACTTAATGTATACTTAATTCCCAGGCTGTATGTTATGTACTGGTTCATTTAGTTTTCTGCTCTGAGTTCTAGTTACATGTCTTTTCATTTTCTTTGACTTGTTTACTTAAGGCTACTATATAGGTTTCTTGCACTATTTTGGAAATAAAATGTGATTTTCTGTCTGGGACTATTGTGACTGGAACTCTAAAAGTAGTATTATTTACTCTGGTCACTTTGACAGTTCTGGTGGGGAAAGCTTCTGGCTACTTTGAAAATGTATTTGCTAATATTCATAAATACGGACACCCCCCTTTCCATTGGGGTTTTGAAAAGCTAATTTACTACATCTGTCTAGATCCATGGCCCCTTTTAATCTGATCAAGTTTTGTCTGGGGGTATTCTTGGGGTTAGTCTGGAGGCAAGGATTACACTGTTAGTTCACTTGAGTGATAGTGGCATATAAATTCTTGGTAATGATCTTTTAAATCAGATATGTGTAAAAAGCTTGTGAAAACTACTACTTAAAAGTTAACACTTTATTTTGATGCACTCTGTAACACTGGCAGCCTTGGTCATTCTGGGAAAGGACCTGCAGTTTATAAAAGCTTTTAAGTAGTTAGGCTCCAGTGTGTTTTCTGGTTCTCTTCTTTTTCTAGTGACTGCACAAATGAGGAGGGATTACTAGCTTCCTTTCAATGGTAGCTCACTTTTCTTGGTTATATGTTGGGATCTGTGATATTTAAATGCTCCCGAGATTGTAGAAAGTCTCTGTCTTTCAGTCCTGCTGTCAAAGAAGGAGTCGTACTTAATCTGTGCTGGTTTTCAAGGTTGTTTATTTCTTCTTATCTAAAATATTTTTTCTCTGACCTGCAGCAGGTCTGTCTTGCAGGACAGCGTGCGGGGCTCTGCCCCTCAGTGGGGTTACTAATGTTACAAACATTATATACTAGAAACTACATGTGCTATATTTACAATAATGTGCCAATATCTATCACCCATGTTGAACAGTGTGTCCCCAGCCTAAACCAATAGAAAAATGCCAACACCACAGTGAAACATGGAGGGAATGAAGAAGAAGAAAAAGGACAAGACATGCCCAATTTTCCTACAACTTGCCCCCTTTGAACCCCTTATCTAGAATCCTAAAATTCTACTTTTGCAGCCGTGCCACACTAATTACTAATTGTATCAAACACTCAGACCTTGTAAGATTGAAAACTCTTTTCCATGGACAGAGATCAGAGACAGTGTCTCTTGGGGCTCTGTACAGGGGGGTTCCTGACCCCTTGCCAGGGTCCCAGACCTTCCAGGGCAGCCAGAGGGATGCCCTGGATTCCCACAGTTATATGTCCCTTTTGATTAGTATTATTATTATATTCTGGCTTAACTTTAAGGGAAATCTGTCCATAATTACCTCACCTTTTGCTGCTTTCTTTGCCTTTCTGTCTACTAGCTCATTTATTTTTTCCTAATTCTGAGCTCACTCTCTGATGTGCTTTAATATGCATACTTCGAGACACTGGATTATCTCTTGTGCATGTTTGATGTTCTTTTTTTGTGAGGTTAGCAGTTCCTTCTCTTTCTTGACAGCTCTATGTGCATGCACAACTCTGAATGCATATCTAGACTCTGTATAAATGTTTATTCTCTATCTTTTTGCCATTTCCAAGGCACAGGGCAGTGCAATAATCTTGGCCTTCTGTGCAGAGGTGTCTGTTGGTAAGGGTGCAGATTCTATTACTTTTCTGGTAGTGATTGCATATCTAGTATGTCGCTTTCTACTGGCAACGTACCTACTCTTGTCAGTGAACTAGGTCTCTGCATTATTTAAAGGAGTGTCTCTTAAGTCTGCATGGCTGGAGTAAGTAGCTTTAGTAGTCTCTAGGCAATAGTGGTGTACTGCTTCTCTTTGATTTCTACTGAGAAAAGAAGCTGGGTTGACAATGTTAGTTACTACTTTCTCTATATCATCTTGTACTATGATGGCTTGGTACTTCAGGAACTTCTGTGGTGAGAGCCAGTGGCTGTCCTTTACTTCTAGTACTGCGAACACTGTGTGGGACACTAGTACAGTCAATTTTTGTTCTAGGGTAAATTTGCATGCTTCTTGTATATTTAGCAGGACTGCGGCTACAGCTCTGAGATAACTTGGCTATCTTTTGGCATTGCATCTAGTTGCTTGGAAAAGTAAGCAACTGCCCTCTGGTATGAATTCAAGTCCTGAGCCACACGGGACAATAGAAAGAATAGTTTACTTACATCTGGAAGTCTCAAAGCTGGAGCTGACATGAGGCACTCTTTAGCTGGTGAAAGGCCCATGTGGCTTCCTTTGTCCACTGGAGATCTCTAGCTGACAAACAGTCTGTAATTATAAACCCACAGCTGGCACCACCCTGCCATGCCTGTGTCTTTTTCTTTAATACTCTTGTCATGGTTTGACACTGGCGCAATGCCAGCACCCCCATGAAAATACACCTTCCCAAATAAATGCTGTGAAATGTTATCAGGAACAGAGCAGAGCAGGCCCAAGCTTAATAACAAAGGGAAAAAAAAACTTTATTAAACTACTACTACATAGGACACATGGACTAAATCCAGGATGAAGACCTTTTAAAACACCCCTCCTCCTCCCAATTTCCAAAACACCCACCATGAAACATCACCCGGGATTCCTGATCAAATTACCACCCTTCAGATAATCAATACTCAAACTATCAAGGGAGAGAGAAGTCTCTCTTGCACCACAGACCCCCCAGGAAACACAGTTGCCACCTCCTGTGTTTCCCTGTCACACATGGCAACCGCCCGGAGAAAATCTGCCAGTGTGACACTCTCCTTTCCATGTCACAGTGCTCTCACCACCACGCATGGACAGACTGCTCATAGGGCTCCTTTAAGGATGCTTTGCCACGGACCCAAAGATACAACAGTTCAGCTTCTCATCTTGGGACTACAGTCCCCCCCATTTTCCCCCAAGGGTCCAAGAAGAGAGATAATCTTCTTCCCAAAGACAGAGGACATCACCATTCCCTCCTCAGCTTTCTTCTGTTCTTGCCATTCCTGTGCTGTTAGTTGCTGAAGCAGGTCTCCTTGGGTCACCACTGCATCCCCCTAAAATGCAGTCTCTATTGCAGGAGAATTTGGTTCAGTCCATGGCTAACAAGAAAAGTCCAGCCAAAAGCTACTTCATCATCCACTCCCACCTAAATATTTCTTCTTCTAACATCTCAGGTCCCGGACTGTCTCTCTTCCACTATAAATTGAGGAGGAGTAATATTTTACAAAGCCTTCATTTCCTGGAAAGGGTTAAAAGTTCAGACTCCCTGGACGGCTGAAATCTCTGTCCAGCATCCCGTCTTCCACGCTGGGCATCATCCCCCCCTTTCTCCTTCTCCTCTGCTGGAAAATTTCCAGGTGCTGTCAGGCTCTCTGTCTCTTTCCCTCTGGGGGGGGACGACAAAGGCATCTCCGCTTCTCTCCACTCTTCCGTCCGCAGGAGCTAGCTCGGTTCCAGAACTTCAGCCCCCTCGTCCTACCTGGACAAGGCCGCATGGCTTCCCCTCCCCCACCCAGCCCGTGGCTGGGCAGGGGAGAGTCTGCACTCTCTGACGACCGGAACCAAAAGAGAAAGTTCTCCTGGGAGTTCTTGCTTTTAACCCCCTGTGTTCTCAGAGGCGTGTCCATACTTTCAGTGGTCACTCCAGGTGCCAATATCCAAACCTGACCACTGATTGGTTTGACCCAACTTCCTGGAAAAAAAATTCACTTCCATGTCAAACCACGACACCTCTGTATCCTTGGAGTTCTAGGAAATTTGAAAGGCTTCTTTCTTTTTTCTGTGGAGTTTCCTAGAACTCTGGTTCTTTGAAAGTTGTTCTCCAAACAGAGTGGGGGATTTTGAAGCCTTGAGGCACATGGACCATGTGAGCTAGCTTTTGTGCCCACTTTAAGGCTTTTCTATTCAAATGTAAAAATTTTCTGGTTGGTTTTGTGGATAGGGAGGTAAAAGAAAGCATCTTTTAGATCTAAAATAGTAAATTAGGTTAGTTGAGGTGTTAAACAAGTTAGTAAGGTATATGGATTTGCTACCACAGGATATAAATCTTTTGCTATCTAATTGACAGCCCTCAATCTTGTACTATCAATTATTGGGCTGATTTCTTCCCTATTTTTTACAGGGGGTACTACTGAATTCTCACTGGTTGTGTCTCTTTCTTAAGCTTGATTACTTTGGGGGGGGGGGACGTTCTTTGTCTTCCCTGGTACATCAGAGGCCCATACCCCTGAAAATACTTGTCCTAATATATCTTCACTAATTTCCTCCTTATTTTCAGTGGCTGTTAATGTTAAACTTACTACTTCTATGTACTTTTGATCATTTACCTCTAGAGTAACCTCTTCATTCTAGAATGTTTAGTGAGTTGGGTATATATAAAAACTTGTAAATACCCCATTGTTACTTTAAAGGTTTGTAAAAGTATGCCTTCTCAGACTGGCCAGTTATTCTTACTAAAGCTTTATTTAAAACTGAATATATGGCTTTTGTATCAACTAAAATTCTACCCTTTCTTTTCTCTTGGTCTCACTGCCTCTTGCAGAGGGGTCTGTTACTTCTTAGTTCTGGATGAGATTGAACTGCCAGGAGGGGGATGGGTTCGAGTGGGTATACCTTTGGAGCTTGAGTCCTCTTCCCTTTTGGGGAGGTCCTCTTCATCCTCCGTTACCTTAGGAGGAGCCTTTTACAAATCATATATGTTTTTCTGTTTTAGGATGATAAGCTTTGTCTGATTTCATACATTGCTGCTTTATATGGCATGCTGAACAACACATTTGATTTGCCTTCTCTTTGCTCTGTTTTCTTTTTTAAGAGCTAACACCAGTGGGTCAGAGGGAACTCTGAACCCACAGTTACTCTGCCATTTTGGCTGATTCTTTAAGGTGAAAAACATATCAGCATACAAGACCTCACCTTATTTGCTCTGGTTAGTTCTCATTCCTTATACTATTTTGTTTCTACCTAAGCCTCACAGTCTTTTTTCAGTTTTTCTCACATGCAGACCTCTAAGTGGCAGGTATCAGATGCAATCCTCTACACATAAGCTTTAAGATCTTAGGTTCTGAATTGGCTTGATCAGGAGCTTTCAATTTACAATTGGGGCATAGAACAGCAATATGAGCCCCTCTCACAAACTCTGTATTGCAATTGTACTCATGCAAGGTGCCAGCCTCTCAATGCACCAAAAACTCCCTTTCACAAAATCTCAGTCTTTTCTAGTTCTCTTCTTGCACAATCTAATTAAAGCATTGTTTCTACTGACACTTACTTTGTTGCCCTGCAAAAGGCTGTGCCTGATACGGCAAAAACTCTGATATGCTCACAAACACAGACACCCCCCCCCCATCGTAAATTCCTGAGAGTCAGGACTTAAGCTGCTGTGGGGGGGAAGAATCAAAATCTTAATATCTCCACAAACACAACCATACAATCTTGAGAATCAAATTACTACAAAGAGGGGGAACAGCTACACAAACTTACTGGGAAAGGTGGTATCTCTTAAAGTGCCCACTTTTCTCAACGCAACACAGCATACAAAACTTCAGCACTTATTCACACCAGCTTCCTCTGGTCCCCACACACTCTGGACACAATCAGAATAACAGCACACAGTAAAATTCTAGGAATCAAGTCTGAACTACTGGGGCAGAGGAACCCCCCCCTCCCCAGTTCGTCTAACCATGGTTAAAATGCGCACAGTCTACACAAATCACCACCTTTAAACA
Source organism: Vidua macroura (assembly GCF_024509145.1). NCBI lineage: Eukaryota > Metazoa > Chordata > Aves > Passeriformes > Viduidae > Vidua > Vidua macroura. The sequence continues at coordinate 4,502,071 of NW_026530535.1, read as the reverse complement.
CAGAAAAAGTCCTCACCCATGTTTCTCTACTTGTTCCACTTCCCTGTGGGGCACTCCCTGCCCCCACAGCTTATCCCAGCTGGCGCCCCGGGCCTCACTCAGCTGCTTCAGATGCGAGTAGAACTTCCCCTCCCCTCCCCTGCACCGTGGGTACACCCACTCGTTCGCTTGTTCACTCCCTTTATACACTACCTACTCATACGATTACAACACATTAACCACACAGTGTCCGGACACTACAAGCACACAAACTTCAGGTTCACTCAATTTCACCCCCAGAAGTCGCTAGCGGCCACTCTATTGGAACAGTGGACCCGTCTCCAGTCCAGCCGCCCTATCGGCTGGGCTTCCTACAGGCACAGGAAGGAGGCTGGGCACTCAAATGTCTTTGAGTGACTTTCCAGCAGTCCTGTCTCTCTCTCTCTCCCCAGGGCCCTTTCGATATATAACATTTATCTGCACACCAGCAGGTTGTTGTCTGTCTCTACAGGTGGCAAACCGAGGCAGAGTGGAGCTCCCTCCAGGGAAATTCCCCGGGGCATGCTAAGGAGGTCCGTTCTCCCCCTCTGCCCCTGCGACGACAGAAACTCTCCTGGCTGGCTCGCCATAATGAATTGCGGTGAAAAATCAAGACCTGACAATTCTTATAAAGATTTGAAGGGACGGTATGTTTAGTAAAGCGCTGGATGCATGTGAGGGATCTTTCCCCTTTAAAGGACATGCGGTGCCCTGTGGTGTCCCCTGAGGAATTAACAATAGCATCAGGGGGGCGTGCATTTTCCCGTTATCACCTTTGCAGCCTGATTCACTGCTGCTTAGCCATTGTGGCGGATATTCAAATGCAGATCGCAGGTATACAAACGCAGAACGCTTGTGCCGCTTTGAGGAGGAGGAATGCTGTTGGCAGGAGACAGCTGAACTCGGAGCTTTAATATATGTACAAATAAGGGAAAGAGAAAAGACCAGATCTTAGCTGATGGTGGAGGGAAGAAGGGGAGATGGATCGATTGTGAGATTGGCTTATTGCCTTATCGATCCTCCAGACCGTAAGGGCAGTAAGGATCACCGAGCCCGGCTCTCCAGAGAAGGTAGCCCGGATAGAAGGTTTGCCCGCCCTACGATTTCTGATGATGAAACAGATTGGCGGGTGGAGGAGAGGAGGAAACAGCGGGAGCAAGAAGCTGAAGAGGAGAGAGTATGGCAGGAGTGAGATTTCGACCAGTACTGTGGAATGTGAAGAATGTCCGATCTCCTGACTCGACATGACAACCAGGAGCGTACGCAACAGCGGAAGGAGGGGAGAAGCCCCGAATAAAGGAGAGAAAGTCCTGAACGGAGATTTACTACCCGCTCTGTGTCCGACGATGATTGTAACCCAGCTGGGAGGTGACAAGGTATTATTAGAGAAGCCCTCATCGAGGGTGAGATTATCCCACAAGCGCTTCCGGTAATCTCTGTCCCCAGTAACCCAAATCAACATCAGTGGGTGGGGCTGGAGTGGAAGCTCGTCTGAGAGGCTGAGAGGGGCAGAAAGTCATAATGCAATATGGGCTAACTAATCCATACGTGCAGACCTTGCTGGACCACATTTTTTACTAGAGGTTTAATTGCTCGGCTTGATTGTAAAAAGCTGGCAGAAACCTGTGACATTCACATTCTCTGGACAGAGACATAATTCTGTCTCTCAGGATTTTTGGAGAAGTACAGAGAGAAGAAGAGTAAACAATCTCCATACCACATTCCACATGGGGAAAACAAAGGAGCAGAGATAAAGATTGTTTTCTCTTCTTCTCTCTGTGCTTCTCCAAAAATCCTGAGAGACAGAATTATGTCTCTCTGTCCAGAGAATGTGAATGCCACAGAAACCTTTTTAAAACCCACACAGAGACTGCTGTGGCAAGCAGACTGACAAAGCTGGGTAGACACTGCCATGGTTGAAAATCTCGGGCTCCCTCAGGGGGACTCTAGGCAGTTTACCACCCCAGACATGATGCTGGGGAAAGGGCCTTTTGCTGAACCACAAACTCAGGCACGTTTACATACAGCAATTTTACAACAGTCTCAGAAGCTGGCAGGGGAAGCATTCCACGCTGTCGCAGACATAGGACTTCCACCACCATCCTATACAACCATTAAGCAAGAGGCAAAAGAGACTTTTATGAGTTTTCTAGATCGCCTTAGAGATGCAATTGATTGAGTTCCGGGAACATCTTCAGATGTAAAAGCTGTGCTGGGGATGCAACTGGCAGTGGATAACCTGAACTCCACCTGTAAGAGGATCTTGCAGACCTTGCCTCGAACTGCCACCTAGGTGGACATGATAGAAGCTTGTTCTAGGGTGGGAACTCCAGAGGAAAAAGCCACTTACCTAGCAGAAGCGATGGCAGTTGCCCTTAAACCACTGGTACAGCAAGGAAAAGGCGACGCCAGCCTGAAATGTTTCAACTGTGGTAGACATGAATGCTTTAAAGCCCAGTGCCGAACTAAAGCTGTGAAGAAAAGTAGGGCAACAGCGACATCTACTGGTTTCACGGGAAACTGCAATAGATGTGATAAATTTGGTCATCGAACCAGAATTTCAGTCGAAATGCAAGAAAGATGGAACACCGTAGGGAAACGGGAAACAGAGCGTGAAGGGGGGGACGTGCAATGACACAAATGCTCCCTCACAACCAGGCGGCTGCCTGGACATCCTCCACTCAGCAACAGCAGGGAGTGCAGGAGTGGACTTGGATACAGCAATAGAAGCAACCCTGGAAAACACCGATGCACAGGTCATCTCATCAACAGCAAACAGACCCTTAGGGCATGGACTTAGTGTCCTGCTGATAGGGAGATCATCCACATCAAAGCAAAGCATTTTTGTTTTGCCTGGACTAATTCATGCAGATTATTTAGTCAATAATGGTGCAAACGTTGAGGCCACCCATCCACATTCCAAAAGGCACAGGACCAGCACAGTTAGTTCCCTTTAAGGCCAAGGTTCCTAGACAAGGGATCATGCTGAGGGGGACTGGAGGTTTTGGGTCAACAGGAACCCCTCAGGTCATGCTTACATTACCATTATCGGGAGCAAAACCAGTTAAACCTATTTAAAACCCAGCAAAACCAGTTTCAGCACCCCAATGGAGGAACTCGCACGACAAAAGCCACATTGCTGGACATGGGTCCAGATGTCACCATTGTTCCCTCGTTTGCATGGCCTGCAACATGGCCTCTGAATACCCAGGGGGCACCAGTTATGGGGGTGGGAGGCATGCAAATGACTCGAATTAGTAAAACATTCTTAATAGTGTGGGTTGATGGAGATGCACGTCTGCGTTCAGGTGAGACCTTACGTGATGAATACAACAATCTGGCTGCTGGGACGGGACGCATTGAGCCAGATGGGTTTCTGTCTCACCAGTGAGGGTTTTTAGCGGTGGCCATTGAGGGGCGGCCAATCCTAAAATTAAAATGATTAACAGAAACGCCAATCTGGGTTGATCAATGGCCGCTGTCTAAAGAAAAGCTTGCCCATGTCAATGAATTGGTCGATGAGCAACTGAAAAGGGGGCCTATCATACCTTCTATGAGCTCCTGGAACGCACCCATTTTTACAATCCCTAAAAAATCAGGAAAATGGAGGTTATTACATGACCTTCGAGCCATTAATTCCATAATGCAGGATATGGGACCCCTGCAGCCCGGCCTACCCTCACCACCAATGTTACCTGTCAATTGGCAACTGTTAATTATCGACCTAAAAGATTGTTTTTTCACAATCCCCCTGCACAAGGATGACCGTGAGAAGTTTGCCTTCTCAGTGTCATCCATTAACAAGGCAGAGGCAGCAAAGAGGTATCAATGGGTTGTATTGCCACAAGGGATGCAAAATTCTCCCATGATGTGCCAACTGTATGTCGCCTGGGCGCAAGCCCCGCTGAGAAAATGATACCCACAGTATCTTATCTATCAGTACATGGATGATATTCTTATAGCAGGAGAACATCTAGATATAGCAACCCTGCTACCTGCCTTACAGCAACAATTCCAAGAGGCAGGCCTTCAAATTGCCCCTGAAAAAGTCCAACAACAGGCCCCATGGAAATATTTGGGTATGCTTATCACTGAAGCCCAAATTTGGCCCCAAAAATTAACTATTTGTACATAAATTCGGACTTAATCGAACGTTCAAAAATTAATTGGGGACATACAGTGGATTCGTAGTACTTGTGGCATAACTAATGAAGACCTCGAGCCCCTAATGCCATTATTAAAGGGGAGAAATCAGGCCAATGTGCTGCACAAACTGACTGAAAAACAACAGAAGGCTCTGACTCAAATTGCCACAAAACTGGGTAATTCCTTTGCAGATCATTGGTCCCCTACTTTGCCATTGTCCGTGGCTGTGCTGAGTAAAGAAAAACACGTGATGGCTATACTAATGCAGTGGGATGGCCAAGCTAAACAGCCACTACAAATCTTGGAATGGGAGTTTTTATCATTTAATTTGAAAAAATCCTTGACCGCGCAAATGGAGGCTATAGCAAAAATTGTGATCAAGGCATGGAAGCGGACAGTGGAAATTGCAGGAATGGAACCCCAAAATATTCTTCTCCCATTAACAACGGACTATTTGCAATGGTCATTACAGAATTCAGATACCTTACAATGGGCATTGTTGAATTTTCAGGTCTCATTAGCACTCATTTTCCCCCCTCATAAGCTTTTTTCTTTGCATCAACAGGTGGAAGAACTACCTTGGCTATCAAGGCAACCTGTAGAAGGCCTCACGATTTTTACTGATGCCACTCGAAAGATTTCTAAAGCAGGTCTTACTTGGCAGTACAAAGGCAAATGGCTCAGTGAAATCCTTGAGGGACCAGGACACTCTTTACAGGTTCTTGAGTTATGTGCTGTTATCAGGGTGTTTTAAAAATGGCCAAATGATCCCGTTAACATTGTTTCTGATTCTCTCTACGTAGTAGGTGTTGTCGAGCGCATGGAGCGAGCATTACTGAAGGAAATTCAAAACCAGCGGCTGTGGCAAGTCTTTTTGCAACTGTGGCAGTTACTTAATTCTTGCAAGCAGGATTATTTTATTACCCATTGTCCTGTGTTGACTGTATGATGCTTTTATCCCCAATCGTCTGTTCTGTTTATGCTGAATAATAAGTTTTGCACCTTTAAGACTTGTCCCAGGAGTGAAGGAGGGGGGGGAGAAGAAGCGCGGAGATTGTTTTCAGAAACGGCACTCACTCCTCCACGTTCCTGCTCCTGGACTGTGTTGTCTGCAGATGGACAGACAGCGAGACAGAGCTCATCTTTGCTTTTAGTTCGTTTTAGCTAGCTGAGGCGAAGAAGTTCCCTGGACTGCGGCTTTTCCTTTTCTTTGGACCTGCTCAAACCTGCTCTGGACTGAGCACCCAGAAGAGCAGTGGCAGCTCGCACCTGTGGCCCAATGGGCCGGGCCTGGGCCGCGGCATTTCCAAGCACCGGAGGGACTGATAACAGACTGAGTGAGCTGAACTGCAGCCCGGGGAGGGGACTTTCTGAGTTTGTCTCTCTTTTGGGGTGGCAAGTTTTATTGTTTAATATTGTTTAGGTTTTCTTGTTTAATAAACAGGTTTTTCCACTTTTCTCCAAAGAGGTATTTTTTCCCGAACTGGTTGGGGGGAAGGGCCGATTGAATCTGCTTCCTAGAGGAACCCCTTGGGGATTCTCTCCCAAATTTGCCCTGAACCAGGACACCCATATACGGAGTCACTCTGGATTGACGGGAGGCCTGGCCTTAGGAAACGAGAAAGCTGACCAATTGGTGGCACCACTTTGCGGTTCTGCTTCTCCTAACATTGATAAGTTTGCCCAGGCCAGAAGGGCTCACGAGTTTTTTCACCAAAGTGCAAAAGTTTTACACAAACAACTAGGAATATTGCTGCAGGATGCTCAAGGAATTGTCACAACCGGTCCGCAATGCCAGGGCATGATTGGCGGATTGGGTCCTCGGGTCAACCCTCAGGGCCTGGGGCCCTTGCAGTTATGGCAAACTGATATAACTATCTATGCCCCGTTTGGTCGCTTTAAACGCATTCATGTAACCATAGACACCTTTTCTGCCATGGTTTGGGCCACTCCTATGACAAGCAAAGGATCTCATTTTGTCATTCGACACTTGTGAGGCTGCTTTGCCATAAGGGGCTTGCCGCAGGAAATCAAGATGGACAATGGGCCAGGATATATAGCCCGACGGACCCAAGATTTCTTGGCTCGTTGGGGAGTGAAGCATAGCACAGATATTCCACGTAACTCCACAGGACAAGTTATCATTGAAAGAACACATCAGGTATTGAAAGGGCTGCTTGATAAACAAAAAACGGGGGAGGATGGGCTGAGCCTGCAGGACAGAGTGCTGAAAGCAGTTTATGTTATGAATCATCTACGGTTAGTAGGTACCCGTAGTGATCCACCAGCATAAACACATTACTCAGGTTTGCAGCAAGATTCTGAATCGATACAGCACTGACCGAAAATTTGTTTTAAAAATCCTATGACATGGTTATGGGAAGGACCTGCAGATTTATTAATGTGGGGTAAGGGTTATGCTTGTGTCGTTACAGACAAAGGACCCTGAAGGGTGCCAGTGAAATGGGTTCGCCCCAGGCTTGAGAAGGACACTCTGATCTCTAATATCACCAGTGAACCAACAACCAGCGCTACCTGAAAACATCAATTGCCCTCAGAACTGTGAATGCTTCTGCTATCCTTGGGTGAGATTAGAACGTGTGGGGTGTGGATTAGATAGGTGATATCAGTACAAAGGAGGAAGCTTCCAGAGGTGTATTGAGTGCAGACATTGGCACTCCCAAGAATTCAATACCTGGGTGGTATTATCCCAAATGACAGGAACAACGGTTAATTCCCCAGAAACCTGTCAAGAAGCGCTGAGCTTGTTTGAGTCTCGGGAGCAATTGGGGCAGGCTATTCGGTAGTTTCATAATGAACGCCGAAAGCTCGAGCAAAAAGAGAGAGAGAATAAGATCAAAGCTATTGAATGTGGGAAAGGAATATTTATCCCTGGGACTTGGGGAGTTAGACCGGATCAGTGGGAACAAACAAAGCGGAGGCGAGAAGAGAAGAAAAAGAGAAGATAGAATAGGAGAAGGGTGCAAAGAGCAAGAGGCACTGTCAGTTTGGATTTTATCCCTGATCTCATAGGGGAAGGGTTTTTTACCAATGATCAGGATGAAAAATAGTCTTAAATTAGATGTGCGGGTTTTTGGGGGTCTCCCTCTGTTACTTGTAATATGTGGCAACATCTGTAGTACAGAAGAAATTAACCCGCCGGGATGGCATTGACAGAATATGTGGTTTACTTGGGCCAGTGCTACTGGGGTGGACTCCTTTTGTTTATCCTTAGCCATGCCAGGAGATCCTTTCCGCACATGTTTAATTGGTATCCCAGTAAGTAATTTTACTGTTTTTACAAAATGGGTAGGAGCCGGAGGAAAGCCATATGTGGGAGCAAATAGATCAAGTGCGGAGAATCGCTGGTGTAACATAACCAGAGGTGGTACAAAATTGGACGTGTGCAAAAAGTTGGGGATTAGGCCGAACGGCGAGGGCTTCCAAGCAAGTATGATAACACAATGACTGAATGAAAGCGGACTAGAGCCCCAAGAACTAGACCTGTTAGGATCGGTACCTGGGAATTATTGCTTGTTTTTAACTACTTTTTAAACCCAAAATCAACTGATATGAGCAATGTCCTAGTCCCACGACCCAAAAATAATAGTGTCATCCTTAATCCCAATTCTCCATGGTATCAGAACGTGACCAAATATTGCCACAATTGGACTTATCCTGGAAGTGCTGGCGAAAATGCGACTGTAAGAAAACTTCCATCAGGTGTCTTCGTAATCTGTGGGGATAGGGCATGGCCCGCAATTCCGAGTAATTCATTTGGTGGTCCTTGTTACTTAGGAAAGCTAACCACATTTGCCCCTAGCATGCGCGAAATGCTGAATCAGACTATTTGGAGAGCGGGACATAACAAGAGAACTAAAAGAGCAATCACAACCTTGGGACCTGATTGTGACAATCACATAGAGTTTTGGGGCACTCCAGCACGAATAATAGCATCATTCCTTACTCCAGGTGTTGCTGCTACTCAAGCTTTGGCTACATGTAACAAGCTGGGATGCTGGACAGCCAAACAATTAAACATAACTTCAGCTATTTTAAATCAGATGCTCACTGATGTAGATAGTATTAGACACGGCACACTGCAAAATAGAGCTGCTATAGATTTTTTGCTATTAGCACATGGGTGCGGGTGTGAGGATTTTGAAGGAATGTGTTGCATTAACCTCTCCGACCATTCTGCATCCATTCACAAGCAACTCAAGCAATTACAGGATAACATGAGGAAATTGACTGTGAATGACTGGGGTTTGGATGAGTGGTTTGAGGGATGGGGAATAACTGGATGTTTGAAAGATATCGTAAAGGGAGCTTTATTATAACTATTAGTCATTATTATACTGCGTTGTATTATTCCATGCATAATAAAATTGGTGACTCGCATGGTAGAAAATACAGTAAAAAGGGTTTGGCTGGTGCAAGAAGAAGAAGGGGGAATTGTAGCAATGTATTTGCATAGCTTAGGCCACAGCGTGCTCCAGCCAAACCACTTTTAGTTATTCTTATCAGCACCCTCTGGAATTTGTCAAGGTTACTAAGACAGAAATTGTGCTAAATTAAGAAAGAAAAGGCTGAGAAATAAAATGCCAAGACCACAAGAACTAGATAAAGGAGGGCGGTGAAGCACCTGGACTGCAACCAATCACATATCCTGAAAAGTGTGTGTGCAGAGCGCATGGACAAGATAGAGGCACCAATCAAGAAATGTGTGATCAGCGTGTGCAGTAGTGTTTAGAATGTATGGCTAGAACATAATATAAAAAATACAGTAGCTTCTGCTTAATCATATTGGTTAGTTGTCCAGGAGTCCTGATGTCCTGTACAGTAACAGCAACAAGATTAATAGACAAGTACACAAAAAAAGAGGATGATTAACATACTAAAAGGCGATCACCAACCAAGGCCTCGCGGCCCAAAACAAAAGACAAAAATGGCGCCTTCCCCGCCCCCCCCCCCCCCCCCCCCCCCCCCGCAGTGGACTACGCAGTACCTGGAAAGCTAGTTAGTCCGAACAGGAGCTACACTGCCAAAACAGTGGCTCCCTCCCCCCGGGGTGGTGGTGGTCCTGGTGGCAGCCCTGGTGGGCGCTGTGTCTTGTGGCGAGGCTCTCGGCGGCTGCAGCAGTAGCAGCAGTTGCATCATTCTGTGGCTTCAGCAGCAGTTACCCCTTTTTGCAGCTTCAGCAACAGTTACCACTTGCCACGTGTTTAAGGAACCAGTCTCCCCTTTTCCCCAACGGAGGTAAACCTGCACGAACTTCTGGCGGCTCGCCATTTTCTGCTGAAACCATGCTCTGGCCATGATGTAGGTGGTATGGAATTAAACAGTGCTAGAAACTCCACCCCTCCTTTATTCTGTACCAGGACAATACCACAGCAAAAGAGAAAACCCCAGAGAATAGTCTGTTTTACCCATGGCGGGAATCAGTCAGTGAGTGATCTCTACCCATCCTTATGTCAATTCGTGAACCTTTGTCATATTTCCTCTCCCCTGTCCAGCTGAGGAGGGGAGTGGCCAAGTGGCTTTGGTGAGTGCTTAGCATCCACCCAGGGTCAAACCACCACACACAGTACTGTCCATACTATTCCTTATTTTAAGAGGAAAACAAACAAAAAACCAAATTGTGGGATGTGCCCATGGGGAGGACAGTGTGGGAATGCCATGGGAAACTAGAATCATTTAGCATAAGGCATTTCCCCAGAGTCCTCTGCCCCCCAATGCAAATGAGCACATGCCCATCACCTGTCAGTTTATGGTTGTCATCTACCCAAGTTCTGGAAAGTTCCCCGTTCTCGTTGTTTCTAATGGTTCCCTCTGTAAACCACTCCTTCCCTTTTCCCTCATTGGCCCAGTTTATGTTACCCCCATCCCTTACACCCTCTTCCCATTGGATCATTTGTACCCTAGTTACTCCTTCCCTCCCCAGTTATATACTCTGGCCCCTCCTTCTCCGGGGCTCTTGGAGTCTGCCTCCCCTGAGTGTGGTTGTCTCTCTGCCCCTATTTCTGCCTCCCTACTCCTTCGATCAATCCTCAATAAACCCGCTCGGATTCCAGCAGCTCAAGAGTCCTTCCGTCTTCCTGGTGGGGATTTTAATTACGCTATCCAGGCACCCGTTGACCAGCTAACTGAGGGTTACCCTGCAGGACTCGGTCCGGGGTAGCCTATACCCAATCAAACAAAAAAATAAGCCCACACAAACTAATTTGCTGTTCAAGACCTCTGATTCATATCAGTGAAACCCATCAAGCCCAGATAGTTGTAACCTGCAGCTTCTCAAACTAAGAGTAATGTACTGGAAAAGCCTCTGAATTAGGACGACAATGCTAAATTAACTCACATTGGAAGCATTGCTTTAACTACTTTCTGCTTTTCTAAAAGCATCTTGAATTCTACAGGTATCTATGCTATTTTCCACAATTTGTTTGGTTGTTGTGTTTTGTTTTTTATTTGTTTTGTTTTGTTTCGTTTTGTTGAGGGAGAGAGGGAGGAGAGGGGAGAGATTTAAGAAAATCCTTTGTTTCCATTTCTGTGGTCCATATGTTCTTCATAAAAGTTTGAGGAAACTGTAAAAGTCAGATCAGTAAAACAGTGGCAAGAAGAAAGACAACTAAATGCTCATATTTTAAATTCAAAACTATTGACCATCTGTTGCAGATTAGCACTTGTCTAACCCAAAACATCTTGTCACCTCTGAGATGGGAAACATGTATGTTTATGAAAATTCAGAATTTTAGAAGCATATAATGTACTTGGGCGGGTGGAGGAAAACAAAAATATATATAGCTTATTTAGCAAGTTTGCAAAAGTACAGAACACAGTTTGTAACAGGAATGTAATCTGCTAGGTAGAAACAACTTGTAACAGAACACATAAGAATTTAGTTGCTAGGTAAAGGCCATAAAGATAAGAAAACTCAGTAAAGCAAGACTCAGGTATTGTTGAAACCCATAAAGCAGAACCTTTTGCTTAAGGAGCCAGCAAGAACCAGGCTCCTAGTTTTGGCCAGGGCAAACTGACCTGAGAGAAAGCCAAACCTCCACCATGCCTGCCCAGAGACAAGGTCAAGCAGCAAACACCTGAGGAAGACCTCTTACTTCATCAAGAAGACCCCTGCCCACGACCCCCCAGGGGGCGTGGCACCACAGAAGACTAATTATAATATAAAGCGCAAGGAGGCAGAGAGTGGGCAGGGAATGAGCGGGCAGGGAGGCGTGAGCTTGGGGGATCAATATGTATTTAAACCTGAAACCTGTCTTAGCCAGGTACACACATCTTTGGTGGAAATATCTCCCATGTGTCCCAGCTGGAATAAAACATACCTGCTTTAAAATTTTTAATTGTAAAGTCCTTATGCCGCAACTCACCTCCTCCTTCACCATCATGTCCTGTCAGATGGTGCTAAACCTATATTTTACCTCAGTGTACTAGCCTACCTGAATCAGTCTCAGAAATCATATATCCTAGCTGTTGAAAGGAGTTAAACAAAGAATTTTGTATTTTTGCCTAGCTTGGTAGTTTGTTTTTACTTGTTTTTGTAGTTTTCCTAAACATCGTAACTTTCACTTTATAATTTAGTTTTACTTCCTTGATTTTGCTTAAACTTTGTAACTTTCAATCTATAGCTTAGTTTTACCATATAACCACCATTCGTATCTTTGTTTTAATTGCTATTTAGACTATTAGCTCATAGTAGAACGTTGATAACAAGGGACTGAGAAGATGAGCAAACCTCCCCAGCTGTGGCTTGATTACAGTGCCCTAAGACTTCAGAACACTAAATAAGTAGAAACCTGTCAAAATTAAAGACTCATAAGTTTTGCCTTGCTGAGGCTAATTGCATGAATCTCACGTTACCAAGATAAGAGGTGAACAAGTCAGCACAGATGGACAGCGCATGCACAAGCACGGAAGCTCAAGCAGAGGACATGATGAGGAAGACGCTGGAATCATATAAAACACCCCAAAAATAAAGAATGCAGTTCCGACCAACAGACAGTAGATGACAATCTTGCTCCATGAAAACATAAAGGACCAAAAATCCAAGAAATTTTTAATTACGTACCTATTATGTACCAAGGGGGACAGACTTTGAGTGCAGCTTGGGGAATTCTTTGAATATTATAATGTATAAAACCCCGAGGGAACAATGCCCGAGCAGGCGTGCTTATGGAAAGGGACACCCCCAGCATGTCCAGATACTGAATAAAGGAATGCTTTCTTAACAAATTATGCCATTATGTGATTTTCTTTGAATCACTGTACTTTTGCACTTCCACAACTTTACTTCCAAAACACCTGCATTCTGAATGTTAGTAGTCCAAACCACAGGTGGATTATGTCTGTATTGTAGAAGCAGGAGCTAATTGCATGCTTTTAAACTACTCTTTTATCTCCCTGTCTCAATTGTCATCCTGGCTTTTAGACCTCTGTGACTTACCTATCTTTTCATCTCCAAGTATTTGAAGTTTTCCTTGGAAGTTTGACACTGGCACAATGCCAGCGCACCCATGAAAATGCACCTTCCCAATAGAAATGCTGTGAGATGTTATCAGGAACAGAGCAGAGCAGGCCCAAACTTAATAACAAAGAAAAAAACTTTATTAAAACTACTACTACTATAAAAGACACACACACTAAATCCAGGATGAAGACCCTCTAAAACATTCCTCCTCCCACCCAATTCCAACAAAAACCACAGTGAGACATCACCCGGGATTCCTGATCAAGTTGCCACCCTTCAGATAATCAATACTCAGTCCATCAAGGGAGAGAGGAGTCTCTCTTGCACCATAGACCCCCCCCCCCCCCGCGCCCCAGGAAACACAGTTGCCACCTCCTGTGTTTCCATGTCACACATGGCAACTGCCCGGAGAAAATCTGCCAGTGTGACACTCTCCTTTCCATGTCACAGTGCTCTCACCACCACGCATGGACAGACTGCCCATAGGGCTCCTTTAAGGATGCTTTGCCACGGACCAAAAGAGACAACAGTTCAGCTTCTCATCTTGGGACTACAGTCCCCCCCATTTTCCCCTGGGGCCAAGGGTCCAAGAACAGAGATCATCTTCTTCCTGAAGACAGAGGGCATCACCATTCCCTCCTCAGCTTTCCTCTGTTCTTGCCATTCCTGTGCTGTTAGTTGCTGAAGCAGGTCTCCTTGGGTCACCACTGCATCCCCCTAAAAGGCAGTCTCTATTGCAGGAGAATTTGGTTCAGTCTATGGCTAACAAGAAAAGTCCAGCCAAAAGCTACTCCATCATCTCCTCCCACCTAAAAATTTCTTCTTCTAACATCTCAGGTCCCGGACTGTCTCTCTTCCACTATAAATCGAGGAGGAGTAATATTTTACAAAGCCTTCATTTTCCAGGATAGGGTTAAAAGTTCAGACTTCCCGGACGGCTGAAATCTCAGCCCAGAACTCCCGTCTCCCACACTGGGCATCTCCCCCCCCCCCCCTTGTCCTTTGGCGGCAAATTTCCAGGTGCTGTCAGGCTCTCTGTCTCTTTCCCTCTGGGGGGGGGGGGGGGGGGGAGAAGAAAGGCATCTCTGCTTCTCTCCACCCTTCCATCTGCAGGAGCTGGCTCGGTTCCAGAACTTCAGCCCCCTCGGCCTACCTGGACCAGGCCGCATGGCTTCCCCTCCCCACCCAGCCCGTGGCTGGGCAGGGGAGGTCTGCACTCTCTGACGACCGGAACCAAAAAGACAGTTCCCCTGGAAGTTCTTGCTTTTAACCCCCTGTGTTCTCAGAGGCGTGTCCATGCCTTCAGCAGTCACTCCAGGTGCCAATATCCAAACCTGACCACTGATTGGTTTGACCCAACTTCCTGAAAACATTCACTTCCATGTCAAACCACGACAAAGTGTCAACGCTTGAAAACATATTTTCACATTTCTCTCAGTTCTAGAATTGTCCCTGGTTTTTAAATGTGAATAGAGTCCTATCTTACAATAAGAAAATTACTGGAAAAGCCTATGGGATAGTTCGAGTAATTTTGCCCGCTCACTTTCCCTGCTGTGACGACGAAAGATAGTTGGGTCTTCGGTCTTCTTGGGCTTTCTCCGCACCCCTGCACCCTCCCCCTACCGTCAATGATGGGCAGTGCGATTTGTGCTAAGATAAGAACACCAGGTGGGAATTGCAGGAGGAACTCTCTGAATGCTCGCACAATTAACGCATTGCAGAGATGGGGGAGCTGTGATGATTGTGATTGACTTTGGTACACATCGGCCTGCAAAAGAGTTTAAAATGCTGCTGGAGAACGGACCAACTGGTCTCCCGCGATTGCAGGCAGCTTCTGGGTGGATCCCTCCCCTCTCCCCAGCAGGGACAGCTGCAAGGTACATCCAGCCCAAAAGATGGGAAACACTCACTTTTGGATGGGTGAGTAAAAGCACTAAGATCTGGTCACATATGTATATAAAATCCTAAAGTAGCTCCATAGATGCTTTGTTATTGTGCATTCTGCAAGGCCAAAGACTGTAAACCTGTATGTTTCTAGCCAAACCTGCTGATATTTTAACCCTTTACACCCACTTATACTGCATTGGCAACATTTAGATACTGTATTAGCAATAAATCTAATCATAATCAGCCACATAATCAATGTCATACTTCTTGCACCTGACCGAGAGTCTTCTCTCTACTACTCTGCCACACCTGGTTTCAAAAATACCTGGAAGAGAACCTCTAGTAATCTCCCATAACAGCATTTTATATTTAGCTTGTTACTCCAAGAGCCCAGTCTAGAAACATGACATTTTTATCCCACCACAAGTCCGTGATTTATAGGCAACCTTAAATCCTTCCAAAGGAAGATTTATTTTGCTCTGCCCACCTCTATGACAAATTTTTTGTTTAGCTTTCTTTATATAAAACCCACATAACTCCATGACTTGCAGAAAAAAGGCATATTTAATGGAACAGCTTTTTCAAAGAGACTACTCTCATATTTGGTATTTAATATTTTAAAATATTGTGCAGTAACCAAGGACCTACAGGTATTTCTGTCAAAATATACTTGAAGTATATGATACTGTTAAAATTGTAATTAGCCAGAAGAGAGCAACTGAAGTAATATGCTACAAAACATTTTATTAGGCGATATATTGTTAATAAACATATTTTTTTAAAAAGAAGCTGCTGAGACACAATCCCGGCTCAATGAGCTAAAAAAGTTAACCATAACCTGCAATAATCAACATGCTTTTTAGGCCAATATGATAGTCACATATAAATTTGAGATGTAACAAAAGCCAGCAATTAGAATAAGAGGTCCACGTAAATATAATCACAGCAAAAAGGGCATAAGTTTTCACTTTGAACAATGTGTCAGGATAATTGTATACCAATGCAAAGATATTCTTTGTGATCTGTGCACCACTGTAAGTCATTCTGTTGCAATCAGTCATATGAAGCTTCATCTCCTTAATCTTAAAATACATTTTTGTCTACTAACACTGAAAAAAAGGTCCAAAAGGATTCAGGAATTTGAGGGAGAGGAGGAGTAAAGAGGAAAGTGATTATTCATTTCCAACGTAGAAAAGAATTATTCTCCTTTATGCATCTTTCCCTATTCTAGTCTTAGTGGCACAGGTAAATTTTACATACAGCATATTTGGCTTGTTAAGAAACAGTATGAAAAACATCCTAAATTTTACACAATATATGCTCACATTATTATTACTGTACAAACCTGCTAGAAATAGTTCTCAGCAAAAGCCAAGGAACTCTTTGCAGCTGCATAAACACAAAGTCTTTAGGTTAAAGTGTATCAACTTAGAATTACATTTCATAGCCACTATTAAATGAGTATGCTGAAAAAAATTGTAAAAACAGCTAAATACACTTCATCTCTTACTGGAAAATACATTCACATTGTGAGACTAGAGGAATATTTTTGGATGTCATCCTCCTCAAGAATATGAGTAACTTCACTCCTATTTACTACCAGAAAAAATAAAACAAACTTACCTTTAACACTTTTTCTGTTAACATCAGCTCCTTTTTCAAGTAAATACTGAGCAATTTCTTTGTGGCCTTTGTAACATGAGATCATCAAGCATGTATGCCCATGACGGTTTGATACTTCCAAGTCTGCTTTGTGTTCCACAAGGTATTTTACTATTTCCAAGTGACCATCAAAACAGGCTGCTCTAAGCGGAGTTGAATTTGTTAGAGTTGTGTTGTTGACAGATGCACCATGATCCAACAGACACTGAACCACCTTCAAGTGTCCAGCAGCTGATGCTGCCCATAATGGTGGAGCGCCTTCAATGATCTCACCATCAAAATTAACCGAACCACCAATCTCTATAGAAGCAGAGCAATAATCCAACAAGTATTCCACCATGTCAACGTGCCCATAACGGGCTGCTATCAAAAGTGGTGTGGCACCGTTGGTTTTTTCTGACATTAGTAAGGCCACCTCTTCTCTGGTTTTGCTTGCCAGTAACTTGGAAAGGAGACGCAGCTTGCCATCACGAACTGCATTGAACACTGCTGTCTTTAGATCCATTTAGTCTGTACCTCTATTTCTTGAAGGATACACACCTGCCCTTTTCAGAGTCACAAACAAAAGCTTATTGGAAACACACAGCCTCAACTTTTTCTCAGATCAGACAGATGGGAAAACATGGAGATGCTGAACAAGGTCCTGACAAAGCAGAGGCTTCACTTGATAACTCTGCAAAAGAAAAGGTTCTGGATGTTTTTACCTTCTACTTCTCAAATAAGTATGTACAATTACATTTTTCTACAGCTATACTCAAACAAACCACTGGCTGTGGTGCACCAACATCCAGCTGCCGTTCATGGGACTTCCCTGGACTGCACAGTATCTCTTAAAGGAAGATATTGATCAGGAGGCCAGATCCTAGAAGTGCGCTATGCATATCATTTGCAGGAAAACACTTTCCCCTCACAACATAACAAACCGTACACTTGTATCAACTTCTGCTTTTAAGCACAGCCTAAGCAAAGAACCATGAGCCCCATCCCCTCAGGTCCTCTGCGGAGCCCTATAGTCACAAACACGCACGTCCCCGTGCTACCTCCACCCTACTGGCGAGGGAGTAATTTCAGAGCCTGATCGGAAAAACAAAACACGTCCTTGCCACAGTACACGGCCGAAACCCCGAACTTGCCCTTCCATCACAAACACCCTCAGCCTGCCCAAAGGCCCCCGCCTCCAAACCTCCTCCTGCAAGACCTCCCACCCCAAAGCTGGCTACCCCCCCCCCCCCCCCCCCCCCCGCCGCCCGCCCCGGATTACCCCGTGCCTCGCTTCAGATCGTCCCTCTATTTTCTACCTCTAGTCCAACAACCACCCGCCTCCCAAACCACCCTAGAGTCCCCAAAAAAAACTCTTCCCAGTTCCCTCAGAACCGCTCCTCACACGATCGCTGGGACAGGGCGGCCTCCACCGCCTGCGCGGAGAGGCGGCAGCAGTGGCACTGCCGCGCCGCCCACAACAGGCGGGGAAGGACCCAAGGGTGCGAGCTACCTTCCCAGGACGCCACCGGCTCTCTCCCACCTGAGCCACCTTCACATGGAAGCGCCCGCCGCCTCCCCCACTCCATCCAGCTCCTCCACGACAGACCAGTCCCCACAGCGACGAGCCTCTACCACCAACCCTACACTGCGAAACAGAGGAAACTACCAAGCACATCCCGGCCACCGCTACGTCCAATGAGAAACACGCCTGAGCGCCGCCAGCCACTCGGAGCAGGGCGGGAGGTGGGACTACGCCGTCGCACAATCTACGCTGAGAGTGGGGCGGTGCTGGCGGACGGTGGCGATGCGGTAGGTGTCCTCTGGAGGGGCGGTGCTGGCCCCTCGCACCGCCCTCCACTATAGCGCGTGCGGGCTGGCAGAACGCAGCGGGAAGGAGGTAGGCTTTGATTAGCTGTGGTATGTGGGGATCAGGTACGGGTGGTTCTTTTTCCCCAGCCCGTGTCTTCTTTTCCTTTCTCTAGAATAAAACAAAGGGCAAGGCAGCGCTAGAGCGGAGTGTGCACCGGCGGGGAGGAATGTCACAGGGGTGAGGGGACAGCGGGGGCGCACGGTACCTGGAGAGGGGCGCTTCCATGAAGAGTAGCAAAAACCCGCAGGGCTGCAGGAGGAAATCCTTCACGGCTGACCATGTGTGGATCTGCTCAGCAGTTCTGGGCAATAAACCCATCCCCTGCAGTGGGATGCAAAACCTGCCCTGTCTAGAGAAAGAAAAGTGGGTGTTTCCTCCTCAGAAATAGATTGGTTTACTGCTGAATTGAATGGGGGGGGGGGGGTAATTCGATGCTCCATTGAGTGGGAGAGGCGGCCATGAAGGTCTGCAGAGCCTGCAGTTTGTAGGCAGACCTTCCCTGACCACCCCTGCTGTGGGGCAGAGTGAGAGGCTGGTGTGGGGGCTTCAGTGCCCTGTTGTGCCTGTGGGGAGGGATGGGAGCCCAGATGCCCTCATAAAAATTTGCAACTGGCCCGTGCTGACTGAGAAGGCAGGACAAAGTATAGAACTAATAGGGTAAATATTTCTTCCTGTGCATGAGGTGTCCCAGACAAATTTGGGCACTCCAAATGTGGTTTTACACAGGGTTCTTATACCTTTCAAACATTCAATACAACACAATTTGACAAATCACTAACATATGCACACGCTACCCATTAATAATCATAGTAAAATTTTGTAAAGCAACTATATTTTTGCAATATTCTTGCTGCTTGTCTCTTGACTCAAATGTCCCTGCAGTCAGTCTTGCTAGTTACTTAGCTATGATGCCAGATAATGCTGGGTTTCAGACACACATTAGATAGCGGCTAGGATGCTGGCATTATCTTGATCGTCCAGGGGTATTCTTTATCCTTCACGCACAGCTCTAAGCTTCCAAAAAGCAGTGTCTTTATTTCCAGGGCCAGGCTGTCCTTTAGACTGTTTTACTTAAGCATGAACAATACTGAAGTCTCCAATAAAATTCCACTACCGCATTACAGTATATAATGTGAACTAGAATAAAAATGTGGGTGTTGAATGGTGTTGCTTTTTGTTCTTTTCTCCTCTCTCCGACTTCCTTGTTTTCGCCCGGTTACAGTTTCCCGGGGCGCTGGCCAGGCGCTTCCGGGAGCAGCCGGAGAGAGAGAGGCAACAAATACCTTTGTGGGTTCGTTTGATACGGACAGAGCTGTTTAGAGAGCGCGAGCAAGACCGGGATAAAGAGACTCAAGAGATTGGACACTTGTTGTGCAGTCCAAAGTAGGTTGTATTTGCCCAATCGCCGCACGTACAAGTGACCCCAATCTCGGGTCCAGACAAAGGTTTTATAGGGGAAAATAAGAGATAAGGTGAAACCAATAGAACAATGCCCAGTGTGAATACATTATAGGTAAAATCCAATGGGAATAACTCCAGGGGGAAGGATGAATACATGTAAAAATACAGAATAGAAACTCCAGCTTTAGGTTTAGGAAACAGAAACTCCCATCTCAAATTCACAAAGCCTTTTTGCTCCGTTTGCGTAGCTGCACACTGCAACATCTCCCTCTTTTTTGTTTAATAAAATGAACGGAGCTTTGGGGGAAGGAGAAACTGCGGCTATCAAACTGCAGTGTTGTTTTGTTTTCCATCTTCCCACCATTCTCCTCCCGTGGTGGCAGCAGCAACTACAACAGGTGCGGAGGCTGCAAACTTGGAGGAAGCAATGCTAAAAATTATTCGCTTGAGAATCCCAAATGATAGCAAAACTAAAAGAATTGCAACTACAAAATAACAAATGTCCTTTAGAAGGGACAACACCCACCCAGAAAGATCCCAGCCCTTAAACATGCCCTTGAACCAGTCCTCATTCTCCTGCTTCACACTGCCAATGAGGTTTCTCATCTCCTGGATGGACGATTGAACACTTTGGCCCTTTGATGACAAGTTAAAGCAACACAATCCCTCAAATTCTTTGCATCCATGCCCATGTGCCAACAGCAGGAAATCGATAGCTGCCCTGTTTTGCAGGGTGGCTTTCCTGGTAATTTCCTCGTCTGCAAGCAGGTCACTCAAGGCTGCTGATGTTAAACTTGCCTGCTTCATCACCCAGCATTCCAAATTGCCTAATTCACTCAACGCTTTGGCTGCCGCTACCCATGGTAGGAACACAGAGATGGCAACCCTTTTTGATTTTGCCCAGTGGTAAATTTCAGCATCACAATGTTCATCAAATTGACTTGCACTCCGTTTAGTAATTTTTGTTTCACCTTTTGTTTGCCCAGTTGGAATTTGAGTCATGTTGGGGGAAGCAAGGGAAAGATGCCCCAGAGTGCATGGACCTCCAACCAGACGAGAAGGGATTCCTGGATATGCTCTATCCCCACAGATGAAAAACATTCCCTTTTCCAGCTTGCGGGGATAGAAATCCGTGGTGCTAGGGACCTCTAAAATAGCAACAGCTGTGCACCAATTGGCTTGCTCTGAATTCCATCTTGTATTGTCTGACCTGTGCATATAGTTTTATTTCTTTATCTGGTGAAAAATTAAATTGAACGCAAAATTCAGCTTTTGTGAAGCCCAGTAGTTCTAATTCCTGGGGCTCCCCATCAGCAGCGGGCAAGTCTAGAACAAACTTTTGCCACAGGAGCAGGGGATTCTGAACAGGTATTTTAACACGTTCTACAATATCCTTGTGCTTGTAGAACTCTGCCCAGATATTCGGGGGATTGTTTTCATTCAACTCAGTTTGTAAATGGATCAAAGACTTTGGAAATTCTTGCCCCTTGCTTGGAATCCCTACCAGGCATGTGGACATTGGATTTTCTGCTGAGGCAGTGGCTAAACACAGGTGTTCTTGTTTCAAGGCTTGGGCAAGGGTGACCCACACATTTTTTTGTGGTTGAGGGACGATCCATGTGTCCCCTGTGGACAGGTAGAAGGTCATTTTCTGGAGCCAAATGAGGAGCAGGAACGTAGAAATTGACATCCTGCTAATCTGAAAGAAAAACGAAATCATACAACAGGGTAAACTAACTATAAAAATTCTGCCAGTATAAAGGAAAAACAGGAATTAGGGTTCTCTTCCTCCCTTGCGGCGTTTCCTGTTTGATGCAACTGCATCATTTGTGGGATCTCCAACACCCCCCTGACCCACCCCATTTGTATCATCACGCAGGGTAGGTCTGCGCTCCCCAATTAGTTTTTTTGCTGGTTGGAGAATTCTCCCCCCCCTCCCTTCCCCCCTGAGGAGGCACTGTCCCCCGAAAGGGGCACTGGCTGGTGAAATGGCCTTCCTCATTGCAGTAATAACACCTGCGTTTGGGAGGAGGAGAACTCGATGTTGGAGTTTCTGGGGTTGCTGATGTCGGAGCAACCACTTTTCCCTGAGGACTTTCCACCAAGTCCTCTGCCATCAGGGTGGCTTTTCTTGTGCACTCCTCGATGAGCCGATCCAGCGTAGGTGGAGGTGATGCTGGAAGACCCATGATGACTCGCTGACAGGCATCATTTGCATTTGTGGTGACAATTTCAAATGTGATTTTGTCTCGTGCTTCTTGCCCTTCCACCTTTTTCTTGACCGTGTCTCTCACTCGATCAACAAAATCCATGAATGGCTCTGAAACAGACTGCTTGAGAGCAATATAAGGTATTATAGGTTCTTTTGAGGGCATACTAAGAAATGCCCGTTCTGCTGCGTCTTTTGTGAGGTCTAACACTGGTTTTGAAATCCCTGCTGCCTGCTTTTGGGCTTGATTCCAGACCCCTTCACCCACAAGATGTTCGAGGGTGATCTCATCATCCTCTATATCTGTTGCATAATCGGGACTCTGCAAAATTTCTGGAAGAAGGTCTCCTGCAAACCTTTCCCAAGTTCTTTCCCACATTCTGTATTCTGATGGAGGGAGCAAGCAACTGAACAAGCACTTTAAATCAGTGGGAACTAAGGTGTTAGAATTGAAAGTTGCTTTTAACATGCTCTTAAAAAATTCGCTTTTTTGCCCAAATTCACGTTTTGTTTTGC
Source organism: Vidua macroura (assembly GCF_024509145.1). Taxonomy (NCBI): domain Eukaryota; kingdom Metazoa; phylum Chordata; class Aves; order Passeriformes; family Viduidae; genus Vidua; species Vidua macroura. The sequence goes on along the minus strand of NW_026530535.1, from coordinate 4,479,898 downwards.
AGAGTTCCTTTATGCTTTAGTATGAAAGTGGTTCCCATCTGAGGTTTTGCCCTCTCGCGTTGTACAACACTGGCGTGAGAAACAAGGAGTTTGAATCTCTGCCTGCTTTCTGTTTCCCAGCTTCGGCCTCCCCACCTTTCCCGTCACCATGGGAACCAGAGGCCGGGCCTTGGGAAACAGGAGGAGCGGGGGCAGGGTCCGGAGGCTCGGGGGTGGAGGTTTGTGTGGGAGTGGCTGAGGTTGGTGATGCCGTGTGGAGCGGGGCGGGATCGGGTGGTGCAACCTCGAGGGGTGGAGCTGAAGGAACCACCTGGAGGGGCGGTGCTGTGGGCAGAGGCCTGCAATAGCACTTGGGAGGGGTTTTGTCTGCCGCAAGAGAGGAGAAGGAGGGGTCAGGACAAAGGGAAGGAGGGTCAGGGACTGGTGGGGGGGGGGGGGTACCTGGGAAGAAGGAGTTCCCGCCACGCTTCTTTGTCCATCTTGTGATGAGACAAAGACCCCCGCCACGCGGCCGCCGCCATTTTGTGGCAGTTCATCCCGTGGGGGGTGAGGGAAGGGGTTAGAAGGAGTACAGAAGTTTTTGGAACAGCAACAACTGTGAAAAGAAGCAGAAGAAGATTTAGGAACTGAAGTTTCAACAGAGCAATTAGCATTTTCAGACTGTGGGGGTCGGGGAGATGGGGGAACTAAAGCAGATGGACTCTTTTCAGTTTCCCGCGTTTCCCGACTGTCTGCACCCTCTTTAACAATGTCATAAATTAACAAAAAGATCCTCATGAAACCCTTTTTCACTGAAGGATCCCCCTTCTTGGTGCCTTCTGTTAAAACTGTGCCAACCCCCTTCCAAAAAACTTTCTGCCTCACATCCTGAGCTGAGACGTTTGGAAACTTTAAAGTCAACCACTTTATGAACTTTTTCACAAAACTTTTAGAAAAACTTTCTCCTGACTCTGTCAGGGTTACTTTTACTTGGTAATAAAACTCTTTTTGCTGCTTGGACAACTTCCCACCCATGTTGCCCACCAGCAAGCCTCACCCGCCTGCTGCTGAAAAAACAGAGAAAAAAACCTAAAAAAGTCTAAAACCCGATGGCGGCTACCCCGCACGCAGCGTGCTTGCGTGCCCTCTCCCTCCGCAGGAACAGGGGTTGCCTCCACCCAGATCCACTAACCGGGGCCTTCCCGCATTAGTATAGAATCTTACCGATCCGTCGACCCTTAGAAAACAAAAAACAGCAGCGTTTCCCGGTCTGAAGACGTCTTCTGGGGTGTGCAGAAGCTGCGTCTTCGGTCCGCTGGAAACCACGAAGCCGGCAGGAGCCAGAGGAGTTTCTCAGTGGCGATAGGTCTGCAGAGCTGAGCGGAGGGAGCGGAAGCCCCCTCGGACTCGCTATGGTCCAATCGGCTTTTCCCGCCGGGCGGACTCTGGTGGCTCTGTGGTGGCGGTGCCAGCAGCCGTGTCTCCCGCGTCTGGAAAAGCCCCAAATTGGAGCGCTATCTGCCGCGCTATGAAAACAGTTCCCGCATCAAAGCCACGCGTTCGGGCGCCACTTGTTGCTTTTTGTTCTTTTCTCCTCTCTCCGACTTCCTTGTTTTCGCCCAGTTACAGTTTCCCGGGGCGCTGGCCAGGCGCTTCCGGGAGCAGCCGGAGAGAGAGAGGCAACAAACACCTTTGTGGGTTCGTTTGATACGGACAGAGCTGTTTAGAGAGCGCGAGCAAGACCGGGATAAAGAGACTCAAGAGATTGGACACTTGTTGTGCAGTCCAAAGTAGGCTGTATTTGCCCAATCGCCGCACGTACAAGTGACCCCAATCTCGGGTCCAGACAAAGGTTTTATAGGGGAAAATAAGTGATAAGGTGAAACCAATAGAACAATGCCCAGTGTGAATACATTATAGGTAAAATCCAATGGGAATAACTCCAGGGGGAAGGATGAATACACATAAAATTACAGAATAGAAACTCCAGCTTTAGGTTTAGGAAACAGAAACTCCCATCTCAAATTCACAAAGCCTTTTTGCTCCGTTTGCGTAGCTGCACACTGCAACAGAATGGTGGATGCTGTTGCCTATTATCTGTTCCCAACAAACCTCTCCTGTAGAAAAGCAGGTTGGGTCAGAGAAGCAGGCAATGCAGTCAGGCCCCCACACAACACTCACCACAGCTGGCTCAGTAAGAGAGGCAAGAAAGGCTCTTTTTGTAAGGTTTTATCCCAGTGAAGTACATCACATGAGGCTGAAAGGAACCCGGCGAGAAAAAGAACAACCATGTGGTGCAGGCAGCTTAAAAAGGGGAAGGGGTGGGGGGCGGAGCTAAGGGCAGGGCAAAGAGGATTGGTCTATAGGGGGGGGGGGGTGGCCACCAGTGGTACCAAGCCAGTGAGGGGACAGGGAAAGGGGAAACCAGGGGAAGTCCATGTGGGAGTCTGTCTTTTCCCCCCAGGAGGACTACTCTATGGTAGGTAGTCACTGCCGTTGCCAGGGCAGAGGACTTGGGAATTGACTGAGAGGACAGAGTTCATGGGATGCTACAACTCCTCTTTTTTTTCTTACTAAGAAGACCTCCCCAATGGATTTTTGCATGCACTTAACTAGACAGGGAAACATGACTAAGACGATAAAAACAATTATTATAATCCAAAAAGTTCCTTTGACAAAAGATGCAACCAATCCTGTGAAACCCCACTGTCCGAAAAGTTTATTGATCCAATTTGGGTATTTTTCCACCTTTAAGTCCTTTATTTGCTCCCTCAGCTTCTGGATGCTTGTGTGGATGGATTCTGAGTGTGAAGAGATGTTGAGGCAGCATATCCCTTCAAAGTCTTGGCAGCCATGTCCATGGACAAGCAGTAGAAAGTCTATGGCAGCTCTGTTTTGCAATGTTGCGTGTCTGGTAGCCTCAGTGTCACTAAGCAAGTCACTAAGTGCAGTGGAGGTAGCGTTTGCCTGCTTACTAAGACAACACTCCATGTGAGAGAGCTCACCAAGAGCCTTAGCTGCAGCCACCCAAAGTAAGAAAAGTGAGACAGTGACTCTTTTTGCTTTGTCCCAGTTATAAATTTGGCTATTGCAGTTTTCATCAAATTCAGAATATGATCTCTTTTGGCGTGTCGATTCGCTTTTTTGTTTCCAATTATGTAATAATGTAATGTTCGGAGTGAGGGTAGAAAGCCTGCCAAGGCTACAGGGACCCCCCTGGAGACATGAAAGGATCCCAGCCCACACTCGGTCACCACAGATAAAAAACATTCCCCAGGGCAACACTTTGGGGTGGAGTGAGGACACAGAGAGTATGTGACTGGTGTAATTACACCAATTTAGGTTATTATAGGCTTTGTTAATTGGTGATATATCTTTTTCGTATGTGTTTTTTGCCGGGTCTATTTTGGGCCAATGTTGACTCGGTTGTCTAAAGTAAAATTTGACACAGTAAGTTGCTTTGGAGGACCCCAGCAAGTCCAATTCTTGGAGTTCCTCTATAGCATCTGACAGAATCTTTGTCCACTCATCCCAAGTGTCTACCGGATTGGGCCTCTCACCTGTGGTGCGGAGGAGATCTGAGTTAGTGATAGGCCAGTCATCTGCTACCAAGGGAATCCCTACCAGACACGTGGACAACGGGTTGCCTACGCTGCCCATGGACAGACAGAGATTGTCTTGCTGTAAAGTCTTGGCTAGTGTGACCCAGATGTTCTGACTGGGCTGAGGGACGATCCACGCACAAACTGATGGCAAGGTGGGGAGCATCCAAAATCCTATCTGGAACAGTTGGAGATACCCTGCTGCCTGAGACATAACAGGATGCTTGGGGGTGATGAGTTGATCTGTGAGTTTGAGAAAATGGATTTTTTTTTTTTTTTTAGATTTGTATAACTTTAACAGCCCCTCCTACCTTCCCCTCTTATCCCCTCAGTTTTTACTGAGTAGAAAAGGGGTGGGAAAACAGGGGGGATAACAGTGTAGCAAACTAAAGAGAGGTAAAACTAACAAAAAAAGGGGGGTAACAGTGCAAACAATGAGTGAATAAAATTCAACAGAGTCTTTTGTCTTCAGGAGCAGTGGAGGGTCATCTTCTTCTGTGAAGGACCTTTGTGTTTACAGTCTTTTTCCTTCTCCTCCTCCACACTGCCTGAGTTTGGTCTCTTTCCTGTCTCTGAGGTTCCAGGGAAGTGTCTCTGGGAGCCGCACTTGGCGATTCAATGAACAGCTTGACATTCTTGCTGGGGATCCACCTGGGGCCAGATTCTGTGGACACGCAAGCATAGCCTCTCCCCCAGGTTACTAATGGAAATGGACCCATTATTTGCTTGGATTCAGGGTCTTTGATCAGCACAGGGGGTTTATCAGTGAGTTGAGCTCTGCTAGTGTTGGAGAAATGCCTGATAATGGGGGGCTTTGGCTCTGTGAATGAATTATTAAGCAAGTTGATAACATAGAGAGCCTTACATAATCTTTCTACATTTTGTAGTGTTTCAAGTCCCCCACGCTGCCTTCTCAGTCAGCACGGGCCAGTTGCAAATTTTTATGAGGGCATCTGGGCTCCCATCCCTCCCCACAGGCACAACAGGGCACTGAAGCCCCCACACCAGCCTCTCACTCTGCCCCACAGCAGGGGTGGTCAGGGAAGGTCTGCCTACAAACTGCAGGCTCTGCAGACCTTCATGGCCGCCTCTCCCACTCAATGGAGCATCGAATTACCCCCCCCCCCCCCATTCAATTCAGCAGTAAACCAATCTATTTCTGAGGAGGAAACACCCACTTTTCTTTCTCTAGACAGGGCAGGTTTTGCATCCCACTGCAGGGGATGGGTTTATTGCCCAGAACTGCTGAGCAGATCCACACATGGTCAGCCGTGAAGGATTTCCTCCTGCAGCCCTGCGGGTTTTTGCTACTCTTCATGGAAGCGCCCCTCTCCAGGTACCGTGCGCCCCCGCTGTCCCCTCACCCCTGTGACATTCCTCCCCGCCGGTGCACACTCCGCTCTAGCGCTGCCTTGCCCTTTGTTTTATTCTAGAGAAAGGAAAAGAAGACACGGGCTGGGGAAAAAGAACCACCCGTACCTGATCCCCACATACCACAGCTAATCAAAGCCTACCTCCTTCCCGCTGCGTTCTGCCAGCCCGCACGCGCTATAGTGGAGGGCGGTGCGAGGGGCCAGCACCGCCCCTCCAGAGGACACCTACCGCATCGCCACCGTCCGCCAGCACCGCCCCACTCTCAGCGTAGATTGTGCGACGGCGTAGTCCCACCTCCCGCCCTGCTCCGAGTGGCTGGCGGCGCTCAGGCGTGTTTCTCATTGGACGTAGCGGTGGCCGGGATGTGCTTGGTAGTTTCCTCTGTTTCGCAGTGTAGGGTTGGTGGTAGAGGCTCGTCGCTGTGGGGACTGGTCTGTCGTGGAGGAGCTGGATGGAGTGGGGGAGGCGGCGGGCGCTTCCATGTGAAGGTGGCTCAGGTGGGAGAGAGCCGGTGGCGTCCTGGGAAGGTAGCTCGCACCCTTGGGTCCTTCCCCGCCTGTTGTGGGCGGCGCGGCAGTGCCACTGCTGCCGCCTCTCCGCGCAGGCGGTGGAGGCCGCCCTGTCCCAGCGATCGTGTGAGGAGCGGTTCTGAGGGAACTGGGAAGAGTTTTTTTTGGGGACTCTAGGGTGGTTTGGGAGGCGGGTGGTTGTTGGACTAGAGGTAGAAAATAGAGGGACGATCTGAAGCGAGGCACGGGGTAATCCGGGGCGGGCGGCGGGGGGGGGGGGGGGGGGGGGTAGCCAGCTTTGGGGTGGGAGGTCTTGCAGGAGGAGGTTTGGAGGCGGGGGCCTTTGGGCAGGCTGAGGGTGTTTGTGATGGAAGGGCAAGTTCGGGGTTTCGGCCGTGTACTGTGGCAAGGACGTGTTTTGTTTTTCCGATCAGGCTCTGAAATTACTCCCTCGCCAGTAGGGTGGAGGTAGCACGGGGACGTGCGTGTTTGTGACTATAGGGCTCCGCAGAGGACCTGAGGGGATGGGGCTCATGGTTCTTTGCTTAGGCTGTGCTTAAAAGCAGAAGTTGATACAAGTGTACGGTTTGTTATGTTGTGAGGGGAAAGTGTTTTCCTGCAAATGATATGCATAGCGCACTTCTAGGATCTGGCCTCCTGATCAATATCTTCCTTTAAGAGATACTGTGCAGTCCAGGGAAGTCCCATGAACGGCAGCTGGATGTTGGTGCACCACAGCCAGTGGTTTGTTTGAGTATAGCTGTAGAAAAATGTAATTGTACATACTTATTTGAGAAGTAGAAGGTAAAAACATCCAGAACCTTTTCTTTTGCAGAGTTATCAAGTGAAGCCTCTGCTTTGTCAGGACCTTGTTCAGCATCTCCATGTTTTCCCATCTGTCTGATCTGAGAAAAAGTTGAGGCTGTGTGTTTCCAATAAGCTTTTGTTTGTGACTCTGAAAAGGGCAGGTGTGTATCCTTCAAGAAATAGAGGTACAGACTAAATGGATCTAAAGACAGCAGTGTTCAATGCAGTTCGTGATGGCAAGCTGCGTCTCCTTTCCAAGTTACTGGCAAGCAAAACCAGAGAAGAGGTGGCCTTACTAATGTCAGAAAAAACCAACGGTGCCACACCACTTTTGATAGCAGCCCGTTATGGGCACGTTGACATGGTGGAATACTTGTTGGATTATTGCTCTGCTTCTATAGAGATTGGTGGTTCGGTTAATTTTGATGGTGAGATCATTGAAGGCGCTCCACCATTATGGGCAGCATCAGCTGCTGGACACTTGAAGGTGGTTCAGTGTCTGTTGGATCATGGTGCATCTGTCAACAACACAACTCTAACAAATTCAACTCCGCTTAGAGCAGCCTGTTTTGATGGTCACTTGGAAATAGTAAAATACCTTGTGGAACACAAAGCAGACTTGGAAGTATCAAACCGTCATGGGCATACATGCTTGATGATCTCATGTTACAAAGGCCACAAAGAAATTGCTCAGTATTTACTTGAAAAAGGAGCTGATGTTAACAGAAAAAGTGTTAAAGGTAAGTTTGTTTTATTTTTTCTGGTAGTAAATAGGAGTGAAGTTACTCATATTCTTGAGGAGGATGACATCCAAAAATATTCCTCTAGTCTCACAATGTGAATGTATTTTCCAGTAAGAGATGAAGTGTATTTAGCTGTTTTTACAATTTTTTTCAGCATACTCATTTAATAGTGGCTATGAAATGTAATTCTAAGTTGATACACTTTAACCTAAAGACTTTGTGTTTATGCAGCTGCAAAGAGTTCCTTGGCTTTTGCTGAGAACTATTTCTAGCAGGTTTGTACAGTAATAATAATGTGAGCATATATTGTGTAAAATTTAGGATGTTTTTCATACTGTTTCTTAACAAGCCAAATATGCTGTATGTAAAATTTACCTGTGCCACTAAGACTAGAATAGGGAAAGATGCATAAAGGAGAATAATTCTTTTCTACGTTGGAAATGAATAATCACTTTCCTCTTTACTCCTCCTCTCCCTCAAATTCCTGAATCCTTTTGGACCTTTTTTTCAGTGTTAGTAGACAAAAATGTATTTTAAGATTAAGGAGATGAAGCTTCATATGACTGATTGCAACAGAATGACTTACAGTGGTGCACAGATCACAAAGAATATCTTTGCATTGGTATACAATTATCCTGACACATTGTTCAAAGTGAAAACTTATGCCCTTTTTGCTGTGATTATATTTACGTGGACCTCTTATTCTAATTGCTGGCTTTTGTTACATCTCAAATTTATATGTGACTATCATATTGGCCTAAAAAGCATGTTGATTATTGCAGGTTATGGTTAACTTTTTTAGCTCATTGAGCCGGGATTGTGTCTCAGCAGCTTCTTTTTAAAAAAATATGTTTATTAACAATATATCGCCTAATAAAATGTTTTGTAGCATATTACTTCAGTTGCTCTCTTCTGGCTAATTACAATTTTAACAGTATCATATACTTCAAGTATATTTTGACAGAAATACCTGTAGGTCCTTGGTTACTGCACAATATTTTAAAATATTAAATACCAAATATGAGAGTAGTCTCTTTGAAAAAGCTGTTCCATTAAATATGCCTTTTTTCTGCAAGTCATGGAGTTATGTGGGTTTTATATAAAGAAAGCTAAACAAAAAATTTGTCATAGAGGTGGGCAGAGCAAAATAAATCTTCCTTTGGAAGGATTTAAGGTTGCCTATAAATCACGGACTTGTGGTGGGATAAAAATGTCATGTTTCTAGACTGGGCTCTTGGAGTAACAAGCTAAATATAAAATGCTGTTATGGGAGATTACTAGAGGTTCTCTTCCAGGTATTTTTGAAACCAGGTGTGGCAGAGTAGTAGAGAGAAGACTCTCGGTCAGGTGCAAGAAGTATGACATTGATTATGTGGCTGATTATGATTAGATTTATTGCTAATACAGTATCTAAATGTTGCCAATGCAGTATAAGTGGGTGTAAAGGGTTAAAATATCAGCAGGTTTGGCTAGAAACATACAGGTTTACAGTCTTTGGCCTTGCAGAATGCACAATAACAAAGCATCTATGGAGCTACTTTAGGATTTTATATACATATGTGACCAGATCTTAGTGCTTTTACTCACCCATCCAAAAGTGAGTGTTTCCCATCTTTTGGGCTGGATGTACCTTGCAGCTGTCCCTGCTGGGGAGAGGGGAGGGATCCACCCAGAAGCTGCCTGCAATCGCGGGAGACCAGTTGGTCCGTTCTCCAGCAGCATTTTAAACTCTTTTGCAGGCCGATGTGTACCAAAGTCAATCACAATCATCACAGCTCCCCCATCTCTGCAATGCGTTAATTGTGCGAGCATTCAGAGAGTTCCTCCTGCAATTCCCACCTGGTGTTCTTATCTTAGCACAAATCGCACTGCCCATCATTGACGGTAGGGGGAGGGTGCAGGGGTGCGGAGAAAGCCCAAGAAGACCGAAGACCCAACTATCTTTCGTCGTCACAGCAGGGAAAGTGAGCGGGCAAAATTACTCGAACTATCCCATAGGCTTTTCCAGTAATTTTCTTATTGTAAGATAGGACTCTATTCACATTTAAAAACCAGGGACAATTCTAGAACTGAGAGAAATGTGAAAATATGTTTTCAAGCGTTGACACTTTGTCGTGGTTTGACATGGAAGTGAATGTTTTCAGGAAGTTGGGTCAAACCAATCAGTGGTCAGGTTTGGATATTGGCACCTGGAGTGACTGCTGAAGGCATGGACACGCCTCTGAGAACACAGGGGGTTAAAAGCAAGAACTTCCAGGGGAACTGTCTTTTTGGTTCCGGTCGTCAGAGAGTGCAGACCTCCCCTGCCCAGCCACGGGCTGGGTGGGGAGGGGAAGCCATGCGGCCTGGTCCAGGTAGGCCGAGGGGGCTGAAGTTCTGGAACCGAGCCAGCTCCTGCAGATGGAAGGGTGGAGAGAAGCAGAGATGCCTTTCTTCTCCCCCCCCCCCCCCCCCCAGAGGGAAAGAGACAGAGAGCCTGACAGCACCTGGAAATTTGCCGCCAAAGGACAAGGGGGGGGGGGGAGATGCCCAGTGTGGGAGACGGGAGTTCTGGGCTGAGATTTCAGCCGTCCGGGAAGTCTGAACTTTTAACCCTATCCTGGAAAATGAAGGCTTTGTAAAATATTACTCCTCCTCGATTTATAGTGGAAGAGAGACAGTCCGGGACCTGAGATGTTAGAAGAAGAAATTTTTAGGTGGGAGGAGATGATGGAGTAGCTTTTGGCTGGACTTTTCTTGTTAGCCATAGACTGAACCAAATTCTCCTGCAATAGAGACTGCCTTTTAGGGGGATGCAGTGGTGACCCAAGGAGACCTGCTTCAGCAACTAACAGCACAGGAATGGCAAGAACAGAGGAAAGCTGAGGAGGGAATGGTGATGCCCTCTGTCTTCAGGAAGAAGATGATCTCTGTTCTTGGACCCTTGGCCCCAGGGGAAAATGGGGGGGACTGTAGTCCCAAGATGAGAAGCTGAACTGTTGTCTCTTTTGGTCCGTGGCAAAGCATCCTTAAAGGAGCCCTATGGGCAGTCTGTCCATGCGTGGTGGTGAGAGCACTGTGACATGGAAAGGAGAGTGTCACACTGGCAGATTTTCTCCGGGCAGTTGCCATGTGTGACATGGAAACACAGGAGGTGGCAACTGTGTTTCCTGGGGCGCGGGGGGGGGGGGGGTCTATGGTGCAAGAGAGACTCCTCTCTCCCTTGATGGACTGAGTATTGATTATCTGAAGGGTGGCAACTTGATCAGGAATCCCGGGTGATGTCTCACTGTGGTTTTTGTTGGAATTGGGTGGGAGGAGGAATGTTTTAGAGGGTCTTCATCCTGGATTTAGTGTGTGTGTCTTTTATAGTAGTAGTAGTTTTAATAAAGTTTTTTTCTTTGTTATTAAGTTTGGGCCTGCTCTGCTCTGTTCCTGATAACATCTCACAGCATTTCTATTGGGAAGGTGCATTTTCATGGGTGCGCTGGCATTGTGCCAGTGTCAAACTTCCAAGGAAAACTTCAAATACTTGGAGATGAAAAGATAGGTAAGTCACAGAGGTCTAAAAGCCAGGATGACAATTGAGACAGGGAGATAAAAGAGTAGTTTAAAAGCATGCAATTAGCTCCTGCTTCTACAATACAGACATAATCCACCTGTGGTTTGGACTACTAACATTCAGAATGCAGGTGTTTTGGAAGTAAAGTTGTGGAAGTGCAAAAGTACAGTGATTCAAAGAAAATCACATAATGGCATAATTTGTTAAGAAAGCATTCCTTTATTCAGTATCTGGACATGCTGGGGGTGTCCCTTTCCATAAGCACGCCTGCTCGGGCATTGTTCCCTCGGGGTTTTATACATTATAATATTCAAAGAATTCCCCAAGCTGCACTCAAAGTCTGTCCCCCTTGGTACATAATAGGTACGTAATTAAAAATTTCTTGGATTTTTGGTCCTTTATGTTTTCATGGAGCAAGATTGTCATCTACTGTCTGTTGGTCGGAACTGCATTCTTTATTTTTGGGGTGTTTTATATGATTCCAGCGTCTTCCTCATCATGTCCTCTGCTTGAGCTTCCGTGCTTGTGCATGCGCTGTCCATCTGTGCTGACTTGTTCACCTCTTATCTTGGTAACGTGAGATTCATGCAATTAGCCTCAGCAAGGCAAAACTTATGAGTCTTTAATTTTGACAGGTTTCTACTTATTTAGTGTTCTGAAGTCTTAGGGCACTGTAATCAAGCCACAGCTGGGGAGGTTTGCTCATCTTCTCAGTCCCTTGTTATCAACGTTCTACTATGAGCTAATAGTCTAAATAGCAATTAAAACAAAGATACGAATGGTGGTTATATGGTAAAACTAAGCTATAGATTGAAAGTTACAAAGTTTAAGCAAAATCAAGGAAGTAAAACTAAATTATAAAGTGAAAGTTACGATGTTTAGGAAAACTACAAAAACAAGTAAAAACAAACTACCAAGCTAGGCAAAAATACAAAATTCTTTGTTTAACTCCTTTCAACAGCTAGGATATATGATTTCTGAGACTGATTCAGGTAGGCTAGTACACTGAGGTAAAATATAGGTTTAGCACCATCTGACAGGACATGATGGTGAAGGAGGAGGTGAGTTGCGGCATAAGGACTTTACAATTAAAAATTTTAAAGCAGGTATGTTTTATTCCAGCTGGGACACATGGGAGATATTTCCACCAAAGATGTGTGTACCTGGCTAAGACAGGTTTCAGGTTTAAATACATATTGATCCCCCAAGCTCACGCCTCCCTGCCCGCTCATTCCCTGCCCACTCTCTGCCTCCTTGCGCTTTATATTATAATTAGTCTTCTGTGGTGCCACGCCCCCTGGGGGGTCGTGGGCAGGGGTCTTCTTGATGAAGTAAGAGGTCTTCCTCAGGTGTTTGCTGCTTGACCTTGTCTCTGGGCAGGCATGGTGGAGGTTTGGCTTTCTCTCAGGTCAGTTTGCCCTGGCCAAAACTAGGAGCCTGGTTCTTGCTGGCTCCTTAAGCAAAAGGTTCTGCTTTATGGGTTTCAACAATACCTGAGTCTTGCTTTACTGAGTTTTCTTATCTTTATGGCCTTTACCTAGCAACTAAATTCTTATGTGTTCTGTTACAAGTTGTTTCTACCTAGCAGATTACATTCCTGTTACAAACTGTGTTCTGTACTTTTGCAAACTTGCTAAATAAGCTATATATATTTTTGTTTTCCTCCACCCGCCCAAGTACATTATATGCTTCTAAAATTCTGAATTTTCATAAACATACATGTTTCCCATCTCAGAGGTGACAAGATGTTTTGGGTTAGACAAGTGCTAATCTGCAACAGATGGTCAATAGTTTTGAATTTAAAATATGAGCATTTAGTTGTCTTTCTTCTTGCCACTGTTTTACTGATCTGACTTTTACAGTTTCCTCAAACTTTTATGAAGAACATATGGACCACAGAAATGGAAACAAAGGATTTTCTTAACCTGAACAGTGTGGGGCGGGGGGGGGGGGGGGGTGGGGTGGTGGTGGTGTTAAACAGGATAAGAAAACTCTTGTTTTTTGTTCAGAATTGTGGAAAATAGCATAGATACCTGTAGAATTCAAGATGCTTTTAGAAAAGCAGAAAGTAGTTAAAGCAATGCTTCCAATGTGAGTTAATTTAGCATTGTCATCCTAATTCAGAGGCTTTTCCAGTACATTACTCTTAGTTTGAGAAGCTGCAGGTTACAACTATCTGGGCTTGATGGGTTTCACTGATATGAATCAGAGGTCTTGAACAGCAAATTAGTTTGTGTGGGCTTATTTTTTTGTTTGATTGGGTATAGGCTACCCCGGACCGAGTCCTGCAGGGTAACCCTCAGTTAGCTGGTCAACGGGTGCCTGGATAGCGTAATTAAAATCCCCACCAGGAAGACGGAAGGACTCTTGAGCTGCTGGAATCCGAGCGGGTTTATTGAGGATTGATCGAAGGAGTAGGGAGGCAGAAATAGGGGCAGAGAGACAACCACACTCAGGGGAGGCAGACTCCAAGAGCCCCGGAGAAGGAGGGGCCAGAGTATATAACTGGGGAGGGAAGGAGTAACTAGGGTACAAATGATCCAATGGGAAGAGGGTGTAAGGGATGGGGTAACATAAACTGGGCCAATGAGGGAAAAGGGAAGGGGTGGTTTACAGAGGGAACCATTAGAAACAACGAGAACGGGGAACTTTCCAGAACTTGGGTAGATGACAACCATAAACTGACAGGTGATGGGCATGTGCTCATTTGCATTGGGGGGCAGAGGACTCTGGGGAAATGCCTTATGCTAAATGATTCTAGTTTCCCATGGCATTCCCACACTGTCCTCCCCATGGGCACATCCCACAATTTGGTTTTTTGTTTGTTTTCCTCTTAAAATAAGGAATAGTATGGACAGTACTGTGTGTGGTGGTTTGACCCTGGGTGGATGCTAAGCACTCACCAAAGCCACTTGGCCACTCCCCTCCTCAGCTGGACAGGGGAGAGGAAATATGACAAAGGTTCACGAATTGACATAAGGATGGGTAGAGATCACTCACTGACTGATTCCCGCCATGGGTAAAACAGACTATTCTCTGGGGTTTTCTCTTTTGCTGTGGTATTGTCCTGGTACAGAATAAAGGAGGGGTGGAGTTTCTAGCACTGTTTAATTCCATACCACCTACATCATGGCCAGAGCATGGTTTCAGCAGAAAATGGCGAGCCGCCAGAAGTTCGTGCAGGTTTACCTCCGTTGGGGAAAAGGGGAGACTGGTTCCTTAAACACGTGGCAAGTGGTAACTGTTGCTGAAGCTGCAAAAAGGGGTAACTGCTGCTGAAGCCACAGAATGATGCAACTGCTGCTACTGCTGCAGCCGCCGAGAGCCTCGCCACAAGACACAGCGCCCACCAGGGCTGCCACCAGGACCACCACCACCCCGGGGGGAGGGAGCCACTGTTTTGGCAGTGTAGCTCCTGTTCGGACTAACTAGCTTTCCAGGTACTGCGTAGTCCACTGCGGGGGGGGGGGGGGGCGGGGAAGGCGCCATTTTTGTCTTTTGTTTTGGGCCGCGAGGCCTTGGTTGGTGATCGCCTTTTAGTATGTTAATCATCCTCTTTTTTTGTGTACTTGTCTATTAATCTTGTTGCTGTTACTGTACAGGACATCAGGACTCCTGGACAACTAACCAATATGATTAAGCAGAAGCTACTGTATTTTTTATATTATGTTCTAGCCATACATTCTAAACACTACTGCACACGCTGATCACACATTTCTTGATTGGTGCCTCTATCTTGTCCATGCGCTCTGCACACACACTTTTCAGGATATGTGATTGGTTGCAGTCCAGGTGCTTCACCGCCCTCCTTTATCTAGTTCTTGTGGTCTTGGCATTTTATTTCTCAGCCTTTTCTTTCTTAATTTAGCACAATTTCTGTCTTAGTAACCTTGACAAATTCCAGAGGGTGCTGATAAGAATAACTAAAAGTGGTTTGGCTGGAGCACGCTGTGGCCTAAGCTATGCAAATACATTGCTACAATTCCCCCTTCTTCTTCTTGCACCAGCCAAACCCTTTTTACTGTATTTTCTACCATGCGAGTCACCAATTTTATTATGCATGGAATAATACAACGCAGTATAATAATGACTAATAGTTATAATAAAGCTCCCTTTACGATATCTTTCAAACATCCAGTTATTCCCCATCCCTCAAACCACTCATCCAAACCCCAGTCATTCACAGTCAATTTCCTCATGTTATCCTGTAATTGCTTGAGTTGCTTGTGAATGGATGCAGAATGGTCGGAGAGGTTAATGCAACACATTCCTTCAAAATCCTCACACCCGCACCCATGTGCTAATAGCAAAAAATCTATAGCAGCTCTATTTTGCAGTGTGCCGTGTCTAATACTATCTACATCAGTGAGCATCTGATTTAAAATAGCTGAAGTTATGTTTAATTGTTTGGCTGTCCAGCATCCCAGCTTGTTACATGTAGCCAAAGCTTGAGTAGCAGCAACACCTGGAGTAAGGAATGATGCTATTATTCGTGCTGGAGTGCCCCAAAACTCTATGTGATTGTCACAATCAGGTCCCAAGGTTGTGATTGCTCTTTTAGTTCTCTTGTTATGTCCCGCTCTCCAAATAGTCTGATTCAGCATTTCGCGCATGCTAGGGGCAAATGTGGTTAGCTTTCCTAAGTAACAAGGACCACCAAATGAATTACTCGGAATTGCGGGCCATGCCCTATCCCCACAGATTACGAAGACACCTGATGGAAGTTTTCTTACAGTCGCATTTTCGCCAGCACTTCCAGGATAAGTCCAATTGTGGCAATATTTGGTCACGTTCTGATACCATGGAGAATTGGGATTAAGGATGACACTATTATTTTTGGGTCGTGGGACTAGGACATTGCTCATATCAGTTGATTTTGGGTTTAAAAAGTAGTTAAAAACAAGCAATAATTCCCAGGTACCGATCCTAACAGGTCTAGTTCTTGGGGCTCTAGTCCGCTTTCATTCAGTCATTGTGTTATCATACTTGCTTGGAAGCCCTCGCCGTTCGGCCTAATCCCCAACTTTTTGCACACGTCCAATTTTGTACCACCTCTGGTTATGTTACACCAGCGATTCTCCGCACTTGATCTATTTGCTCCCACATATGGCTTTCCTCCGGCTCCTACCCATTTTGTAAAAACAGTAAAATTACTTACTGGGATACCAATTAAACATGTGCGGAAAGGATCTCCTGGCATGGCTAAGGATAAACAAAAGGAGTCCACCCCAGTAGCACTGGCCCAAGTAAACCACATATTCTGTCAATGCCATCCCGGCGGGTTAATTTCTTCTGTACTACAGATGTTGCCACATATTACAAGTAACAGAGGGAGACCCCCAAAAACCCGCACATCTAATTTAAGACTATTTTTCATCCTGATCATTGGTAAAAAACCCTTCCCCTATGAGATCAGGGATAAAATCCAAACTGACAGTGCCTCTTGCTCTTTGCACCCTTCTCCTATTCTATCTTCTCTTTTTCTTCTCTTCTCGCCTCCGCTTTGTTTGTTCCCACTGATCCGGTCTAACTCCCCAAGTCCCAGGGATAAATATTCCTTTCCCACATTCAATAGCCTTGATCTTATTCTCTCTCTCTTTTTGCTCGAGCTTTCGGCGTTCATTATGAAACTACCGAATAGCCTGCCCCAATTGCTCCCGAGACTCAAACAAGCTCAGCGCTTCTTGACAGGTTTCTGGGGAATTAACCGTTGTTCCTGTCATTTGGGATAATACCACCCAGGTATTGAATTCTTGGGAGTGCCAATGTCTGCACTCAATACACCTCTGGAAGCTTCCTCCTTTGTACTGATATCACCTATCTAATCCACACCCCACACGTTCTAATCTCACCCAAGGATAGCAGAAGCATTCACAGTTCTGAGGGCAATTGATGTTTTCAGGTAGCGCTGGTTGTTGGTTCACTGGTGATATTAGAGATCAGAGTGTCCTTCTCAAGCCTGGGGCGAACCCATTTCACTGGCACCCTTCAGGGTCCTTTGTCTGTAACGACACAAGCATAACCCTTACCCCACATTAATAAATCTGCAGGTCCTTCCCATAACCATGTCATAGGATTTTTAAAACAAATTTTCGGTCAGTGCTGTATCGATTCAGAATCTTGCTGCAAACCTGAGTAATGTGTTTATGCTGGTGGATCACTACGGGTACCTACTAACCGTAGATGATTCATAACATAAACTGCTTTCAGCACTCTGTCCTGCAGGCTCAGCCCATCCTCCCCCGTTTTTTGTTTATCAAGCAGCCCTTTCAATACCTGATGTGTTCTTTCAATGATAACTTGTCCTGTGGAGTTACGTGGAATATCTGTGCTATGCTTCACTCCCCAACGAGCCAAGAAATCTTGGGTCCGTCGGGCTATATATCCTGGCCCATTGTCCATCTTGATTTCCTGCGGCAAGCCCCTTATGGCAAAGCAGCCTCACAAGTGTCGAATGACAAAATGAGATCCTTTGCTTGTCATAGGAGTGGCCCAAACCATGGCAGAAAAGGTGTCTATGGTTACATGAATGCGTTTAAAGCGACCAAACGGGGCATAGATAGTTATATCAGTTTGCCATAACTGCAAGGGCCCCAGGCCCTGAGGGTTGACCCGAGGACCCAATCCGCCAATCATGCCCTGGCATTGCGGACCGGTTGTGACAATTCCTTGAGCATCCTGCAGCAATATTCCTAGTTGTTTGTGTAAAACTTTTGCACTTTGGTGAAAAAACTCGTGAGCCCTTCTGGCCTGGGCAAACTTATCAATGTTAGGAGAAGCAGAACCGCAAAGTGGTGCCACCAATTGGTCAGCTTTCTCGTTTCCTAAGGCCAGGCCTCCCGTCAATCCAGAGTGACTCCGTATATGGGTGTCCTGGTTCAGGGCAAATTTGGGAGAGAATCCCCAAGGGGTTCCTCTAGGAAGCAGATTCAATCGGCCCTTCCCCCCAACCAGTTCGGGAAAAAATACCTCTTTGGAGAAAAGTGGAAAAACCTGTTTATTAAACAAGAAAACCTAAACAATATTAAACAATAAAACTTGCCACCCCAAAAGAGAGACAAACTCAGAAAGTCCCCTCCCCGGGCTGCAGTTCAGCTCACTCAGTCTGTTATCAGTCCCTCCGGTGCTTGGAAATGCCGCGGCCCAGGCCCGGCCCATTGGGCCACAGGTGCGAGCTGCCACTGCTCTTCTGGGTGCTCAGTCCAGAGCAGGTTTGAGCAGGTCCAAAGAAAAGGAAAAGCCGCAGTCCAGGGAACTTCTTCGCCTCAGCTAGCTAAAACGAACTAAAAGCAAAGATGAGCTCTGTCTCGCTGTCTGTCCATCTGCAGACAACACAGTCCAGGAGCAGGAACGTGGAGGAGTGAGTGCCGTTTCTGAAAACAATCTCCGCGCTTCTTCTCCCCCCCCTCCTTCACTCCTGGGACAAGTCTTAAAGGTGCAAAACTTATTATTCAGCATAAACAGAACAGACGATTGGGGATAAAAGCATCATACAGTCAACACAGGACAATGGGTAATAAAATAATCCTGCTTGCAAGAATTAAGTAACTGCCACAGTTGCAAAAAGACTTGCCACAGCCGCTGGTTTTGAATTTCCTTCAGTAATGCTCGCTCCATGCGCTCGACAACACCTACTACGTAGAGAGAATCAGAAACAATGTTAACGGGATCATTTGGCCATTTTTAAAACACCCTGATAACAGCACATAACTCAAGAACCTGTAAAGAGTGTCCTGGTCCCTCAAGGATTTCACTGAGCCATTTGCCTTTGTACTGCCAAGTAAGACCTGCTTTAGAAATCTTTCGAGTGGCATCAGTAAAAATCGTGAGGCCTTCTACAGGTTGCCTTGATAGCCAAGGTAGTTCTTCCACCTGTTGATGCAAAGAAAAAAGCTTATGAGGGGGGAAAATGAGTGCTAATGAGACCTGAAAATTCAACAATGCCCATTGTAAGGTATCTGAATTCTGTAATGACCATTGCAAATAGTCCGTTGTTAATGGGAGAAGAATATTTTGGGGTTCCATTCCTGCAATTTCCACTGTCCGCTTCCATGCCTTGATCACAATTTTTGCTATAGCCTCCATTTGCGCGGTCAAGGATTTTTTCAAATTAAATGATAAGAACTCCCATTCCAAGATTTGTAGTGGCTGTTTAGCTTGGCCATCCCACTGCATTAGTATAGCCATCACGTGTTTTTCTTTACTCAGCACAGCCACGGACAATGGCAAAGTAGGGGACCAATGATCTGCAAAGGAATTACCCAGTTTTGTGGCAATTTGAGTCAGAGCCTTCTGTTGTTTTTCAGTCAGTTTGTGCAGCACATTGGCCTGATTTCTCCCCTTTAATAATGGCATTAGGGGCTCGAGGTCTTCATTAGTTATGCCACAAGTACTACGAATCCACTGTATGTCCCCAATTAATTTTTGAACGTTCGATTAAGTCCGAATTTATGTACAAATAGTTAATTTTTGGGGCCAAATTTGGGCTTCAGTGATAAGCATACCCAAATATTTCCATGGGGCCTGTTGTTGGACTTTTTCAGGGGCAATTTGAAGGCCTGCCTCTTGGAATTGTTGCTGTAAGGCAGGTAGCAGGGTTGCTATATCTAGATGTTCTCCTGCTATAAGAATATCATCCATGTACTGATAGATAAGATACTGTGGGTATCATTTTCTCAGCGGGGCTTGCGCCTAGGCGACATACAGTTGGCACATCATGGGAGAATTTTGCATCCCTTGTGGCAATACAACCCATTGATACCTCTTTGCTGCCTCTGCCTTGTTAATGGATGACACTGAGAAGGCAAACTTCTCACGGTCATCCTTGTGCAGGGGGATTGTGAAAAAACAATCTTTTAGGTCGATAATTAACAGTTGCCAATTGACAGGTAACATTGGTGGTGAGGGTAGGCCGGGCTGCAGGGGTCCCATATCCTGCATTATGGAATTAATGGCTCGAAGGTCATGTAATAACCTCCATTTTCCTGATTTTTTAGGGATTGTAAAAATGGGTGCGTTCCAGGAGCTCATAGAAGGTATGATAGGCCCCCTTTTCAGTTGCTCATCGACCAATTCATTGACATGGGCAAGCTTTTCTTTAGACAGCGGCCATTGATCAACCCAGATTGGCGTTTCTGTTAATCATTTTAATTTTAGGATTGGCCGCCCCTCAATGGCCACCGCTAAAAACCCTCACTGGTGAGACAGAAACCCATCTGGCTCAATGCGTCCCGTCCCAGCAGCCAGATTGTTGTATTCATCACGTAAGGTCTCACCTGAACGCAGACGTGCATCTCCATCAACCCACACTATTAAGAATGTTTTACTAATTCGAGTCATTTGCATGCCTCCCACCCCCATAACTGGTGCCCCCTGGGTATTCAGAGGCCATGTTGCAGGCCATGCAAACGAGGGAACAATGGTGACATCTGGACCCATGTCCAGCAATGTGGCTTTTGTCGTGCGAGTTCCTCCATTGGGGTGCTGAAACTGGTTTTGCTGGGTTTTAAATAGGTTTAACTGGTTTTGCTCCCGATAATGGTAATGTAAGCATGACCTGAGGGGTTCCTGTTGACCCAAAACCTCCAGTCCCCCTCAGCATGATCCCTTGTCTAGGAACCTTGGCCTTAAAGGGAACTAACTGTGCTGGTCCTGTGCCTTTTGGAATGTGGATGGGTGGCCTCAACGTTTGCACCATTATTGACTAAATAATCTGCATGAATTAGTCCAGGCAAAACAAAAATGCTTTGCTTTGATGTGGATGATCTCCCTATCAGCAGGACACTAAGTCCATGCCCTAAGGGTCTGTTTGCTGTTGATGAGATGACCTGTGCATCGGTGTTTTCCAGGGTTGCTTCTATTGCTGTATCCAAGTCCACTCCTGCACTCCCTGCTGTTGCTGAGTGGAGGATGTCCAGGCAGCCGCCTGGTTGTGAGGGAGCATTTGTGTCATTGCACGTCCCCCCCTTCACGCTCTGTTTCCCGTTTCCCTACGGTGTTCCATCTTTCTTGCATTTCGACTGAAATTCTGGTTCGATGACCAAATTTATCACATCTATTGCAGTTTCCCGTGAAACCAGTAGATGTCGCTGTTGCCCTACTTTTCTTCACAGCTTTAGTTCGGCACTGGGCTTTAAAGCATTCATGTCTACCACAGTTGAAACATTTCAGGCTGGCGTCGCCTTTTCCTTGCTGTACCAGTGGTTTAAGGGCAACTGCCATCGCTTCTGCTAGGTAAGTGGCTTTTTCCTCTGGAGTTCCCACCCTAGAACAAGCTTCTATCATGTCCACCTAGGTGGCAGTTCGAGGCAAGGTCTGCAAGATCCTCTTACAGGTGGAGTTCAGGTTATCCACTGCCAGTTGCATCCCCAGCACAGCTTTTACATCTGAAGACGTTCCCGGAACTCAATCAATTGCATCTCTAAGGCGATCTAGAAAACTCATAAAAGTCTCTTTTGCCTCTTGCTTAATGGTTGTATAGGATGGTGGTGGAAGTCCTATGTCTGCGACAGCGTGGAATGCTTCCCCTGCCAGCTTCTGAGACTGTTGTAAAATTGCTGTATGTAAACGTGCCTGAGTTTGTGGTTCAGCAAAAGGCCCTTTCCCCAGCATCATGTCTGGGGTGGTAAACTGCCTAGAGTCCCCCTGAGGGAGCCCGAGATTTTCAACCATGGCAGTGTCTACCCAGCTTTGTCAGTCTGCTTGCCACAGCAGTCTCTGTGTGGGTTTTAAAAAGGTTTCTGTGGCATTCACATTCTCTGGACAGAGAGACATAATTCTGTCTCTCAGGATTTTTGGAGAAGCACAGAGAGAAGAAGAGAAAACAATCTTTATCTCTGCTCCTTTGTTTTCCCCATGTGGAATGTGGTATGGAGATTGTTTACTCTTCTTCTCTCTGTACTTCTCCAAAAATCCTGAGAGACAGAATTATGTCTCTGTCCAGAGAATGTGAATGTCACAGGTTTCTGCCAGCTTTTTACAATCAAGCCGAGCAATTAAACCTCTAGTAAAAAATGTGGTCCAGCAAGGTCTGCACGTATGGATTAGTTAGCCCATATTGCATTATGACTTTCTGCCCCTCTCAGCCTCTCAGACGAGCTTCCACTCCAGCCCCACCCACTGATGTTGATTTGGGTTACTGGGGACAGAGATTACCGGAAGCGCTTGTGGGATAATCTCACCCTCGATGAGGGCTTCTCTAATAATACCTTGTCACCTCCCAGCTGGGTTACAATCATCGTCGGACACAGAGCGGGTAGTAAATCTCCGTTCAGGACTTTCTCTCCTTTATTCGGGGCTTCTCCCCTCCTTCCGCTGTTGCGTACGCTCCTGGTTGTCATGTCGAGTCAGGAGATCGGACATTCTTCACATTCCACAGTACTGGTCGAAATCTCACTCCTGCCATACTCTCTCCTCTTCAGCTTCTTGCTCCCGCTGTTTCCTCCTCTCCTCCACCCGCCAATCTGTTTCATCATCAGAAATCGTAGGGCGGGCAAACCTTCTATCCGGGCTACCTTCTCTGGAGAGCCGGGCTCGGTGATCCTTACTGCCCTTACGGTCTGGAGGATCGATAAGGCAATAAGCCAATCTCACAATCGATCCATCTCCCCTTCTTCCCTCCACCATCAGCTAAGATCTGGTCTTTTCTCTTTCCCTTATTTGTACATATATTAAAGCTCCGAGTTCAGCTGTCTCCTGCCAACAGCATTCCTCCTCCTCAAAGCGGCACAAGCGTTCTGCGTTTGTATACCTGCGATCTGCATTTGAATATCCGCCACAATGGCTAAGCAGCAGTGAATCAGGCTGCAAAGGTGATAACGGGAAAATGCACGCCCCCCTGATGCTATTGTTAATTCCTCAGGGGACACCACAGGGCACCGCATGGGTAATCCCAGTGCTGGAGGAGGGTGCCGGAGGAGAGAGCGGCGCATCCACGTCCATTTTCTCTGGTTCCGGTGCAGGTTGCGGAGCCAGGGCAGGCTGTAGCACCGCGTTGTTACTGTCTGAGACCACCTATGGGGCCTGTAACTACGACTCCAGGAGTGCAGAAGGTACGGATGGTATAGCTGGTTCAACTCCCCCAAAAAATTCTCGCACAAACGCTGGGAAGGCCACCGCGGGGTCATCTGGCTCTAGGGCAACTGCTGCCCCTGCCGCAGCTTTCTGCTTTTAACTGCTTTAGAACCATTATCATTAACTTCCATGCTGTGCTAAGTCCCTTGGTTTCCTTTGACCCGTCACTTACGGCATCTCAGAGAGTGACTCCTAGCCTTTCCCACTCGGGGATGTCGAATATGCTCTTGGGGGTGGCAAAAATCCTCTCTCCTGACCCCGTCTCAATAGTCTTTTCAGGACCTCTGGGTCATACTTAATTGCTCTCTTAGAGAGAATAAGCTGGAGGACTGTTAGCGTGGCCTGCTCTTCTTTTGACAGTGCCTTTCCCATCCTACCAGCCCCCGGTGTCCGCTGCAGCATTAGCGCACTTTTCCCTGACCCATCCTCCGACTCCCCCCACTGCGGTCCCGCCGCGGCAATCTCTGACCAGGACCTCCTGCCTTTTCAGCTCAGCAGACCCCCTTCAGAATCCAAAGGGTCCGCTCTGCAGCATCACGTCGTTGGGTCACCAGCTTGCGGGACATCAGGACTCCTGGACAACTAACCAATGTGATTAAGCAGAAGCCACTTTATTGTTTACATTATGTTCTATTTATACATTCTAACACTACTGCACACGTCGATCACGCATTTCTTGATTGGTGCCTCTATCTTGTCCATGCGCTCTGTACGCACTTTTCAGGGTATGTGATTGGTTACAATCCAGGTGCTTCACAGCCCTCCTTTTTTTAGTTCTTGTGGTCTTGGCGTTTTGTTTCTCAGCCTTTGCTTTCTTAATTTAGCACAATTTCTGTCTTAGTAACCTTGACAAATTCCAGAGGGTGCTGATAAGAATAACTAAAAGTGGTTTGGCTGGAGCACGCTGTGGCCTAAGCTGTGCAAATACATTGCTACAGTTACTGTTCATTTTTCTTATTTCATTGCTGCTTTTTTTTTTTTTTTCGGGTAAATGGTTCTTAACTTGGAATCTCTGCTTTTAGTCTCCCTTTCACCGGAGGGGGGACAACGGGAAGGACATGAAGAGAGCAGTTTAAGTGCGGGTTAATTTTTCAGCTGTATTTTTAAACCAGAACAAGTATGTAAATCAAAACTCAAACCATCTAGTTTAGAATCAGGATATACAGCCTTTGTGACAGGCTTTTTATATAGCTGCTGCAGTGATTCAGTATAATTGGAACCCATGCCTAGGAATCAGAGGAATGCATATGAACCCTGAAGGGGAAGAAGTAGTGGTAGTGGTAGAAGCTACAACTCTTCCCATCAAAGGTTAATCATAAATGTTACATAAACAGAAATTTCTTTTCTCAAATATAAGAGATCCTAGGAAAAACCTACTGTGATCATCAGCTGGAGCTCTCTGACACATCATGAGGACTTTCTGATCTACACTTAAATTACTTTCTTCAAGGTAAAGCTTCAACCCTTGATGTAAACATGGAGTCTTTTGACTTTGGAAAAGGGCCATGTTTTTTTAGTTCTATTGTCAGTTGAGACAAGTTTTCCCAGATTTTTTTTTGTTTTTTTTGTTCTGTTTTCAAAAGTCCTGCAGTGATTGATAGTATGTTTATTACTTTTTACTGTATATTAAGCTCTTTCACAAAGTGGTTGGATATGCTAAACTCTGAAGGGGAATGCTAGGTGGTACCATTTCATAACCACACTTATATGTGATGTTTGAACTGAATATGCAGGTGCTGAAATTTTCACTTCATCAGTTTTTTACAAGGGACATTAGTATCCTTTTAATTAGTGTATGTTTCTGGAATTCACTTAATGTTTGAAGCTGTTTCTCATTCTGACTAGCTGTTTGCAATTCAAGAAAGTAGGGAAGAGTTGATTAGCACTACTAAGCTATTGCATTAGATAAGGAAGTACAAGTAGCCTGCAATTAAAGAGTAAAACCAACCTCACTCAAAGTGAGATGATGTGCATAAAATGAAAGATGGGTCTTTTTTGAAATGAACAGGGCTAATGCCTTTATTAATGTTCAGCTCTTTATTAAAAAGATCAGCTGGGCAGGGGGCTCGACATGGAGCTCGCCCCCGCGGTTGTAGCTTTCCCAGGTGGCCGAACGGAAGGAGGCGTGCAGAGTCTGTCACTGAAGTCCAGAGTAGCAGCTGTCCCTTCTTCTTTCGTTGTGGCACACCGGTGGCCAGAGGGTGAGGAGGCGTGGTGTGCAGAGTCTGTTGCTGAAGTCCAGAACAACAGCTGTCCCCGCTCCTTCCCTGCTGGCAGCAGCAGGGCTCTCTCTCTGTCTCTCTGTCTCCCTGCTTCTCACAGCCTAACCTAGTCTATTCTTTCTTAGATGATGGCGACGGGTAAAAGTCAATCAGGGGATGTGTTTCCCTCTTCCTCAGCTAGGGCATTTGTCTAGACTCCTCTACTGTGTTCAGTTTTTGATTTATGGTCCTTTTCATCTCCTAAAAATACTCCCATGATCCTAAGGGTTTTTTTTATTTGCATGTTAGTCCCAGAATGGCAGCGTGGAGGGGTGGGAGGCCAGTTATCTCCAGGTAGTTTAGGGAAAACAAACAGAGCAATTAGCTAATTAACATTTCAATATCGGTACTTAGCTAGAGTTAGTAGGTTTTTTTTGTGTTGCCATGGGAACTAAGAAGGCCCTGCCCACGTCTCTGGGGAACACCTGGAAACTGTCCATTACATTTTTCATTAAATAAAATTTGTTTCCTTAGATTTGAACTCATATGGACATAGGAAGCTTAAAAAAAAAAAAAAAGGCACACGACATCAGTTTGGAAATAAAAAAAAAATCGTTCCTGTTGAAAGTCAATGATTTACAACATTTTCTACGTTACTGCCACTGTGTATTATTAATCTTGGTAATATGAGTTATCATTAAGTACTTTTGTGACCAAGGGAACAATTATTCTATTACAGAACCTAGAACAACTTGTTGAGGTTAATAGCTCTTTGTAATTTTTACTTTATTTTTAAAAGACAGACCTTTAATTTTCTTTTGTCAAGTATACTGAGTACAGACATGTAAAACAGTTTTCTTTTGCATTGTCTACGTTTGTATGTATGCACATACCAATAATTTTTTCTTCAAAAGTCAAAGTTACCAGAGGACTTATTTCCTTCAAGTGGTCTGCTTAAAAAATGAATAAATTGTTTTATGAACAATTTCATTTTCTGAAGGTGATTAATTTCATCTATGAGGCTGCAAAATAATACATTCAGTTCCTTTTAAATATATGAAGAAAATATTATTTAATGTGAAGGATTGACCAGTGTGTAAAGTTCAGCAGCTGAGTGTGTATTTTCAGTAAGAGATCTTTAGTTTGGTACCACGTTGCTATCATACTTTAAAAATTGTATTTTTATTTAAAAAGTTTTGCTTACCAGAATTTTGATTAAACATTTTGCAAATTTTAGTGGATGTAGTTAATATTGGTTGCAAATCAAGCCAAATCAGTTTCCTTCCTATGTCACAAGCTATCAGCCTATTTTGAGAATAATTGGCTTCTGACACAACCTCATTAGATACACCTCCCTTGATGAGTTGCCTGTTGGGGTTTTTTTTGGTGGGTTTTTTTTTGTCTGTTTTGGTTTGGGTTTTTTGTTGCAAGACTGGATAGTTGGGGAATTAGTTCTGTGATTCACAAAGCATTTGTGTAAAGTTCATATTATCCCTGTTAAAGTAGGGCTAGAAAGAAACGTGAAACTATTTCCTCTTTAATACAGCAGTAGATATAATGTTGATTTTAATTTTTTACTAAAGAAATTCATACAAAAATTGGATTGCCTTAACTGCAGAATTGCATAGATATGTTCAGGCACTGTTTATTCCTGTCACTATAGATGATACAGTATTTTTGAAATGGGTAAATTGTGGAACATAGACCTTGAGTGAGATATCAAGGCTAACTGTCATGTCCTCTCAAATGTAACACTTCATAATTACTATGTAGATGTCTGGAATTCTTGTTAATTCTTAAGGTTGGGGTGTGTGTGTGTGTGTGTTTAATTTGGCAATTCTATACCCATCTATCTGCCCATGTCCGCTTTTGGTTTATTGACGCTTGTATTCTTATATTTCCTTCCTGCATCCAGTCAAACTGAAGTGCAGCCACTAAAAATTAGTGGTGATCACTTTCATTTATTAATTTGTGCATTGCTTGAAGTAATTGTGATCTCCAAGGCCTACTACATTATAAGTAGCTAGAAATTACCCTATTCCTGATATGTTTTCAGTAACCACTCTTTGAGTAGTAAATAACTATGATAGTAAGAAAAAAGCAAGTCTTTTAATAAAGGAGATCCAGATGGAGAGAATACTGAAAATCCTTGGTGATGTAGGAATATTTCCACGTGTTATGCATAGCTTAATTGTAAATTAATGCCATATAAACTGTTGGTGTGTTCTTGAATTATGTAGGCACTGGCTAAGCCTAATTTGTATGACTTTTTGCACTATTAATGTGTCATGGCATACATTTATGGTAACTGATAAAAGAGCATAAAGACCATAGGTATGTGGTGATGGATCTACAATGTGTAATATGAATAGTTGCCATTTGAGCCTATTGTCAAATATAGCAATATGTATATCAATAGTTGTTAAATAATTGTAAGAACTTTGGTGGTACTAATGCATTTTGATATGTTTGTCTGTAATATGCATTTGTTATGACTTTTAATATCTTAAAAATATTGACTTGAAGGTAGAAATAAAGGATTCTGAACGATAATATGTAAAGATGAAATAGTTGTGACTTAAGGATGACTATAATATTTCAACAAGTACAATATGGTCTGCAATAAAACATTTTTGTGAGGTTGTATTTTTTTAAAAATCAACTGGCACCTCAAATACAACTTAAAATATGTATATGAATATTTTGAAATTTAAATGTTTAATTTGCCCAGCTAACACAACATTCTGACATGTATTTGTAAAAACACTTGTAGTTTTGAATCTTTTTCATCCCAGGCCATGTCTCGAGTGGCAGCCTCCAAAAGACCTTTCTAGTGTTTCAGAGCTCTGCTGTGAATGAGGTAGCATGGACTTGAATATACCCTAAACTGGCTACAGTAACTGGTGGCTTAGCCACACCCAGATGGATATGGTTTTGGCTTTATCAGTAAGTGTTTCAGAAGTGTAGATGGCCTGAGGAGCCAGTCAGTATTTGTTTCTGGGTTGACAGCTATAGAAGAGTTTTTACTAGGCTTTTTCCAGCAAAGCAAGATGACTTTTATAATGTGTCTGTATATTGGCAAGCTAGTTATGTGTATTTGTCTGCTTTTGCTCTCTTTTCATCTTAGGAATTTAAAGACCTCATGCTTGTTAGTCTGGAGGTATGAACAGTTTTAGCGTAATTAAAAAAAATAATTTTAGTTAATAAACTGCAGTTGACAAACCAAACTTTTTATACACCTAAATTTGGAAAAAAAATATCTGTTCCTCTGATCGGAGAATTTGTTGGTCTCTGTAGAAACTGTAGTATGGCCAGACCCGTGTGTTGATCAAGCTCCAGTCACTGATTTAATTCTCCATTAGTGACAAAGATTGCCTAGGGTATTTGAGACTGAAAATCACTTCCTATTAAGACCTGATTTTAGTTTCATGAGTATTGATCTAACAGATAATTTTGGGTGCTGCTTTGTGTGGAGTGTCTTCCTCAGCTTTTCAGTTTATTTTGATGCCCTGTTTAGCTTTTAAGACAAATCACAGGCACACTTTAGGGGCCAAATTGAGTTTTACTGGCTAAACACTCTAATGTAAAAGGTAAACTGCACATTCTACAGATAACAGCCTGGGAGAGGAGGGGAGTACATTAGGAAAATGTACTAAGACAAGTCTAAGCTAAGTTGTTGAAATTAGGAGACTGTATACCTACAAAATGCACTTTTCCCAAACATCAGCTGAAGATTTCAGCCCTATTGATTTCTTTCCCTACCTACTTCAGTTCTGTTTATACATCTAAAAATCCAAAGAAAAGGCTACTGCAAATCAGTGTCTTGTTATCATAGAAAAAAGTCTGCCAAAAATGCAAATGAGAAAGTTTATGAAACTTTCTCTCTGAACTTTTTAAAAGCCAAATCAGATGACTATGAATGTACAGAATCCTTGGGAAAGGGTTCTCTGACTTGAGGATGTGGAAACTTGCTGATGCTATAACAGATACTGATGATCTGATAGCCAGTAAACCAGAATTTGCAAGGCTAGTGGTATAAGACATTTTAATTGGGGAGTGGGAGGGTAGGATTTTTACATGGGCATGCTGTTAATTATTTTCATGTTAATGTAGTGGGAGGTTGAAAAGTTGGTACGCCTGAATCTGTAGTATATACTAAAAAGAAGCTAGGTTTAAATTGTGTAGTTTTAAAAGCAATAAAACCCCCAAGAAGCTTTATTATGTTGGGGAGGACGGAGAGAATTATCCGTTGTCCATTTTCCTGTCTCCCCCAGTGAACTACTCATGTATGGTCTTAAGCAAAACTTTCTCCTACTTGAAGCATAGTAGTTTGACATTTAATTGTGGTGTCCAATGATTTCTTTTTAGTTTGCTACAAATGTTTTGCATTTGGTTGACATTACTGCTTGCTGGAAATTTCACCACATAGTATGAGTGCCACCTGAATGCCTTTAGCATGATATTGCATATTCTCTTCATAAGAAATAATCTTATTGTAAATTATAAGACTTATAAGACAAATGGCTGCATGCTGTGTGTTGAAGGCACTGTTTGGGTTTGGGGGCTTGGGGTTTTTTTAACTTTTGGGAATCCTGAGCAGAGGAGGGGTTTATGTGGGACTTGAGAATAGAGACCTAATAAAGTACTAGAAATAGTTTGTCTGTGTGTATACATAGGCTTGACAAAATAAGTTGGTCCCTCAGAATATTCTGGCAGTCTCTGAGGCGCCAGCTGATATGAAGGGCCTGTTGTGATGAGCTGTATTTGCCTTTATGTACAATTATTACTTTGGAACACTTTAATTAAAGGCTTTGGATGAAAGAGAGAGGAAGAGCTACAGTATATCAGTGAGCAAGGCCAGTGTTGAGTTAGCCCAGCTTTAATTTTTATACAGATCTTATTTTTTATTTTATATTATGGATAGAGATAGGGATGAAGGAAATTTGACGAGGGAAGAAGGGAAAATATAACCGCTTAAGTTGGCAAGCTTAGGTTTCTGTTTTATACTTGAAAGCAGATACAAAATTTCTCATGTGGTAGAGAATTCTGGTTTAAGTTTTGAATAATGAGACATGTCCTTAAAATCTGTTTAATTCTTTTGGGTAATAATGTCAAGCATTTTTGGTTTGTATAACTGTGTGGTATCTGTGATGTTTTAATCAGATCTTGAATGTTTTTAACTTGTCATTTAAGCCTTTCATAGTTTGTAGATGTCAAAGCTTTTTTCTTTTTTTTACCTATTAATGGGGTGATATCTGGACTATAATTTGATTATAATTTATGTAATTGTTTTTCTTCTTTTGCTAGGAAACACTGCATTACATGACTGTGCAGAATCTGGAAGTTTAGAGATCATGAAGATGCTTCTCAAGTATTGTGCTAAGATGGAAAAGGATGGCTATGGAATGACTCCTCTTCTGTCAGCCAGTGTGACAGGCCACACAAATATTGTGGACTTCCTGACCCAACATGAACAGACTAGTAAGACAGAATGTATAAATGCTCTGGAACTTCTAGGAGCAACATTTGTGGACAAAAAGAGAGATCTGCTTGGTGCTTTGAAATACTGGAAGCAAGCTATGGAAATGAGATACAATGATAGGATTAGTATCCTGAACAGACCTGTACCACAAACACTAATTATGGCCTATGATTATGCTAAAGAAGTAAACAGCTTAGAAGAGCTAGAAAATCTTATTGCAGATCCTGATGAGATGAGAATGCAAGCACTATTAATTAGAGAACGTATTCTTGGTCCTTCTCACCCAGATACATCCTACTATATTAGGTACAGAGGTGCTGTCTATGCAGACTCTGGAAACTTTAAACGATGCATCAACTTATGGAAATATGCTTTGGACATGCAGCAGAGCAATCTAGATCCACTGAACCCTATGACAGCCAGCAGTTTACTGTCATTTGCTGAACTCTTCTCCTTCATGCTGCAGGACAAGGCAAAAGGCCTGCTAGGCGCTACTGTCGCATTTGATGATCTAATGGGTATACTATGCAAAAGTGTTCTTGAAATAGAGCGGGCCATGAAACAAATCCAGTGTCCTCCTGATCCAATACAGCTAAACAAAGCACTTTCTATCATTTTGCATTTAATTTGCTTGTTGGAAAAAGTACCTTGCACCTCAGAACAGGAGCATTTTAAGAAACAGACTATATATAAGTTTCTTAAGCTTCAGCCTAGAGGGAAGAATAACTTCAGTCCACTTCATCTTGCTGTTGACAAGAATACTACATGTGTGGGTCGCTACCCAGTTTGTAAATTCCCCTCTCTACAAGTTACTGCTATCCTGGTGGAATGTGGTGCTAATATAAATG
The DNA here is from genome assembly GCF_024509145.1 of Vidua macroura. Lineage (NCBI taxonomy): Eukaryota > Metazoa > Chordata > Aves > Passeriformes > Viduidae > Vidua > Vidua macroura. The sequence goes on along the minus strand of NW_026530535.1, from coordinate 4,448,740 downwards.
TCAGAGACTCTGATAACAACAGTCCTTTACATATTGCTGCACTGAACAACCACCTAGGAATAATGAATTTTCTTATCAAGTCAGGTTCACACTTTGATGCCACAAACTTGTATAAACAAACTGCTAGCGATCTACTGGATGAGAAAAAAATAGCAAAAAACTTAATCCATCCTATAAATCATACTACATTGCAATGTCTTGCTGCTTGTGTTATAGTGAATCATAACATATGCTATGCAGGGCACATCCCTGAAAAGCTAGAGAAATTTGTTTTGCTTCATAGATAATAGTGTGCAGGCACAGAGTGCTGTTGTTGAAGCATGGCTTGGTGACAATGTTTTTCTTGTGCACTGTTGCAATATATCAGTATTCCTTTAGTTTGCTCCATCATGCTCTCATTTTCTAAAGCAATGTTAGAATTGCATCTGCAGAGTTGGTTAACCAATATTTGAATATGCCATACATGATATTTTGTGGATTATTTAGAAATATAGTGCTATATTTAGACTCCTAAAATTGTTTGCCATTGGTTTGTCTATTCTGGTCCTTTTTTCCTGTCAGGTGTTTAGGACTGAGTTGAATATTTTCCACTGATTTCTTTTTACTACAACTGTTGTGTGGATTTTATACAGTTGGAGGGTCATCTTTTTTTGGTTTTGCTTGAGCATTTCTACTTTTACTCTGTTCTTTTTCTATGGACTTGTTAATATTTGCAACTACCATAAGTGCTTTTTATCTTCTCTATGCACTGACTTAAATGTGACTGTGATGAACAATTCTATGCAGCAGTTGGCCAATTTCAAATTAAATGCCCATTTTGATTTGCAGTTTTGTTTGGAGCTCTTTTTGAGCATGCTGCCTTCATAGCATTACAAATTTTGTACCTACATATCTATAGTAAAATGCAGCGAACCCCGGATCCAGGGAAAAAATTATGATGTCTGGCTCCAGATCAGAAGGCTGAAGGATAACTTTATTAAAACTATACTATATTACATTAATATACTATTTAAAGAGATACTATACTATTCTACATACTTCTTACTTACCTATCTAACTAACAAACTCGTGACTCTCTGCTGTGAGTCCAAGACACAGCTGGATCTGATTGGTCATTGAACCCAAACAACCTTCACCAGAATCCAATCAAGCAATCACTTCAGGTAAACAATCTCCATTACCACATTCCACATGGGGAAAACAAAGGAGCGGAGATAAAGATTGTTTTCTTTTCTTCTCTCTGTGCTTCTCCAAGAAATCCTGAGTGACAGAATTATGTCTCTCTGTCCAGAGAATGTGAATGTCACACATATCACCTTTCTGAACTAGGGTTTAACTTTTTTATTCTAGCTGTAACTGATGTTGCTTTCCTGTTGATCCTCTGGAAGTCAGTGCTAAGTTTGGGAGAAAAAAATATCTCTTGTTCTCATGTTAATCCACTTGAACTTTTAATCTGATAATTGTTCTCTCACATCATGCAGTTAGGGAAAGAGTACTCATCATGTACAACTGACAGCTTCCCTTTTGCACTAATATCTTGCTTGTGTTGGTTATGTGACTAGATATAAAGCTTGTTCAAAGTTGAACCAGAAACTTAATTATACATTTCATCTATTTCTTATTAAAGTGCATGCCATAGTTTAAATTTGCAAATCAACTTCTTTAGCTACAAAAGAAACTAAAGCACGTTGGTGGTGTGATTCTTATCAGTCCAGAAATATAGGCATCACCAGTATCGATATAACATAGTAAATGGCTGTATGGCAGAGTAATAGAAATTCTATAGCAGTGTGTCCTCTTCTTAATTTTAAATATGTTTATAAATGCATGTTTTTCCTATCTCTTATTATGTCAGCTGTACTTAAGAAAAAACAGTTTGTTGTGTGAATATATAGTTCCTAATTAAACTTACCTATTTTTATAATATTTGCATAATAGCTTAACTTTTACAACCGAAAGGGCTCTTTTGACTTGATAAGAATCTATAAAAGAATTTCATAAAGGAGGGTGAGATTCAGGTATTTAATATAATTCAGCACTTTACTGTTGATCAGCAGTAGAATTTATGATGGCACATTAGTCCTGCGAATGTCTAAGTGAAATTAATTTGTGTTGAGTAGAATATAGTTTACCTGCAAATTTAGTATTCCAGCATATTGAATATTGTTGACTTGGTGTTTCATTTCAGTGATGGGCCGTAAATGGGTTTCTTGCTCCAGAAACTCAACAAGTTGATTTAGGCTTTTATTGGTGATAGAGGTATTTAAAAGCCAAATTAAGTAGATAAAAAGAAAAATTATTTAGGAGAGTTTTTTTTAAATTTGATGTTGGAGTATTTTTCTTTTGTGATTTAAGTTGACTAAGAATGTCTTGAGAGTATAAAAGAGTATACATAAAAAAAAAAAGTTCGTCCTCGCTTCTTGGCTGTTTTGTGTTTTCTCTTAGTATTCAGTGTGGAGCCAACAGGTTTAGCCATTCTTGGGGAGAATATTGTAATACTTTTAAATAAAGATATGTTGAAAGTAATGCTGTTTGTATATTGCCACTTTTAAACTCTTATTTTGAAACCACTTTCATGTGTTTGTTCCATGATATACCTATACTGTATGAAATTCTGTGTATAAGAAAATCCTATTTGTTTCTCTTGCAAATCTGCAGCAGTAAACTTGTATTAAATTGGCTGATTTATTTTTTTCTTATTTGTAATAATTAAACTGCATTGCACCCAAGTTGTCAGCCCATAAAGATATTGAGAACATTGAGGAAAAAATTGTATGCTCTGTAGGGGTGAAATATAGCTATAAAAATTTATTAAATAATTCACAGGGTTTTTTGGGTTTTTTTTTAAGACAAGGATATTGATACCCTATTACTTGTTGAAACATCTGAAATTAGATTTTTTTTTTTTTTTTTACGAATACTCAAAGCATTCTTCCTGAACTTCCACTGAAATACTTCAGCCAGGAAGATGAAAAATACTGTGGTTAAAAAGAAAAAATGAAAAAGCTGTTATTGTCAAATTCTAAAATTATATTCCTATTTTTATATTGCTTATGTCAGTAACAAGATTCCAGCTGTCTGTAGTATCTCTGAGGTTCTGATTGTTAAGCACATGGTAGAAAGCACATTTTAAAATGCAAGGCAAGAGTGTGGGTTTTTTTCCCATGCATACTCTGCAACAGTCCTTGGATAGGAGGTATTTTTATATATTACCGAAAGACCAAAAAATCTTTTACGGATTCTTTTGAAACTGGTTGAAATTAAACTCTTTTCACTTTTATAAAACACTATCTTATAGAAGAAATGGAATGCTATAGCAAAATTTTTACTGAGGTATTAAAAAAGAATAAAAACCTTAAGAGAAAAGACATATGCCTCTTCTCAGTTTTACATCAACTGCAAGTTAGTAGTGGCAGAATATGACTACTCTGGAAATAGCTTCCTTGTGCTTTGAATTATAGCGTGAAATGCCTTTTATACTCTCAAATATTGACACGTGAGTACAAAGACAACACTAATTTCTGTGTTCTGTGACTACAATGAAGTGGTATTTAATGTTTCAAAGTAACTGAGGAATGTGATAGAGATGTGCTAGACTTAAATATAGTTTATTTTACATTGTTTAAATCTTTTTGCTATGAGGATGAAAGTAACTGTTGAACCCTCAGTAAGCAGAATGAAAAGTTATTGTTTATTTGGTTTTAACTAACTCTATGTGTTCCATTGTATCACAGACTTCCTGTGCAGAAAAATTCCATGTGATTGAAATATTTGAATTATAAACTCAAATATATCAATTCCATGTATTGAAATACTGCATTTTCTTTTTAAAATTAGCTTCAATGATAATGTAAAAAAAAAAAAAAAAAAAGGAATAATATCTTTCTCTACTCTTACTCTTTTTTTGGCTCTAAATGCCGATTACATTAAAAATATGCTCTGGATAACACCTGTCTGAGTCCATATATCTGTTTTCTTCAGGGTTACTGTAATACTGGTTGCTGAACCTCTTTTTCAGTTGAGTATGAATAGTTAAATGTGAATGTTGCAGATTTAGGCTTTGAACGTCTTGTTCATTATTATACCTTAAACATACTGTCATGTTTCATTCTCTTACTATGCTCCAACCAAACCTTTGAATTCTGGTGATGGGCAGTAGTGAGGAAAAGGCTTAAACTAGAGGATACAAGAGACACTTTCAGTTTTTCTAGAAAATGTATTTGGGCATGCTATTAGCTCTGTCAAAACATAGGTGTGTTTGTTTATAGCATAAATAAAACTAGCAAGATCTTGTAATAAATTAGCAATAGACACTTTTCCAAGAAAGTTGCACAATTTTATTTAATAGCTTTTCAAGTCTCTTACCTATTGCTTCCATTATGTAAAAAGAGAAAAAAATACTTCCAGGATGAGAGAATTATGTTAAGATTCTTATTAAAGAGGTCTTAAAAAGTCTTCTGTTCTGTAGAATATTAGCATCAGAATTTTGAGATTGTTATAGTTATGCAGAGTAGTCATACTTAAAAGGCAGTGTACACTTCATTTCAGAGTTTATTAAGATTGATTCTTAATTGGTAACAAACAGCATCAAGCTGAGGCACTGGATGAGGAAAACTGGTCCAGAGCTTTCACGGCAAAATAATTGTTACATAGATGACTTACAGAATCAAGTATAGATTCTCTTAATTAGGAAGTAAAGAATTACATCATTATTTATCTCTCAGTAGTTGCAGATGATGATAGATGTTTAGTCTTGTGAAAAATGCAGATTAAATAATTGGCTCTTCGCAAATATTAAATTGAATACTATATCTATTATGGAGGGTTATTTTGTAATACTGTATTAATCCTTTTTAAGTAGTGTGTTAAATATAGTTTTAGGTTACAACATAATGTTAAAATAGAAACTATGCAATGTAAGATATTTTTTTACTAGCTCAAGAAAGGGATAAGATAATCAAGAAACTCTTCGCACAGAGATAACAGCAACAGGAAACCTAAGGAGTTACTGCCTCCTTATGGAAAAAGACATTCTTCTACCTTCTCTCCGTCTTTATTGGAAACACCAGGATTAAGGGGAAGAAGTTGACAAAAACCAGAAAAATTCTTAATTTGCAAGGAATTTATGCATCATGTATGAGATATATGAATATGCAACAGGCTATTGCTTTTAAGGGTTATTCCTTTGTTCACAAGGCATGTTTTTGGCAGCTTAGTGCCCCAAACCATCCGGACGTCCGTAATTCTTTGCTTTTTATTGTCTCGTAGTGTCCTAATCCTAATTGTCCACATTTTTATTACTCTAATTTTATTACTATTTTTATAACTCTTTTATTACTAATAAACTTTTAAAATTTTAAAAAACAAGTGATTGGCGTTTTTCACAGTCTGGACGTGTCTGATCGTCTATCTAAACTATGCCTATGTAAAATTTGTTTTTCTGAATTTTCCAACTCTCTCCAATTCTCTTTGTGCAGAAGTGCTGTTCCAGATGTGATGACTTATAATCATAGAATTGTGTAGGTTGGAAAAGATCATCCAGATCCACCTTTAAGATCATCCAGTCCAACTGTTAATCTAGCACTGTGAAGTCTATCGCTAAATTATGTTCCTAAGTGACACATCAACACATCTTTTGAATACCTCTAGGGATGGTGACTCAACCATGTCCCTGGGCAGCCTGTTAAATGCTTGACAACTCATTCAGTGAAAACATTTTTCCTAATATCCAATCTAAACCTCCCCTGGTATAAGTTGAGACCATTTCCTCTTGTCCTACTGTTTGTTACTAGGGAGAAGAGACCAACAAACATATCATTACAATCTTGTTTAAAGTATGTCCTAGATTGAAAAGCAAGATGTATTCTATTTGCCATCTGTATGGCAGTTGTCTTGTGTTAAGTAGGCAGTTTTTCCTTATCTCTTCCACAATCAATCCTCCCTCCGGGGAAACATCTGCTGATAATGGGCCATTGAGTGTCACTTGCATGATCGATAAGAACTATAACATTGCATTGTGAGATGCTCCGCCCAGAGGGAGGAGCCAAGCATTCCTACCTGCATATAGTCTTGAGATTCTGGCCCATCAGTGTTGTAATGCACTAAATAGTTATTTAGTTGTTGTTTTGCACTGGGTGATTGAGAATTTGCACTGGGTAGTTTTTATCTTGCACTATGGAGTTCATATCACATTGGTCTATTCTGCACACCTTTCCCCTCCCCCCCCAAAGCCTCAGGTGTGGTGGTCTCTCCCTGACCTGCTTCCCCCTCCCCCTCTCCTCACCTGTGTCCCATTGGATGTGGCTTCCCAGTTCCGCCCCACCCCTTTTTCCCTGGGCTCAAAACCCCCCTGGACGACACCTTCGGCCTCTTCCGGACATCACCAGACGCCTCGGCACGCCTTGGCCTCTGTTACCCCCTGAGGCGCCGCCTGGATCTGAGGTGGCTCCTATAATAAACAGGATTTGAGTCCCGAGGAGAAGAGCACCTTTCGTCTTTTATCTGTGTCCATGTAGGATTCCCCGCCATGTTCAGAGGGGACCAAGGGATTCCTACACACCAGCACAGCTTTTTCTGCGCTAAATTTTCCAAGAGGAACAGCTGCCTCTTCCACTGCCTCTTCAGAGGAAGACTGCACCCTTTTCTACAGGATCACTATTCCAACAGAACCACACCTGACACTCCAGAAAGACTGCAACCACAATTCCAATTAGACTGCTACCAACACCCTGCCCAACAGGATGTCAGGTTGTATTCTAACTCTGTCAGTGTTGTTTTAGTTTACTACATTGTTTATTTTATCTTTTTATTTTCTTCCCTAATAAAGAACTGTTATTCCTGCTCCCATGTTTTTGCCTGAGAGCCCCCCTTAATTTCAAATTTATAACAATTCAGAGGGAAGGAGTCTACATTTTTTTCCATTTCAGAGGAGGCTCCTGCCTTCTTTAACAGACACCTGTCTTTCCAAACCTAGACAGATTTTGGCACCCCACATGAGGCTCGAGGGCATAGAAACAAAAAAGGGAATAACAGTTCTTGAGTAATCTAATTTCTTGTGTGCTGCTATAGAAACCTCGTTAAGCGACACCACGTGGTCCAGCCTACCCTGGTTTAGGTGGCACGTAATCGTGGCTATATTTCTCCCATTTGCAGGCCCTTATCTAAACATGGGTCCTATAACCAAGGCTACTGTGGCTGTTATCCGGTTTGTGTTATGGGTGAATAAGGTGAGGAATTAATGGATTTTTAGCTTCCTCTAGAAAACAGGCACATGGATTCACAGCTACCACACACTAACTGTATGTTTTTGGGGTTACTTTAATAATGGCACCTACTGTAAGGAAATGATACCAGGGGAAAGTTTCTCCCAACCCTTTAACCATCTCTTTGGGTCTGCCCCACTAGTTTTTGAAGGGTTCAGATCCACTCTAAATACTAATGATATCATACAGTGGCTAGTGTTGCTGTTAGGCCTGTTCTATGTAACATTTAGAGATAAAAGAAGATTAACTTAGATAACCACCCTGACACCTACCCCAGAACCTAACACAGCACCAAAGACTAAGGATGCTGCTGCCCCAGAACCTGACCCTGCCCCACAGCCCACCCCAAATATGAACTACCCAGATTGGGTGGGGGTCTGGTGAAGGAGATGCGCAAGATGCTGAAAGAGTACATTTCCCCATCTAATGAAAAGCCCTCCCCCTGCCTCAAAAAGGGAGAGTCTAATAGTGCAGCAGTGGAACTCACAGATGTTACAACTGTCCAGGTTCCAGCTGAACTGCAAAGGCAGTCACAGCCAGCAGCAGTTACCCCTGTAGAAACAAGGAGATCTAAAATGAAACCAGGGCACCCAGATAAGAGAGGGCCCTCACAACCCACAAAGGAGCCAGAAATTGCAATCATCACCGAGTCCCTGACGTTCGAAAGTGTCCGTAATCCGCACAAAGACATTGTACGACGGGGACGTGAGTCTTATACAACCTAGCTACTTCGAGTCTAGAACCTTATAAGTACAGGCATCCAACTGGATAGTAGTGAGGCAAGGAATCTGGGACCCTTGACCCAGGACTCAGGTATGAATCAGATTTTTGTAAAAGAGCCAGGGTCCCTTTCCCTCTGGGAGCGGCTTTTAATAAGTGTCAGAGAGAAATTTGTCCACAAGGAGAGAATGCAGGAACACCACCATAGAATGCACTGTAAAACCCTTGCAGAAGGGATCCAACAGTTGAGAGAAGTAGCAGTATTAAAAGTACGCTTTAGGAAGGATAGACAGCATGATAATGACTCTGACAAGGTCAGGTGCACAGGACAAATGTTATAGAGTCTGGCAAATCTAGGGCCATCTCAATACACCACCTTCATTACAACAATTAATGCCGATACCAACCGAGAGACAGTGGGCTCTGTTACCAACAAGCTTAGAAATGATGAAAGTATGATCAGTGGCCCAATGCAGGCTCATGTCTCTACTGTAGTCAAGGAACTCAAAGAGGAGATGAGGGAGATGAGGGAGGAGGTGAGGAGGAACAGTTCCCATATTACACCAGTGCGAGTCACAGGCCCCAAAGTCAGAGCTCAACGTTCCCCAGCTAGAGAGAGAGGATACACCCCACGGGCTGACCTATAGTTCTTTCTGCGTAACCATGGGAAAGACATGGGAAGGTAAGATGGAAAACCTACTTCTGTCCTGGCAGCGCGGGTGCGTCAACACAAGGAGGGAAACACTAACCAAGAGAATTCCAGTAAAGTGAAAGTAGCCTCAACCTCCCATGACCAAGCTGCCGAGTATGATCTGTCAGATCCCCTTGAAGATACCTCTACCATGTATATCCAGGAAAGAAATAATAACCAGGGTTAGAGGGGCCCTGCCTCTAGCCAGGAAGAGGCACGGGAAAACCGGATCTTCTGGACGGTGTGGATCCGATGGCCTGGCACATCAGAACCACCAAAATATTACGCCTTAGTTGATACTGGTGCGCAGTGTACCCTAATACCATTGGGACACGTAGGGGCGAAACCTGTTTCCATTGCCGGGGTGATGGGGGGATCGCAGCAATTGACCCTGTTGGAAGCTGAGCTGAGCCTTCCCTTTCTGAGGAGGCTGTAATCTGATCTTAAGACTCCTCCCATGGGACACCTGATAAAACCTCACGGCCCTGGGTCTGCTCGCTCTCTGCTCTCTTATTGGAGTTACCAATATCGAGACTGGGACGTGCCCTGGCTTGTCTGGCCCCTGCTGCTGAACCAAATAGCAGCAACTGTGGTGTTTCACCCCAGAGACACTTTTGGCTAGATGGATGTTGCAGCTGGGTGCATGGAGACAAGTCCAGGCAAGCTGGAGCTCAGGTGGCAGCGGGATGGAGCCTCCTCTCGCTGAGCGTCTGCTCCTCAGGTTTCCTGCTGTTGGAGAAGCCTTTAAGGCTATGGTGAAGGAAAGGAGTCGGTTCTGATGGAGGGTTTAATCCAGAGCTTTTATTCTGGCCCACAGGCCTCTGAATCCAGTCACTGCTCCATCAGAACTCCCCGGAGTGCATGGTTCCCCTCTCTTTTACCAGGGGGAGGGGAGGGCGGAAGGGATAGGGAGCCCACCAACCAGGTATGGGAGAGGAGGTCTCAAGGGACAAAGGACATCTGGATGGCCCAATGCCCCCCCGGGGGTGGAGGGCATCTTTTGAATCTGCCTAATCACTCGACAAACTTCTGGAATGCCAGGAGTGACAGACAGTGCTCAGCAGGGGTCAGGGTGGGGAAAGGAGGAGTGATTGACACACCTGGGAGGACAACTTCAGGGGAGAACCGGGGTTCTGGGGTAAACCATGAAATCACACCACAACACTCTCTGCTCTTGGGCTCTCTGAGATGGTGGGGAAAGGGGTACGGAACGGCTTGGCATTTGGTGTCATCGTGCAGTGCTGCCCTGCGCTCCATGGGAAGTTTCCCTGGTGCTGCTGTTGAGAGGGCTGACGTTGGACCTGCTGGTGATACTGAAACTGGAGACAGTGTTTAAAATGTTCTTTACAGTCTGGGCATGCAGTGGAGGGACAACCAGTTGTAAGAGACGGTCCAAAGTTTCCTTCATTTGCCTCACGACCCTCGCAAGGACCCTGAAGACCCCTGACAGGAGTTCTGGCCTGGCCGAGGTGGACGCTTGCCAAGTGACTGTTAGCAGGTGCGCTCGCTGTGCTTCCACAGAACACTACTTCGAACAGGTTCTGACAAGTGGTGGCTTGTCCCTGCATGCCTGCACCTGCTTCACGGACCAAGGGGTCTCTTCACAATGGCCCATCAATCTTCCCCACCTTCTGGCCAGATGCCATTTGCTTTGGCTAAAGACTATATAAACTGTAACTTTCTGAGATGACTTTGGTGAATCCCCATGGACGATGGCGAATCTATGTGGCTGGACCATTGAGGATTCCATCTCGATGGTGGTAGCTATAATCCCCTTTCCCCTCTTTTTCTTTCTATCCTTTATTTCCTTTTCTGTCCCCTCTATCGCATTTGCTGTTGGCCCTTAATAAAGGTGCATTTGTTGTGATTAAACTGATGGTCCCCTGCAGTTTGCCTTTTTGCACTTTTGAGATCGGTAAATGAACCATCACGACACCCCGCTTGTCTTAGCGGATCATGACACCAGTGGAGGGGTATCTCTGCACAAAGTCCTTATCACATTTCACCTTGAGGTGACCAAGTTCATTACACTTATAGCATCGCATGTTCTGTTTGTTTTGTGCTACAAAGGCTTCAGCTACTCCTTTGCTGACAGCCATGGCTACTATGTGTTCGGTGGTTGTGAGGCGGGAACAGGCTTCCACCATTTGATGAATGGTGGGTTCAGGGCCTGGAGGGAGTGCCCTTATGATTTTTTTTACAATTTTTGTTTGCATTGGATACTGCTAGTTTATTGAGCAGCTCCTATTTAGCCCTTGGGTAATCAACCTGCTTATCAATAGTATCCTTTAATCTGTCAATGAATTTAATATATGGTTCATCAGTGCTTTGGCGAATGTCAGCAAAACTTAGTTGTGGGGTAGTACCATCAGGTGTTTGGAATAAAGCATTCCGAGCAGCATTTTTAATGTCCTCTAAAGCAGCTTTGGATAAATTTTGGCCTTGAGCTTGTGGGTTTTGATATTCTCCTTCCCCTCTCAAGTGCTCTACAGTGAGATAAGCTCGGATAGCCTCCGATTGGTAATTTTGCACTAATGTTTTTAATTGTTTTTTTCCAAATTGATTCCCACAGAAGTAGCTCTGTAGGTGATAGGAGGAGGGACATAACATGCCAGAGGTCATGGGGGACAAGGACATGAGTAGAAAAAGTTACTTGTAAGAGATTTTTGAAATATGGGGAATATCGGCCAAAATCTTTGGAAATGCGACAGTTTTCTCTGAGCTCAGTGTAAGGAACAGTTTTCCATTTTGGGGGCACCCCCTTCTGTATTTAACTGGAGCGGCAAGGACATTTATTTCTTCAGTGAACTCCCAGTTATTATCCAAAGCTGCTTCCCTTTTGATTTGAACTCAGGGATCCTCAAATTCACCGTTTGAATCTGAGGAATCACTGTCATCTGAGGTAGAGGCAGATGTCCTAGAATCAGCACTAGAGCTCCAGCCGGAGTACACTTAATGCTTGGAGCCTTTGGTGTGTAAACGGGAGGGGTTTTTCCGATTAGCTTCCCTCCCGGTAGGGTGTGGGGGGGGGACCCGGTGGAGAAACCGCAGTACCCAGTGGAGCGGGGGGAGAAGGACCCGGAGGGGGGGGTTCCGCAGGGGATGGGGGGAAAGGGAATCCCTGCTGCTCCGACAGCTGGTGGGAGAGGGTAGACAGGGGCGGAGGCAGGTACTACCGGGGGGACCACAAGAGTCAGGGTAGGGGAGACACTCGGAGCTGGGGTAGGGGGGACACCTGGGGATGTGGGGGGGAAACTAGGGGCCGCGGGGGGAAAGGGAACGGCGGCTGCAGCAGTGGGGGCACACGTACCCGGCGGGATGGAGGCGGCCGCAGCTAATGCGGCAGTGGAGGGTACGGTCGGGCAGCGGTGTGATAAGTTAGAAAAGACTCTTTGTTCATCAAGACAAAAAGGGGAAGCCTTGTGTAGATAACAGAAAACCAAAGGGGAAGCCTTGTGTAAATAACAGGAATCCAAAGGGGAAACCTTGTGTAGATAACCAGACCTGAGCTTAGGCGCATATAACATATAACCTTATATGGAAAAGACCATTACAGGGCCGTGGACTTTCACAGAGGAAGAAGAGAGGAGCCTTCCTCAAACGACCACCAGAGAGTAAAAGAAGACCCCCTAGCAACAGAGGGCACAAGCGCAGAGTACACCCAGAGATACCGCGGACACGGAAGAAAGAGAGTATAAAAAGACTGTGGGAAGGGGGAAACGGTGTGAGCCGTTGGCGGAGCACTGACTCCCCGGCTGCACCCAGCGTTGTTTGCTTGCCATCGCTTGCTGTAATCAATAAATTTCTGATTGACTCTCGAAAGGCTGAACAAATTATTCGCCTCAATTTATAACAATCTGGTGCCGTGACTCGGATAAGGGCTATCTGTTGGAAGCTCCTCACGGGGAGGCGCCCTCGCTGCCTTGACAGCGAGCCCCGCTCAGGAGTCTTCCCTCTGGGACCCTTACTGACGAACCCAAATTCGGTGGCAAGCAAAGAATAGCCGGCAACCCCTTAATCTTTGTGCACGAAGTCCCGGGCGAAGACACAGGACTGTGTAAGTACCTTTCAGTGGTCCTTCGGGGCTACTGAGGTTGCCCCGTTCAAAGGGAAGGGGGGCCGCTCGGTTGGGGTTGGGATCCCAGAGTGTGATGAGTGAGACGTCTCTGTGAGACGATGTGTGTGTGGACCTCATAGTAGTGCGTTTCCCACACCCGGCGACGGGCTGGGCCACGAATTGAGGGAAGCGTAGAGGTGTGTGTAAGAAGGCACTCCGGAAGATGGGACAGAGGAAAAGCAAGCCCTCTGGTCCCATGGGTGGGGGAAACCCTGTAAAGCTTCCCCAAATTCCTCCAGATAGTCCATAAGGACTAATGATTAAAAATTAGGATGCCTTCCCCTCCAGGAAAGGACAAGGTGAAAATGGTGCACTACTGCACAGAGGTTTGGGGAGGGAAATAAATAAGAGCGGACCATTTGTACTGGCCAGTGTTTGGCTCATTTAGGGATTAGATATGTCAGGCTCTAAATACTTATGTGAGTTCTAAAGAGCCCTTGAACTTAGAGGAAAGCGAGTACGCCTCCCTCTAGATAGTGGGGGAAACTCACACTAAGTTGTTTGCGCTTAGTACTAGGGAGAAGAAGAAAAGATTGAAAGAGGATACAGACCTACCCGATTCCACCCCTCCACCCTACATACCGCCTCCCCCTCCACCCCTACCTCCACATTCACCACAACATCCTGAACCCTCTGCCCCGGTACAAGACGACTCGGTACAAGATGAGTCGGAGGGGGATGAGGTGAATGTTGAGCTCCAGGGGAATAACCAGCGGGTAACTAGAAGCCAGACTAGTAAAAGGCGGGAGGACCTCCCCAGCTGATAGCGCGGCTCGGGGAGGGAGAAATCGCGATTTCAGTGTGTTGTGTCCCGATTGCAGTGTGGTGTGTCCCAGTTTCGGTGTGGTGTGTCTGTTACATCCGGACGTGCGTGCTTGTGTGTGTGTGTGTGTATGTGTGAAGCGCGGTGCGGCATTACTAAGATACAGAGAGGGGGCGCGGCGGTGCCGGAGAGCGCATGCGCGGGGCAGTCAGCCACACTACCTGATAGAGCGGGTGGTGCGCATGCGTGGCACGGGCTGTCTCTGGCGAGCGGGGGCAGCGTGGTGCGGGCACAAGCCGCGGTTTGAGGAGCTGCTTTGAACGCCGCTAGCTGATAGTGCAGCCAGTAGGAGTGTGGTATAAGTTGGGAGTTACAAGCACCGCTTAAAAGCATCGCTGGTTCGTAAAGGGCTTGCAAAAGTAGCCAGCGAACCCGGCTGGGCTAAGAGTTAAGTGTTTGTTGTGCGATAGCACTGCCCTTTAGTGTTAAAAGCTGTCACTGGGAGATCCTTTGCATTACGGGGTTTGCTGTTTGGTTCTTGTTACAAGTGAGAGGCGATCTGCCCACAGTGGCTGCAGAACTCCAAGCCCGGGCCGAGAGAGCCTGGCCTCCCAGACAGGCTCTCCACAGGTGGTTTCAGCTTGAACCAAGTCAGTCTCTTCATCCATCAGGAGACTCGGTAGTCACAGAGTGGGAGGATAGAGAGACAGAGTATTCTTGGGAAGGATATACCAAAGTTCAACAAGTTGCCATCTAGCCTTTGACTGGGAACAACCGCCAGCTGAACGGGCACTTAGGAACCCCTTGAGGTGGGGTCTGGAAGGGGTAATATCCTGCTTCGTGTGTGGATCGACAACCTTTTGCTAGAAGCCAGACTGGCACACAGCTTGGGTTCTCCTCCGATGTTTGAAGTGTCAGAAGAGGTGGTATTGTATTTCATATAGACGGAGATCCACGTGTCGTGCATGTACCCCTGAATTGCTGAGATACTATAACCCAGGGGTTGAACAAGCAAAGTGTGAAATAGTGAATTTAATCTGTAAGAAAAGCCACCTAGTCCCTAAAACCCGGGACGTGTTTGAAGAAGATTAGGAAAAGATAAAGGAGTGGCACAGCCTTAGTATTAAAAGGAAAAACTAAAGAAATTTTTTTCTCCTTTTCTTTCCTTCCCAGTAATTTAGATTAAATCCTTAAGAGTTCGTAAATTTATGTGGGAGTGGGCAAACAACAAATTAACAACAATTGATGGTTAATTAATTAATAGCATAATATTTCAATATTAGAAGTACTATTGATTATTAATTTGGCTATTAATATTTTAATTTGGTTATTTGAATAACTATAAATTTTATCAATATTTTAATTTAAATAATTATTAATTTTTTTTAATTAAAAAAAAAAAGTGTTTTAGCACACTAGAAAGAAATAGTAAACAAAGGGGGGATGAATGTGTGTGAATGAGAGACATGCTGATTACCCCAGACCTGCTAAGCGAGAGCAGTAGTCTCCCATGCTGTGTTTCCGTCTTTTTCGTAAGAAAAGCGGCCAGTAAAGAGACAAAGCGAGTGATAAAAAGAGTGAGAGAATCCCCCTCCGGGGAAACCGGGACTGGGTCTCAGGGAAAGAGTGGGACCCCTAAGTAGGGGAGGAAAATAAAAGGTAATTAATTAGGAAAAAAAAATAATAAAAGGTAAAAAGAGGGTTTTCTTGACATAATCTATTGGGGAAAAATAAAAAGTAAAATGTGTAAGAGGGGCCCCTAAAAATTCTGCTGGATTGAGGGATAAGAATGCCCAAGAACATCCAGGATTAAACCTGCTGGGTTGAGTGATTAATATTCCAAGAGCATCCAGGGTTGATTAAACCTGCTGGATTGAGGGATTAATATTCCAAGAGCATCCAGGGGTGATTCAAACCCACTGGGTTGAGGGATTAACATTCCGAGAGCACCCAGAATTAAGTTTTGCTGGGTTGAGATATTAATATTCGAGAGCACCCAGAATTGAATAAAAATTTTGCCGGTTTGAAGATAAATCTGAGAGGATCTGGAGTTGGGAACAACGCAGCTGGATTGAGTGGTATCCAAGAACACTGGGACTAGCCAGGGACACCTAAAAGTGTAATAGGTGTGTTGAAAAATAAAAGGTAACTTGTTGTTGTGGTTGTTTTGTTGTGTGTGATAGTAAGTGAAAAATAAAGTTAAGTGAATGTGGACGAATGAAAGTATATGTATGCATCCTGCCCTGTTAGGCAGCCTCACTGTGCTCCCCTAGTGTGACCAACAGACGCAGGTTACGATCCGATAAACAAAAGGACTACAGCTGACCATTGGAGAGTAACGAGCCAACCCGGAAACCTGAAGGTCACCTTAAAGAAAAACTAACGGACTCAGTGTGGGTAATCCAGATAGACCAAGAAGGAGAACAGAAAGGATACACTTACTCCTTGGCTGATGATTATAGAGTAGTGTGTAAAGAAATACATTGTGATTGTTATCCTTTTGTGTGCTTTGTTTATAAAACTTGCCAAGAACGGTGGTGGGTCCATTGCCGCAAAGGAAAGCCACCTACTGGGATTTGCTCCAGCTGCTACAAGCTAGAGCGAGGATTAACAAGAATCATATTAGAGTTAGGGGAATTGGAGAATAAGTGGGTAAGGTTCAAATCAGAAGAGTGGTGGGAGGTTTACAGAAAAGGGGTTAACCCTGAGAATTTTTGTTTCCACCTGTATGAACCTGCCCCCTTTGTTGCCCATATTGTAAACCGGTGTTGTCGGAAAGAGCTGAAAGAAATCCTGTGTGAGTCATCCCCGGTCAAAGATAAGAACTGGGAGCAGTATAAGGCTAGAAGGGGAAAAGGGAATGGATGCGCTGGAGAGTACCACTGCTGCCGAGAAGATGGTAATCCCCGCGGCTCGAAGCACCCGAGTCGGCGGGCGAGGCAGAGGGGAAAGGACCAGGCTCTTCCCAATCCCAAGTGGAATAATGCAGAGATACTCTAAATATTACCGACTGGGTATTGATAATCTCCCCAAAGGTACCGACTCAACCACCCCAGGTAGACAAAAAGGGCAACAAGCCAAAAGGGGAATGGTAGGGAATTATGAGTTAAGTGCAAAACCAGGACTCCATCCTCCTTGGCAAGTTATCCTTATTGTAATTCTGATTATGTTATTGCCAGGAGGAGATTCACGATTTTCACATCAACCCTTTAAGTAGATATTAACCCGAGTAGATAGGAAGGAAATTCAGACTCAGATATCGTCCAGATCTCCTAGTTTTACATCGTCATTATGTACATTAGCCCCCATCGAACCATGTTTCTATATGTGTCCAGCATCAAATCCAGGAAAGGGATATTGCAGTTACCCCGGGGAATACTTCTGTGGGTATTGGGGCTGTGAAAGAATTGCATCGGATTAGTCAGTAGAAGGAGATCAATGGCTTACTGTTTCTTGGGGACCCCACAGCTGTAAAGCTCCGCAGAAGGACTGGTCAGGCGGCATAGTCAATCAGGGGAATTGTCAATTTGTGTATCTGAATGTAACTAAATAATCAGATCCAGGATGGACAGTGGGACGAACACGGGGTTTTCGGTACGTGGAACCCGTAAGGACAGAGGTAACATGTTTACCATAAAGAAGGAGCCTATCCCACCAGATACCCGACCAGTAGGCCCTAACCTGGTAATAGACAAAGATAGAGAGCCAGGTTATGTTGAAATAATCAGTAATCAAAGTAACTCAAGAATGGAAAATTCATCTGTTGATAACCAGACAATAGTACCCCTAGCGAGGGGTTAACACCCTTTGGAAGCTAGTAGAGGGAGCGTACCGGGTCTTGAATATAACAAACCCCTGGCTTACAGAGCATCGTTGGCTTTGCTTTGATGTTAAATCCCCATTTTATGAAACTGTTGCTAGAATATCAGAAAAAGGCAAGACGTGCAAATGGCAATAACCCCCCTTCATGTAATTAGAAAGATTCGCAAGAGCTAAGAATCACATTAGCCTTAGTAACAGGGAAGGGGAGATGCATTAGCCAGTGCCCCAGCACATAGAGTTCCTGTGCGAAACAATGACTACAGCAAAACGAGAGGATAAGCCAACCAAGTGGTTACTCCCTGCTAAAAACACAAAGTAGATCTGTGCAAAAAGAGGATTCACACCCTGCATCTCCCTAGAAATTTCAATGAGACCTCAAATTACTGCATACAAGTAGTTATAATCCCAAAAATTATATATCACCCTCAAGAATGCTCATGGGGGGGAGCGGGTGTAAGCACGGGAGTGGCCTCCTTAGTAAAACAAATGAAAGAATTTCACTCTCTAAGGGTAGCAGTGGACGAAGACTTAGAGCAAATAGAGCAATCGATATCAGCCTTAGAGAAATCAGTAAGATCCCTATCTGAAGTATTTTGCAAAATAGGAGAAGATTAGACCTCCTGTTCCTACAGCAAAGAGGGCTATGTGCAGCGCTCAGAGAGGAGAGTTGTATCTATGCAGATCACACGGGTAGTCAGGGAAACCTGGTGTTGCTTTTCGTTCTTTTCTTCTCTCTCCGACTTCCTTGTTTTCGCCCGTTCCGCTTTCCCGGGGCGCTGGCCAGGCGCTTCCGGGAGCAGCCGGAGAGAGAGGCAACAAACACCTTTGTGGGTTCGTTTGATACGGACAGAGCTGTTTAGAGAGCGCGATCAAGACCGGGATAAAGAGACTCAAGGAATTGGACACTTGTTGTGCAGTCCAAAGTAGGTTGTATTTGCCCGATCGCCGCACGTACAAGTGCCACGATCAGGGGTCCAGGCAAAGGTTATATAGGGGAAAATAAGAGATAAGGTGAAACCAATAGAACAATGCCAAGTGTGCATACATTATAGGTAAAATCCAATGGGAATAACTCCAGGGGGAAGGATGAATACACGTAAAAGTACAGAATAGAAACTCCAGCTTTAGGTTTAGGAAACAGAAACTCCCATCTCAAATTCACAAAGCCTTTTTGCTCCGTTTGCGTAGCTGCACACTGCAACATCTCCCTCTTTTTTGTTTAATAAAATGAACGGAGCTTTGGGGGAAGGAGAAACTGCGGCTATCAAACTGCAGTGTTGTTTTGTTTTCCATCTTCCCACCATTCTCCTCCCGTGGTGGCAGCAGCAACTACAACAGGTGCGGAGGCTGCAAACTTGGAGGAAGCAATGCTAAAAATGATTCGCTTGAGAATCCCAAATGATAGCAAAACTAAAAAGATTGCAACTACAAAATAACAAATGTCCTTTAGAAGGGACAACACCCACCCAGAAAGATCCCAGCCCTTAAACATGCCCTTGATCCAGTCCTCATTCTCCTGCTTTTCTGGAGCCAAATGAGGAGCAGGAATGTAGGAATTGACATCCTGCTAGTCTGAAAGAAAAATGGCAACGGGGGGAGAGACCGTGGCAGGGGGAGGGGGGATCACGGGGACGGGGAAACTCGGCGCGGGTGCGGGAACGGGGGCGGCACCCGCACTGGGGGGAACGCCCAGAGTGGGGGCGGTACCCGCTGCCGGAATGGGATTCTGAGGTGATGTGGGGGAAGGGAAGGGAGGAGGAGGATCCCAGACATTGTCACCGACATGAGAGCCTGGGGCGGGAGATTTCAAAATGCGGGATTCGGCCATGTGGCCGACGCCATCTTGTTCTATAGCAGTGAAGGTCAGACACGGGTAAAGGGTTTTAGGAGAGAGGGTTTGGAAAGAACCCAGACTAACATGGCCAGTACTAGTTGGGAAAGGGGATGGGAGGGGACTGGAGGAGGCAGAAGGCAGATAGCTCTCCTGTGCCTGTTTTAGGCAGTTTCCATCTCCAGACCGATCCCCAGGGGACCGGGGACAAGGGTCAGGGGGGTTGGAAGACAAAGGCAGGGATACAGAGCTCTTAGAATCTTTAGAACCCTCTCCCATAGCTTGAATCACTGTATAAATAGAGTGAAAAAGTGGATAGAACTTCCCAACCCGAAAATCACCTTCAGTCTGGAGTTGATATTGTGAAAAATGCATATTTTATGATTGGCTTTACACAATAGTTACAATGAATATTATATGTGTAATGTTGGAAAGTTATGCTGTATTAATTCTCTCAAGTAGGGTGTTGAATGTATTTTTAGGTTATAACACAATGTTAAAATAGAAACTATACTATGTAAGATACGTTTTAGCTAGCTCAAGAAAGAGATGAGATAATCAAGGAATTCTTCGCACAAAGATAACAATTACAGAAACCTCTAAATTTTCCCGAGGAGAGGAATTTATGGCTTTCCTTATCAACAGAAACGAACTTCTTCAAGCCTGACTTAGACTCGAAGGCGCCTGGGGATTAACAGAAACTTTTTGACAAGTACCAGACGAATTTCTTGTTTTCAATAAAATATATGCATAATCATGAAGTGTTTTGTATATGCAACAGGCTATTGCTTTTAAGGTGATTCCTTTGTTCACAAGGCATGCTTGTCGTGGCTTAAGTGCCCGAAAGCATCCGGATGTCCATAATTCTTTGCTTTTTGTTGTCTTGTATTGTCCTAACTCTAAATTTTTATTACTCTAATTGTATTACTATTTTTATAACCATTTTATTATTATTAAACTTTAAAAATTTTTAAAACCAAGTGATTGGCGTTTTTCACAATATATTTTTTTTGTTACATTATCCCAGAAATCAACAGACAGAACTGACTCAGCTGTAGCACCCGGAAAGAACTTGAAAAGCCAAAGAAAAAGAAACCGGAGATCACCCTTAGAGAACTTAACATTATATTTAAGAAGGAGATTAGAAACTTGGGAAAAAATTTCCTTCTGCTCAATGGGGAACTTGGTCCCCATTAAGCCCTCTGCCTCCTAAGAGATAAAAGAAAAAAAAATACAAAAAGGTGACAGTCACCAGGCTATACTCACCACCTCGGTGTGTCAGAAAAAAAAATCTCAAGAGGAGATTTTGCTGATTCGGCCGGTCCTCGAAGCCTCGAGGGTTGTCGGCCACCCCCAGAAAAATCCCCCAGAAAATTGGGGTTTTTTCTCTCAGGGAACTGGAACAGTGACTGCAACTTAGAATCCAGAGGAGATCCAATGGAGACGCTTTCAAAAGGCTAGATAAAGCCTCAAGGAGGGAGTTTTTAAGAGCTACAGGCAGCTACTCTGCCTGCAAAAGGACCATTAAACAGACTTGTCAACTTTCCCGAGGCGGCATGGTGGGGCGGGGCAGCCTCGGAAAGGGCAGAGCCCTGCCATGTGCTGCAAGATGTCCCACTGCTGCTTTCACCCTTCCTTACTTCACAGTCATCATCATCAGAATCCAACAGAGAAACACCTACAACACCAGTACCAAAGCCGAGATCAAACACTAAATACTGTGCCCCTTGTAATAAACGCCAATCACTTGTTTTAAAAATTTATAAAAGTTTAATAAAAATAAAATGGTTATAAAAATAATAATACAAGTATAGTAATAAAGGTTAGACAATTAGAGTTAGGACAATTAATGAGACAATAACAGCAAAGAGTTACAGCCCGGGCTGGGTACCTCTTTCTGGACAAAATGAGCCAGGAAAAAGGACCCTGTTAAAAGAGAATTTACCCCTTAAGAGGGGTAACCTGTTGCATATACAAAACACTTCATGATTATGCATATATTTTATTGAAAACAAGAAATTCGTCTGGTACTTGTCAAAAAGTTTCTGTTAATCCCCAGGCGCCTTCGAGTCTAAGTCAGGCTTGAAGAAGTTCGTTTCTGTTGATGAGGAAAGCCATAAATTCCTCTCCTCAGGAAAATTTAGGGGTTTCTGTAATTGTTATCTCTGTGTGAAGAATTTCTTGATTATCTTATCTCACACACATAGTTTCTATTTTAACTACTAAAGCTTAATTTTAATTATAAAACTACATTTACTCTATTATTAAAATGTTAATACAGCATAACTTTCCAACATTACACATATAATATTCATTGTAACATTTGTGAAATGGACTTTATCCACACCCAATCCCCAGGGCTGATGTTGTGGGCATTGGCGTCCAGAGGGGAAGTTTGGGAGAGATACCCCTTCTTTCGGAGGCCTTCTAGGGATTTTCCTATGACCTCTAAATATTTCTGAGTTGCTGCCTCCCCTTCCAGATAATCTGCTGTACTGAAAGGGGTGATTAAAAAAAAGGGAGTCCAAACATTATTTCATAGGGAGAGACCCCTATGTCGGACCGAGGTCTGGTACTGATGCGCAAGAGAGCGAGAGGTAAACACCTGAGCCAATTCATCTTTGTTTCTTCAATTAATTTAGTTAACACATTTTTAAGAGTTTTATTCATCCTTTCCACTCTTCTAGAGCTTTGAGGATGCCATGGGGTGTGCAATCTCCACCTTACCCCCAGGGCTTTTGTTACTTGATGTAAAGTTTGAGCGACAAAATGTGGACCTCGGTCCAAGTCAATGTTATTGACTAGCCCATATCGTGGTATGATGTTTTCTAAGATTATTCTTGCAACTTCCTGCGCAGTTTCCTTTTTGGTTGGGAAAGCCTCCACCCAGTGAGTGAGGTGATCTACGATCACTAGTAAATGTTTGTACTTTAATTTTCCCTTGCAGGGTCAACTTTTGGACTTCTTTCATCAGGATAGCTGCTGCTGCTGCGATTACTTGCAGGCAAGTTGGCCATCCTCTGGCTACTGGGTCTAGTAGTTTTGAGAGGTAGGCTATTGGCTTTTTTTGTCTTTCCCACTTAAATACATTCTTAGGGCTTCTTTGAGCAACTCATTCGTGTTCTTTTCTTGCCAGTCCTCTATCTTTTCTAGTTTTTGTCTAATATCGGGTCAGGATTTGGTGACAAACCAGACCTTTAAGAGGACTTGACCCTCTGGGCTATCTGGGTCTATATTTGAATATAACTGGAAATTTCGTTTTCGTCGGTTAAGCCAAATTGCCGGGGTCTCATCCTTCTCCTGAGTACCATCAAAGGCCAATTTTGTGTTGCTTCCCCTAGGGATACTCTTTGATCCT
The DNA here is from genome assembly GCF_024509145.1 of Vidua macroura. NCBI lineage: Eukaryota > Metazoa > Chordata > Aves > Passeriformes > Viduidae > Vidua > Vidua macroura. The sequence continues at coordinate 4,426,176 of NW_026530535.1, read as the reverse complement.
TCTTATCATGAGGGACCTATAGTCTCTCATGTTTTGCCTACCTTCTTGCTGGCTGGGACTTCAGTTGGGGTCCACCAAGGGCATCCCCTGGTTCCCTGGGGGCCCCAATCCACCCTCTCTTTCCCATATCTTCACCCCTGCCGCTCGGAACATCTGGACCTCTCTCGGAGAGAACAGAATGCTTAGAATAGCTCAGGTCTCCCCAGGTACAAATACTCAGCCCTAGAAATTGGTCCAACTGGCTAGATATTCCAACGGGGTCTTCCACTAAATTTCTTAGCTCTTTCCCAAATCCCCGGACTTCGGAAGCTGCCAAAGGTGCATCCACAAACCTAACTCCCCCAGCTGCTCTACCCATAGGAACCCCTCTAAGGGGAAAGAGCCCCTCCACCCTTGGTGCTTTGGATTGGGTGCTACAATACGGCCCTTTTTCTAAGACACCAGGCAGGGAAATAGTAGTGGAGACAGACACTGGAGGCCAGGGGGCATGCCAGGTGGTGAACCAACACTGGGCAAGGGTGGCCTCAGCTCCCAAGTGGGAGGAGGCAAGGAAACTCCAGCTGGAGAAGGGGAAGAGGGAGTTGGGGAGATGGTTGAGGAAACTAGGGGAAGGGACGATGGAACAGAGGTGGGAAAATGGGGGAAAGGAATAAGGGACTCAATAGGAGGGGCTGAAGGACCAACTGGGGAAACTGTGGGGGAAGTAACAAGAGCAGAAGGGGGCAGGCAATCGAGGGGGTCCCATTCCTTTATTTTTCTAGTCTCCCCCTCTCTATTCTCTTTGTCTTCCTCTCTATTTCTTTGTAACTTGCATATTCTCAGTCTCATTATTTATAGAATTCTCCAGCCAGCAAGCCGCATGAGATAGTTGTTCTACAACATGGTCCTCTCGGTGTGTGGTTTTTTTTTTTTTTGTTGTTATTGTTTTTGTTTTTGTTTATTTTGTTGTTGTTTTTGGTTTTTTGTTTGTGTTGGTTTAACTGATTACACATCCACTGATCTCGGGTTCCATACCATGGCCACTTTCCCTGTAATTCCAACTTCAGCCATACTTCTATACTGTCCAGACCCTTCGTGGTCTCCCGAAAATCCCATTGGTCTAACAGTTGCCCCAAGGGTCTGTTAGGGGGAATTCTCTTTGCTTTGGAAGGATTTGCTCCTTTACTATAACCTCTTTCCATTTTCAGGCCTCAAAAAGAAAAAAAAATATATACCTTAAATGGTGCTTCTATCTAAAATGGAATATACTGACAGGCAACTAAAGCTCCCTTCCCACAACATAGCATTTTGAATCCCTTGCCTGAACTTAGTCTCTTTTAACTAAACCCCCACTCTTGGTACTACCTTCTTGACACTTTACGTTGTTTCTTGGCTAGGACAATCACTAGTCACATTCACATCTATTGTCCTCTGTTCTCTTGCTCTTTGGCCTAAGTTTTGAACTTCTTGATGGACTTTCTAGGCTTGTACCCCGGCTAAGTCCTGCCCAAACTCTTACTTGGCCTTTTGCCTAACCTTCTTATTAGGCTTAGGAAGCTTGGTGTCCCTGCCGAGGTAAGGTCGAACGTCCTGCCGAGCCTTACACTCGAACTCCGGCCAAGCCCCCTTGCCTGTCTCTCCTACTAGGCTTGGCAAGCTCGGTCTCCCTGCTGAGGTAAGGTCGAGTGTCCTGCCGAGCCTTGCACTCGAACTCCGGCCAAGCCCCCTTGCCTGACTCTCCTGCTAGGCTTAGCTTGCTTGCCTTCCTGCCTTTCTGCTTACTCGGGTTCATGCCTGCTCTGACGGGGCATCCTGCCCTGCCTTCCAGGGTCATTCTCCTACCTGCTTTGCTGAGGACCCCCGTACATGCCTGCCTTGGACGTCCCACCTGCCCTGTTATCCTGTCCTGCCTTCTGGGGATATGCCCTCTGCCCCGCGGCCACATGCCTTCTGCCTGGCAGGGACATGCCACTCCTGCCTGCTCGGACATCCCGCCTGCCCTGTTATCCTGTCCTGCCTGGCGGGGACATGCATTTTTCCTGGCAGGGACATGCCCTCTGCCTGGCAGGGACATGCTACTCCTGCCTGCTAGGACATCCCGCCCTACCTGCCAGGGACATCCCACCTGCCGTCCTATCCCATCCTTCCTGCCGGGGACATGCCCTCTAGGACCTTGTCATGGTTTGACACTGGCGCAATGCCAGCGCCCCCATGAAAATGCACCTTCCCCAAATAACTGCTGTGAGATATTATCAGGAACAGAGCAGAGCAGGCCCAAGCTTAATAACAAAGGGAAAAAAAACTTTATACTACTACTACTACTACAGAAAACACATAAACTAAATCCAGGATGAAGACCTTTTAAAACACCCCTCTTCCTCCCAATTTCCAAAAACACCCACCATGAAACATCACCCGGGATTCCTGATCAAATTACCACCCTTCAGATAATCAATACTCAAGCTATCAAGGGAGAGAGAAGTCTCTCTTGCACCACAGACCCCCCAGGAAACACAGTTGCCACCTCCTGTGTTTCCCTGTCACACATGGCAACCGCCCGGAGAAAATCTGCCAGTGTGACACTCTCCTTTCCATGTCACAGTGCTCTCACCACCGTGCATGGACAGACTGCTCATAGGGCTCCTTTAAGGATGCTTTGCCACGGACCCAAAGATACAACAGTTCAGCTTCTCATCTTGGGACTACAGTCCCCCCCATTTTCCCCTGGGGCCAAGGGTCCAAGAACAGAGATCATCTTCTTTCCCGAAGACAGAGGGCATCACCATTCCCTCCTCAGCTTTCTTCTGTTCTTGCCATTCCTGTGCTGTTAGAAGCTGAAGCAGGTCTCCTTGGGTCACCACTGCATCCCCCTAAAATGCAGTCTCTATTGCAGGAGATTTTGGTTCAGTCCATGGCTAACAAGAAAAGTCCAGCCAAAAGCTACTTCATCATCTCCTCCCACCTAAATATTTCTTCTTCTAACATGTCAGGTCCCGGACTGTCTCTCTTCCACTACAAATCAAGGAGGAGTAATATTTTACAAAGCCCTCATTTCCTGGAAAGGGTTAAAAGTTCAGACTCCCTGGACGGCTGATATCTCGGTCCAGCATCCCGTCTCCCACGCTGGGCATAATCCTCCCCCTTCTCCTTCTCCTCTGCCGGCAAATTTCCAAGTGCCGCCAGGCTCTCTGTCACTTTCCCTCTGGTGGGGGGGGGGGGGGGGGGGAACAAAGGCATCTCCGCTTCTCTCCACCCTTCCGTCCACAGGAGCTGGCTCGGTTCCAGACCCTCAGCCCCTTGGCCTACCTGGACAAGGCCGCGTGGCTTCCCCTCCCCCACCCAGCCCATGGCTGGGCAGGGGAGAGTCTGCACTCTCTGACGACCGGAACCAAAGAGACAATTCCCCTGGGAGTTCTTGCTTTTAACCCCCTGTGTTCTCAGAGGCGTGTCCATACTTTCAGTGGTCACTCCAGGTGCCAATATCCAAACCTGACCACTGATTTGTTTGACCCAACTTCCTGAAAAAAAATTCACTTCCATGTCAAACCACGACGGACCTCCACATCCCACCTGCCCTGCTGGGATCATTCCCCTTGTCCTGATTGCCAGGGACTTACTTTGCCCCTAGGGCACCTCCACACGCTCGGAGGACGGCCTGCTTTACTTCTAAGGAGACGCCTCAGTCCTTCCTCTATTCCACTCGCTTCCCCCATTTCCCAGCCGGCCCCTTCGCAGGAGTCCGCAAACACGGTACTAGGAGGTCCCTCTCACTTCGCGGGTCCGAGCTGCCGGCCCCCGTCTCACTCACTCATTCGCTCGTCTCCCGTTTTTTCTTACCAATCCTACGCTCCTCTGTGTTGCTGGTCTCACGCTGATCCTAGAGTCCGAAGTTAGCCAGCGACTCCCGAGGGTCCCTCGAAGTAGGTGGTCAAGCTGTCCAGCTGTCCGAGGGTCCTCTTTGGGCGTGGCTATCCCGGATGAGCCCCCAACTGAAATGAACAGGGCTAATGCCTTTATTAATGTTCAGCTGTTTATTAAGAAGATCGGCTGGGCAGGGGGCTCGACATGGAGCTCGCCCCTGCTGTTGTAGCTTTCCCAGGTGGCCGAAAGGAAGGAGGTTTGCAGAGTCTGTCACTGAAGTCCAGAGCAGCAGCTGTCCCTTCTTCTTTTGTTGTGGCACACCGGTGGCCAGAGGGTGAGGAGGCGTGGTGTGCAGAGTCTGTTGCTGAAGTCCAGAACAACAGCTGTCCCCGCTCCTTCCATGGTGGCAGCACCAGGGCTCTCTCTCTCTCCCCCTGCTTCTCACAGCCTAACCTAGTCTATTCTTTCTTAGGTGATGGCGACGGTTAACAGTCAATCAGGGGATGTGTTTCCCTCTTCCTCAGCTAGGGCATTTGTCTAGCCCCCTCTACTCTGTTTAGGTTTTGATTTAGGGGTGTCTTTATCCCCTAAAAATACTCCCATGATCCTATTTGCATGTTAGTCCCAGAATGGCAGCGTGGAGGAGTGGGAGGCCAGTTATCTACAGGTAGTTTAGAGAAAACAAACAAAGCAATTAGCTAATTAGCATTTCAATATCGGTACTTAGCTAGAGTTAGTAGGTTTTTTTATTGTTGCCATGGGAACTAAGAAGGCCCTGCCCACATCTCTGGGGAACATGTGGAAACTGTCCATTACATTAGGAGATTGTTAGCACCGCGGCTGTGAGGGGTAGTCATGTGGCCCATTCTTCAGCATATGAAGAGTAGGAAGTCCAGCTTGGACAAGGTGTGGAGGTCTGAACCCCTGACTCTGAGACTATCTCTAGGGAAGAGGGATAGCCAAACCTCGGGGGAAGTGGAAGGGCTCTGGGTGGGGGGCTACACGGACCAGTGATTCTCTGGCAACAGGGGTCCGCTTTGTTTAAGTCTAAGAGGTTTGCTAATGTTTCCTTCCTCTGTTCAATAAAAGAAAAGGGAAATTTCAGGGTGCTGAACCTAGGTCAGTGGGGAAACTTAGGGGTATCAGTACTAAGGTTCTGGGGTGTCGAAAAAAGGTACCTTACATAGTGCGGGTGGGTGAGGCACCAAGGACCAAAAACTTGGCTGAGCAGAAGTCGAGAAGTACGAATGAAGAGGCCTGATATGTGAATGAATGTGGGAAAAGTGTCTCTCCTGTAGAGTGTATATGAGTGACAAAGAATAAGTGCTCCTTAGATAAGAACACCAGATAAGAGTGCCCAGGGGCACTAAAGTCAATTGCTGCAAGGAGACTTTTCTGCATAAACAGAAAGATATTAGGAGATCTTTTCTCTCTTAAGTTAAAAAAGAGTGAAACAGAACTTTTAAAGGGGCTGGTAACAGTAAGCAGTTTTTACCAGCCCGAAAGCTTATAGTAACAAAAAGTCACTATAGGTCAGACCCACAGTAGATGAGGAGGGTGATCAAGAAAAAGGAATAAGAATATTCCTCCTAGAAGCCCCCTTGGTGATATAGTGGATGACTGAAATAAGTGGGAAACAACTAAAAAGTTAGATCAAGTGAGGATGGCTTATTATTGTATTGAACGTTGGCCAAAGAGGAAATTACAACAGAAGTCCTTAAAGTGGCCTTGGTGGGGAAGTAGAGATAAGTGGTTATGTAATTTATGCAAATGCAAAGTTTGTGCTGTTCCACCTGGAACATCAGGGACATCGCTGCTCAGGAAGACCCAGTGCCAGCGCTGCAGCATCCTCAACGGGAATGCTCCTGCTCGGCCTGCGAGCCCCCTTGCTTTAGGCCTTTTTATTATAATAAATGCTGAAATCACTTTTAGTACCAGGAGTGTGGTCCCGTTTTTAACACCTCGACGAAAGTCCTTCTGTGGTTGGTCCTTTTGATGTGAAATTCCCACACCACAAGCAAACAGCAGATGCGCTTCTTGCCCAAAATGACGGCACTGTAATCCAGCGTTGGCAGAAATGCAAGGAAGCTGCAATGAAGAAAATCAACCTGGCAGTTGTTGCTGACTGCCCAGTGATATATGCACCTAACCAGCGCCCATCTTACAGAGAACTATACTATAAATCACAGCCCAGGGCCCCCATGCGCCCTCATGCACAACGGCCCTGGCCATCCTGCTGAGCGAACCCTCCGCTCGCTAGCCTGGATGCTGCTCGTGGAGGCTGGGCTCCTGCTTGCCGTAGCTGCAGGTGGGTGGAGTTCACCAGCCAGGAAGCAGGAGAGCTTGCCGGGCAGCCACTTCGTGTGCACTTCACTGCCGCTGGATGCCACCAGTGCGAGCTGCCCGCTGACCCCCAAGAGGATCTGAAAGCCGCGGTGCTAAGAGCAGGTCCCGCCGCGGCCTCTCTGAGCTCACCGGCGTGGGAGCTGTGGGCAGGTGGCTCTCCTGGCACGGGCGCTGCTCTTGGCAGCGTCCTGCAGCGCGCACCCGCATGGCTCAGCGTGCGGACAGCACCGTCTGCCAGCAGTGGCGGGGCTGGCAGGGCGGCAAGAATGTCTCTGCCACAGCTAGAGAAGCCGATCAAGCAAGCCTTCTACGACACCGAGGCGCTGGTGCTTGCAGCGCTGTGCTACGGTGCTGCTGTGCTCGTGTACTCCATTCTAGAAGCATTCCTGCAGCCGCTGCTCTGGGCTGTGTTCTGTGGCATCTACCTGCACCCCTTCAAGACCTCGCTGACAGCGCTGGGGTGGCATTGGCCCGCCCACCCCGGTGCTGCTGGCCGCCAAGACCTCCAAGTTTCAGACAGGTGGGCAGGGGGTTAACTGCAGTTCCATCGATTATTTTAAAAAGAAATGCCCCCAACAAAGGGACGGAGAAGGGCAACCTCCCCCTGTATGCAAGGTATTGCTACAGGGCTGGACCTCGCCTCCAGAGACAAAACTGAAAGTGAGATCCTAATAAATCTGTGTACTTTGCTATGGTTGCTAGAAAATTTCAATCTTTTGCTGTTCTGTTTCAATGGTTTCTTAATGATAAAGACCTTTTACATGTGTTTAAATGGTTATTCTTACCTTTAGGGTTTTGCTTTCTCTCAAAGCTTTGGTGGTATTTTGGTTTGTGACTAGAAAAGCTGTAATTGGGTTTTTAACTATCTGTCTTGTCTAATTTCTCATATGCTGACAATGTTGTATTTACAGAGTTAAGACTTCCACACAGGTTTACAAATGAGGAGGCTTTAGTTGCTTTCTGACAAAAGCTGTTGTGTTTAAAGGGTTAAGGGCTTCTTTTCATGCAAATGTTTTCCCGGTGTATTGGCAACAACGTATCAGTATATTTTATTTAGAATTGAGATTTTGGTATGGTTTAATACGTAATACATTTGCAAGGAGATGATTGCACAATAGATCTCTAGTTTGAGATAGAAGATAAGCAATCCATTCTTTGATAAATGGAAATGTCATGGATGACTAGTATTAAAGATACCAGTATTATAGGTTGTAGTGGTTTGGATTCATCATTTTAAGATTTTCTTAATTTTAAGATTTCCTGGTTTAATGTATTAAAGAGTGTGGTAGGTTTTGGTGTTGGTTAATTATTAATGTATTCATTTCTTGTTGTGAGATAGGATTAGGAGAAAGGTAAAGTAGGTTCAAAACTTTAAAAGGGTATAAAGAAAATTTTATTAAAAGTAATTAAAAGAAAAAGAAAAAAATAGTAAGAATCAAAACAAACTCTTTAGAATACTTCTTCTCCTCCCACAACCTTTTCTTTTTTACTGATAATGTAAAGAAATAAAGCTTAAAATTTCTAGTCAATTTATTACATGTAAAATAGTCTTTCTTCAGTTCACTTAGGGAGAGAAGTCCCTCTTGTTAAGGTTATGGAGATTTCTTCATAAGAGGAAAAAATAGTTCTCTCGTGGTTCTCAATTTTATCACGAAAAACAGCAGCCCAGGGAACCCTGCTATTGAGAAGTCCTTCCTATTGCTACAAGCCTTCCCACAGCTTGTTGATGGGCTATGTTGATTTATGGGGTATTGTTTTAAAGATGAGTTGTTTAAAGGTAGAAGTTCTTATTATTTATTTTTAAAATCATCTTCATCCCTGGGAACAGAAATCTTCTCCTGGGGGTACTGGACTACTTGTCTCCTTTTCTGTTCAAACTTTTCATGGGATTACAGCTACTTTAACATCTGCTTATCTTAGTATGGAGGCCTTTGCGCGATATCAATTTGAATACTTTCATCTCCCTGTAGTTTCATACGTTATAGGGAAAAAGAGTTTTTTCTTCATAGCTTATAAGAGGATTTCAGCTGGCTGAGCAAGTCCAGAGCTTGATTGAAGAGTGCCATCAGAAACTAAAAAAAAAACTTAAGGAAGAAGTCTACCACATCTCACCAGAACCAACAGGAGTCTCTGCCATTAGGAGCCAGCATCTCCCAGCCAAGGAGAGAGGATACACTCCACAGGGTAACCTCTGGCTTCTTCAGGAGCATGGAAAAGACATGAGGAAGTGGGATGGAAAACCCACCTCCTCCTTAGTAGCTCAGGTACATGAACTGAAAAGAGGAACACCTAACACAAGAAGCTCATCTAGAGTTAATGCTGCTCCAGTCTCTCGCATACAGAATTCCAGACAATATAGGAATGATGATATGACTGATCCTTTTGAAGGAACCTCAAGAAGCTATTTAGAAGAAGAGAGCAACGTGTGCCACGACCAGGAATAGAGGGGCCCTGCCTCTAGCCAGGTAGAGGACAGGGACAATTGGATCTATTGGACTGTGTGGATCCAATGGCCTGGCACATCTGACCCACAAAAATATGCAGCTTTGGTTGACACTGGTACTCAATGTACCCTGATGCCAGCAAGGTACATAGGAGCAGAATCCATTTCTATTTCAAGGGTAACAAGAGGATCCCAGCAGCTGACTGTATTGGAGGCCGAAGTGAATTTGACTGGGAACGGGGGGCAGAAACACCCCATCGTGACTGGCCCAGAGGCCCCATGCATCCTTGGCATAGACTATCTCAGAAATGGATATTTCAAAGACCCAAAAGGACATCGCTGGGCTTTTGGGATAGCTGCTGTAGAGACAGAAGACATCAGAAAACTGAATACCTTACCTGGTCTCTCAGACGACCTCTTTGCTGTGGGATGGCTGAGAGTTGAAGAACAACAGGTACCAATCGCTAGAGCAACAGTACACCATCAGCAATATCGTACCAACAGAGACTCTGTGATTCCCATCCATGAGTTGATTTGTAAACTAGAGAGCCAAGCGGTGGTCAGCAAGGCTCGTTCACCTTTCAACAGCCTTATATGGCCAGTGTGTAAGTCCAGTGGAGAATGGAGACTGATGGTGGATTATCGATTATCGTGGCCTGAATGAGGTCACACCACCACTGAGCGCTGCTGTGCCAGATATGTTGGAGCTCCAGTATGAGCTGGAGTCCAAGGCAGCAAAGTGGTACGTGACCATTGATATTGCCAACACCTTCTTCTCCATTCCTCTGGCAGCAGAATACAGGCTTCAGTTTGCCTTCACATGGAGGGGAGTGCAGTACACCTGGAACCAACTGCACCAAGGGTAGAAGCACAGTCCCACCATCTGCCATGGACTGATCCAGACTGCACTGGAAAAGGGCGAGGCTCCCGAACATCTACCGTATATCGATGACATCATTGTACGGGGGAGCACAGCAGGGGAAGTCTTCAAAAAAGGAGCGAAGATTATCCAGATTCTGCTGAAAGCTGTTTTTGCCATTAAGCAAAGTAAGGTTAAGGGACCAGCTCAAGAAATTCAGTTTCTAAGAGTCAAGTAGCAAGATGGACGTCGTCAGATCCCGACAGAGGTAATCAACAAGATCACCGCTATGTCTCCACCTACCAACAAGAAGGAAACACAAGGCTTTCCTAGGTGCCATAGGCTTTTGGAGAATGCACATTCCCGAGTACAGCCAGATTGTGAGCCCTCTCTACCTGGTCACCCGCAAGAAGACTGATTTCCACTGGGGCCCTGAACAGCAACAAGCCTTCACCCAGATCAAGCAGGAAATCGCTCATGCAGTAGCCCTTGGCCCAGTCAGGATGGGACCAGAGGTCAAGAATGTGCTCTACTCTGCAGCCGGGAACCACGGCCTGTCCTGGAGCCTTTGGCAGAAGGTGCCTGGTGAGACTCGGGGTCAACCGCTGGGATTCTGGAGCCGGAGCTACAAAGGCTCTGAAGCAAACTACACTCCCACAGAGAAGGAAATCTTGGACACCTATGAAAGAGTTCAAGCTGCCTCAGAAGTAATTGGCACCTGTCATGGTTTGACGCTGGCGCAATGCCAGTGCACCAATTAAAATATATTTTTTTCAAATGACTGCTGTGAGATGTGACCAGAAACAGAGCAGAGCAGGCTCATGCTTAAAAATAAAGAAAATAACTCGATTAACTTACAACTATAATAAAAGACACACGCAGAATTCAGAATGAAAACCTTCCAAAATATTCCTCCTCCCCCGCCACCCAGTTTCCAACAGAACACAGTGAGACAAAACCCTGGATTCCCGATCAAGTTACCACCCCTCAGATAATCAATTCCCAGTTCATCAAGGGAGAGAGGAGTCTCTCTTGTACCATAGACTCTCCCAGGAAACACAATTGCAGCCTCTTGTGTTTCCATGTCATATATGGCACCACACAGAGAAAATCTGCCATCGTAACATCCTCCTTCCATGTACAGTGCTCTCACCACTGTGCATGGACTGAGACTACTCACAGGGTTCCTTTAAGGATGCTTTGCCAAGGACCAAAGAACAACAGTTTCTCATTTTTGGGACAACAGTCCCCCCCCATTTTCTCCTCCCCTGTGGCCGAGGGTCTCAAGAACAGAGATCTTCTTCTTCCTTGAAGACAGATGGCACCACCACACCCTTCTCAACTTTCCTCTGTTCACTCCACTCCTGCACATGGTGTCACTGCAGCAGGTCACTCTCTTGGCTCAAGTCATTGCATCCCCCTAGAATTCAGTCTGTGTTGCAGGAGAAATTGGTTCAGTCTATGGCTATACAAGAAAAGTCCAGCCAAGGCCACTCCATCATCTCCTCCCACCTAGGATTTCTTCTTCTAACATCTCAGGTCCCAGACTGTCTCTCTTCTCTTTCAAATCGAGGAGGAGTAGTGTTTTGCAAAGCCTTCTTTGTCTGAAACAGGGTTAAAAGTCTCAGAACTCCCACGGCTGGGCACCTTCCCCCCGCCTTCTCTTTCTCCTCTGCTGGCGTACTGCTGGCAAATGATATCAAATTTCCAGGTGGCACAGGCTCTCCGTCTCTCCCTCTGGTCGGGTGGGAGGAACAAAGACATCTCCGTTTCTCTCCACCCTTCCGTCCTGCACTGGCCGGCCCGGTTCCAGTCCCTTCACCCCCTGGCCTACCTCTCCTAGGCCGCATGGCTTCCCCTCCCCCACCCAGCCTGTGGCTGGGCAAGGGAGGTCTGAACTCTTCACTGACCAGAAAAAAAGAGAAAGTTCCCACAGGACTTCTCTGCTTTTAACCCCCTGTGTTCTCAGAGGCGTGCCTGTCCGAGCTTGTAAGATAAGCATATATTCTATTTGCCATCTGTCGGAGGTGGGGCAGGTATCTTCTGTTAAGTTGCACAGGGCAAATGCTGTGGAGTCTAGCAAATCTCGGGCCATCTCAGTACACCACTTTCATCACAACAATCAATGCTGACACTAACCGAGAGACAGTGGGTTCTGTTGCCAAAAAACTTAGGAATTATGAGAGTATGATTAATGGCCCAATGCAGGCTCATATCTCAGCTGTGATTAATGAGTTCAAAGAGGAGATGAGGGAGGAGATAAGGAAGGTTAATGCAGCACTCGTGTGAGTCACAGGCCCCAAAGTCAGAGCCCAACTTTCCCCAGCTAGAGAGAGAGGGTACACTCCAAGGGCTAATCTGTGGTTCTTCCTGCGTGACCATGGGGAAGACATGGGAAGGTGGGATGGGAAACCCACTTCTGTCCTGGCAGATCGGGTGCGTCAGCTCAAGGAGGGAAACACTAACCAGGGGAGTTCCACCAAGGTGAAGGTAGCCTCAACCTCCCATGACCAAGCTGTCGGGTACAATCTGTAAGACCCCCTTGAAGGAACCTCTAGTATGTATGCCCAGGAAAGGAATAATAACCAGGGTTAGAGGGGCCCTATCTCTAGACAGGGAGCGGCATGGGAAAACTGGATCTTCTGGACAGTGTGGATCAAATGGCCTGGCACATCAGAGCCACAAAAATATGATGCTTTAGTTGATACTGGTGCGCAGTGTACTCTGATACCATCGGGACATGTGGGGGCGGAGCCTGTTTCCATTGCTGGTGTGACAGGGGGATTGCAGCAATTGACCCTGGTGGAAGCCGAGGTGAGCCTGACTGGGAAGGAGTGGAAAAAACATCCTGTAGTGACTGGCCCAAATGCTCCGTGTATTCTAGGCATAGATTTCCTCCAGAACAGCTATTGCAAAGACCCAAAGGGACTCAGGCAGGCTTTTGGAATAGCTGCTGTAGAGGAAGAGGACATTAAGCAATTAAACACCTTGCCTGGACTGTCAGAAAACCCGTCTGCAGTAGGACTCCTAAGGGTGGAAGAACAACGCGTGCCAATTGCGACCTCGACAGTACACCGCCGACAGTATCAGACGGATTGAGATGCCGTGATCCCCATCCACAGAATGATTCGTGAGCTGGAGAGCCAAGGGGTGGTCAGCAAAACCCACTCACACTTCAACAGCCCCATCTGGCCTGTGCGCAAATCTGACAGGGAATGGAGATTGACTGTGGAGTATCGTGGCTTAAATGAAGTGACTCCACCGCTGAGCACTGCTGTACCGGATATGCTGGAACTCCAGTATGAGCTGGAGTCCAAGGCAGCAAAGTGGTATGCCACTACTGATATTGCTAATGCGTTTTTCTCCATTCCTCTGGCAGCGGAATGCAGGCCTCAGTTTGCTTTCACCTGGAGGGGCGTGAAGTACACCTGGAACCGACCGCCCCAGGGGTGGAAACACAGTCCTACCATCTGCCATGGACTGATCCAGACTCCACTAGAAAAGGGTGAGGATCCAGAACACTTGCAATACATCGATGATATCATTGTGTGGGGGAGCACGGCGGCAGAAGTGTTTGAGAGAGGTGAGAGGATCTTCCAGATATTGCTAGAAGCTGGCTTCGCCATCAAGAAGAGCAAAGTCAAGGGACCTACTTGAGAGATCCAGTTCCTGGGAGTGAAATGGCAATATGGACAGTGTCAGATTCCCTCTGAGGTCATCAAAAAGATCACGGCACTGTCTCCACCAACCAGCGAAAAGGAAACACAAGCTTTCCTAGGTGCCATAGGTTTTTGGAGAATGCACATTCCCGAGTATAGCCAGATTGTGAGCCCTCTGTACCTGGTTACCCGCAAGAAGAACGATTTCCACTGGGGCCCTGAGCAGCAACAAGCCTTCACCCAGATCAAGCAGGAGATCGCTCATGCTGTAGCCCTTAACCCAGTCAGGACGGGACCAGAGGTCAAGAATGTGCTCTACTCTGCAGCTGGGAACCACAGCCTGTCCTGGAGCCTTTGGCAGAAGGTGCCTGGTGAGACTCGAGGCCGACCACTGGGATTCTGGAGCCGAAGTTACAGAGAGTCCGAAGCCAACTACACTCCCACAGAGAAGGAAATCTTGGCTGCCTTTGAAGGAGTTCAAGCCGCCTCAGAGGTAATTGGCATGGAAGCACAACTCCTCCTGGCACCCCGATTCCCGGTGCTGGGGTGGATGTTCAAAGGAAAGGTTCCTACTACCCACCATGCCACTGATGCCACATGGAGCAAATGGATTGCCCTCATCACCCAGAGCGCCCGTATTGGAAACCTGAATCGCCCTGGGATTTTAGAGATAATTACGAACTGGCCGGAAGGTGAAAACTTTGGTCTCACTGACGACGAGGAGCAAGTACAAGCGACAAGGGCTGAAGAAGCTCCACCATATAACCAACTACCAGCAGAGGAAACACGCTATGCTCTTTTCACTGACAGTTCCTGTCGCATTGTAGGGATGAACCTGAAGTAGAAAGCAGCTGTATGGAGCCCCACACGAGAAGTTGCACAAGCTACCGAAGGAGAAGGTGGATCAAGCCAACTTGCTGAACTCAAGGCCGTTCAGTTGGCCCCGGACATTGCTGAAAGGGAGAAGTGGCCAAAGCTCTGCCTTTATACCAATTCGTGGATGGTAGCCAATGCTTTGTGGGGCTGGCTGGGAAGGTGGAGAAAGGCCAACTGGCAACATAGAGGAAAACCAATCTGGGCTGTTGATATATGGAAAGACCTTGCCTCTCGGGTGGAGAATGGCTCACTGCATGACTGATAAAGTTACATCATCCCATTGTGAGATGCTCCACCCAGAGGGAGGAGCCAAGCATCCCTACCTTCATAAAATCAGCATTTTTTGAGACATCAGATCAGCCTCTTCACTGGATTCCCAGAGGAAGACCAGGCCCATCTACTCTATCACCAGACCTTTAGAGAAAACTACACCCTTCTATGGGATCACCGCTTCAGCCACATTTCAACTGCCACTCTAGGAAGAGCAGCCACCATTTAACTGGACTATCACCAACACCCTGACTCCTCAGGGTGTCAGGTTTCTGACTCTATCAGTAGTTTTGTTTGTACTAATTACATTTATTATTATTATTATTATTTAGTTTTTTCCTAGTAAAGAACTGTTATTCCCATTCCCATATCTTTGTCTGAGAGCCTTTTTATTTTGAAATTGTGGTAATTTGGACGGAGGGGGTTTACCTTTTCCATTTCACGGGAGGGCCTTGCCTTCCTTCACAGACTCCTGTCTTTTCAAACCAAGACAGTGTCCACACAACTAGTTTATCACTAAAAGTCCACAGCTCTCTCCTCTTCTGGCACAACTCCCACTTCCAGTTGCATCTGCAAGTCTCTCCCTAACAAGCTGATGCCTGCCCCAGGAACCAATAAGACATCTCCCATCCAAATTCTAGTTTCTCCCTCAGTTACCACATCCTTAATGACAGGAACTGTAAAACTCTCTCCTTTTGCCCCTGTTACCTTTACAGTGTCTTTACTTACACTATAACCTTTTGGAATATTTCATAAGCAGGTTCTTTCTGCCCCTGTGTCTACCACAAATTCTAATTTTTCTTCTTGGGGACCCACTTTTAAAGTTATCACAGGCTCCAGATGGTATTTGTCCCCCAGAAAATAGAGCGTATGACTTCCCTATTCCTCCTCTGGGCCCATCTCTCGGAAGATTATCAGATCTTTTATCCGATCAGGGCAATTTCTTCTATAATGTCCTTCGACCCTACAGTAAAAACAGATTTCGAGAATGCTCCTGAGATTTGGTTTGTACTGGGGTTCCTTTCCCCTGTCTCTATGACCATCATGTCTAGGAGTGGTGCCTGGGGGTTTTAGATTCCTCTGGAAATTACTTTCTTGCATATTAGTTACCACAATTTTTGCTTTCACTTTAGCTTTTTCTTCATCTGTCCGGACATAAATCTTTTGAGCCTCCTTTAATATATCATCCAGTGATTTATTGTGCCATTCTTCCATTTTTTTTCTAATTTTTTTCCTAATATTTAGCCCGGCATTAGTGGCAAAATTAATTCTTAACAGAGCTTGTCTCACAATAGTCTCAGGGTCTGTTATGGAATACTGTTTCATATTTCTCTTAAGTCTGTCTAATCATTCAGTTGGAGTTTCTTCTTTCCTCTGCTGTCCCTTAAAAGCCTTTTTAACATTTTGCCTTTGGGGTGCCACATCTGTTATTCTTTTGATTATCAAATTATTATAATAATTCATGTTTTTCCTCCCCTCTTCATCATTTTGACCCCAATTAGGAGGTGCTATTGACATTTTCTGATCTCCAGGGGGGCTCTGCTGGTTTTCCCTTTCCCAAATTTTTATTCCAGCAGTTCTGATCATTTGCCTCTCCTCCTGAGGCAAAACTATTTTCATTATAGATTGCATCTCTTCCCAAGTAAAAATATTTGGACCAAAGACTTGGTCCAATTGCTCAGCTGTGCCTATGGGATCATCCAAAATTCCTTTTATTTCTTTTTTAAAATTTCTGACTTCAAATGGGCGTTTACAAACCCCGTTTCTCCACCTCCCATTGAAACTTCTCGTACTGAGAACAAACTAATCTCTTCATCCCACTCTTTTTGTTCTTTATCCTCTATAACCTTTCTCCCATGTTTTGAGGAAAGATCAGGGGAGGGCTGTCTTTTGGCTGAGCTTCTTGTGTTTCGATAAGGTGCTTCCTCTTCAGGGAGAAAGTGTTCATGAACAGCAGGAGCTTTCGTTACCAAGGGAATGAGACCCAGGGCAGGGATGGATGGAAGTGTCAAAGGAAGAGAAGTGAGGGGAGGGATTCGTGCCGAGGATTGGTCCTCCAAGGGGAGGGTATAGGCGGGGTCTGTTGCCGAAACCGCCAAAGGAGGGGGATCTTCCGGTGGAAACCAAACTGGAGCGTGGATGGCCCGCACATGGTTCATGGCAGCTGGGTCGGCAGCTCCCAGTGCAGATGGCGTAGACAAAGCAGGAGGGCGGGGGCAGCAGCCGCAGTGGCGCCCAGTGCAGTCGACACGGGCAGAGCAGTCGGAGGTGGGGCAGTGGGAATGGCTGCGGGAGAAACAGTTGGGGATGGAGCGGTCGGAACAAACGGGGCAGCCGGTTCGGCGACAGCAGACGACGCGGCAGGCAGGACACCCGCCACAGCCGGCGGAGCGGCCAAAGGCCAGGCGGCTGGGACTGGGGCAGACAAATTCACCGGTGGGGCTGGAGCCGGCACAGGGGCTGGGGCAAGTGGTGCAGCTGTGAGCAGCAGGGCCAGGACCGGGACGAGGGCTGGGGAGAGTAGTGCAGCCGCGAACGGTGGGGGAACAAGCAGGAACGGAAGAGGCAATACAGGCAAAGGATCCCAATTTGTGCTAACAATCTCCTAATGTACTGAACAGTTTCCACGTGTTCCCCGGAGATGCGGGCAGAGCCTTCCTAGTTCCCATGGCAACACTAAATAAAACTACTAACTCTAGCTAAGTACCAATATTGAAATGCTAATTAGCTAACTGCTCTGTTTGTTTTCTCTAAACTACCTGGAGATAACTGGCCTCCCACCCGTTCACGCTGCCATTCTGGGACTAACATGCAAATAAAAACCCCTTAGGATAATGGGAGTATTTTTAGGAGATAAAAAGGACTATAAATCAAAAACTGAACTCAGTAGAGGAGTCTAGACAAATGCCCTAGCTGAGGAAGAGAGAAGCACATCCCCTGACTGACTTTTACCTGTCACCATCACCTAAGAAAGAATAGACTAGGTTAGGCTTTGAGAAGCAGGGAGACAGGGGGAGAGAGAGAGAGCCCTGGTGCTGCCACCATGGAAGGAGCGGGGACAGCTGTTGTTCTGGACTTCAGCAACAGACTCTGCACACCACGCCTCCTCACCCTCTGGCCACCGGTGTGCCACAACGAAAGGAGAAGGGACAGCTGCTGCTCTGGACTTCAGTGACAGACTCTGCAAACCTCCTTCCTTTCGGCCACCTGGGAAAGCTACAACAGCAGGGGCGAGCTCCATGTCGAGCCCCCTGCCCAGCCGATCTTCTTAATAAACAGCTGAACATTAATAAAGGCATTAGCCCTGTTCATTTCAGTTGGGGGCTCATCCGGGATAGCCACGCCCAAAGAGGACCCTCGGACAGCTGGACAGCTTGACCACCTACTTCGAGGGACCCTCGGGAGTCGCTGGCTAACTTCGGACTCTAGGATCAGCGTGAGACCAGCAACACAGAGGAGCGTAGGATTGGTAAGAAAAAACGGGAGACGAGCGAATGAGTGAGTGAGACGGGGGCCGGCAGCTCGGACCCGCGAAGTGAGAGGGACCTCCTAGTACCGTGTTTGCGGACTCCTGCGAAGGGGCCGGCTGGGAAATGGGGGAAGCGAGTGGAATAGAGGAAGGACTGAGGCGTCTCCTTAGAAGTAAAGCAGGCCGTCCTCCGAGCGTGTGGAGGTGCCCTAGGGGCAAAGTAAGTCCCTGGCAATCAGGACAAGGGGAATGATCCCAGCAGGGCAGGTGGGATGTGGAGGTCCGTCGTGGTTTGACATGGAAGTGAATTTTTTTTCAGGAAGTTGGGTCAAACAAATCAGTGGTCAGGTTTGGATATTGGCACCTGGAGTGACCACTGAAAGTATGGACACGCCTCTGAGAACACAGGGGGTTAAAAGCAAGAACTCCCAGGGGAATTGTCTCTTTGGTTCCGGTCGTCAGAGAGTGCAGACTCTCCCCTGCCCAGCCATGGGCTGGGTGGGGGAGGGGAAGCCACGCGGCCTTGTCCAGGTAGGCCAAGGGGCTGAGGGTCTGGAACCGAGCCAGCTCCTGTGGACGGAAGGGTGGAGAGAAGCGGAGATGCCTTTGTTCCCCCCCCCCCCCCCCCCACCAGAGGGAAAGTGACAGAGAGCCTGGCGGCACTTGGAAATTTGCCGGCAGAGGAGAAGGAGAAGGGGGAGGATTATGCCCAGCGTGGGAGACGGGATGCTGGACCGAGATATCAGCCGTCCAGGGAGTCTGAACTTTTAACCCTTTCCAGGAAATGAGGGCTTTGTAAAATATTACTCCTCCTTGATTTGTAGTGGAAGAGAGACAGTCCGGGACCTGACATGTTAGAAGAAGAAATATTTAGGTGGGAGGAGATGATGAAGTAGCTTTTGGCTGGACTTTTCTTGTTAGCCATGGACTGAACCAAAATCTCCTGCAATAGAGACTGCATTTTAGGGGGATGCAGTGGTGACCCAAGGAGACCTGCTTCAGCTTCTAACAGCACAGGAATGGCAAGAACAGAAGAAAGCTGAGGAGGGAATGGTGATGCCCTCTGTCTTCGGGAAAGAAGATGATCTCTGTTCTTGGACCCTTGGCCCCAGGGGAAAATGGGGGGGACTGTAGTCCCAAGATGAGAAGCTGAACTGTTGTATCTTTGGGTCCGTGGCAAAGCATCCTTAAAGGAGCCCTATGAGCAGTCTGTCCATGCACGGTGGTGAGAGCACTGTGACATGGAAAGGAGAGTGTCACACTGGCAGATTTTCTCCGGGCGGTTGCCATGTGTGACAGGGAAACACAGGAGGTGGCAACTGTGTTTCCTGGGGGGTCTGTGGTGCAAGAGAGACTTCTCTCTCCCTTGATAGCTTGAGTATTGATTATCTGAAGGGTGGTAATTTGATCAGGAATCCCGGGTGATGTTTCATGGTGGGTGTTTTTGGAAATTGGGAGGAAGAGGGGTGTTTTAAAAGGTCTTCATCCTGGATTTAGTTTATGTGTTTTCTGTAGTAGTAGTAGTAGTATAAAGTTTTTTTTCCCTTTGTTATTAAGCTTGGGCCTGCTCTGCTCTGTTCCTGATAATATCTCACAGCAGTTATTTGGGGAAGGTGCATTTTCATGGGGGCGCTGGCATTGCGCCAGTGTCAAACCATGACAAGGTCCTAGAGGGCATGTCCCCGGCAGGAAGGATGGGATAGGACGGCAGGTGGGATGTCCCTGGCAGGTAGGGCGGGATGTCCTAGCAGGCAGGAGTAGCATGTCCCTGCCAGGCAGAGGGCATGTCCCTGCCAGGAAAAATGCATGTCCCCGCCAGGCAGGACAGGATAACAGGGCAGGCGGGATGTCCGAGCAGGCAGGAGTGGCATGTCCCTGCCAGGCAGAAGGCATGTGGCCGCGGGGCAGAGGGCATATCCCCAGAAGGCAGGACAGGATAACAGGGCAGGTGGGACGTCCAAGGCAGGCATGTACGGGGGTCCTCAGCAAAGCAGGTAGGAGAATGACCCTGGAAGGCAGGGCAGGATGCCCCGTCAGAGCAGGCATGAACCCGAGTAAGCAGAAAGGCAGGAAGGCAAGCAAGCTAAGCCTAGCAGGAGAGTCAGGCAAGGGGGCTTGGCCGGAGTTCGAGTGCAAGGCTCAGCAGGACACTCGACCTTACCTCAGCAGGGAGACCGAGCTTGCCAAGCCTAGTAGGAGAGACAGGCAAGGGGGCTTGGCCGGAGTTCGAGTGTAAGGCTCGGCAGGACGTTCGACCTTACCTCGGCAGGGACACCAAGCTTCCTAAGCCTAATAAGAAGGTTAGGCAAAAGGCCAAGTAAGAGTTTGGGCAGGACTTAGCCGGGGTACAAGCCTAGAAAGTCCATCAAGAAGTTCAAAACTTAGGCCAAAGAGCAAGAGAACAGAGGACAGTAGATGTGAATGTGACTAGTGATTGTCCTAGCCAAGAAACAACGTAAAGTGTCAAGAAGGTAGTACCAAGAGTGGGGGTTTAGTTAAAAGAGACTAAGTTCAGGCAAGGGATTCAAAATGCTATGTTGTGGGAAGGGAGCTTTAGTTGCCTGTCAGTATATTCCATTTTAGATAGAAGCACCATTTAAGGTATATATTTTTTTTTCTTTTTGAGGCCTGAAAATGGAAAGAGGTTATAGTAAAGGAGCAAATCCTTCCAAAGCAAAGAGAATTCCCCCTAACAGACCCTTGGGGCAACTGTTAGACCAATGGGATTTTCGGGAGACCACGAAGGGTCTGGACAGTATAGAAGTATGGCTGAAGTTGGAATTACAGGGAAAGTGGCCATGGTATGGAACCCGAGATCAGTGGATGTGTAATCAGTTAAACCAACACAAACAAAAAACCAAAAACAACAACAAAATAAACAAAACCAAAAACAATAACAACAAAAAAAAAAAAAACCACACACCGAGAGGACCATGTTGTAGAACAACTATCTCATGCGGCTTGCTGGCTGGAGAATTCTATAAATAATGAGACTGAGAATATGCAAGTTACAAAGAAATAGAGAGGAAGACAAAGAGAATAGAGAGGGGGAGACTAGAAAAATAAAGGAATGGGACCCCCTCGATTGCCTGCCCCCTTCTGCTCTTGTTACTTCCCCCACAGTTTCCCCAGTTGGTCCTTCAGCCCCTCCTATTGAGTCCCTTATTCCTTTCCCCCATTTTCCCACCTCTGTTCCATCGTCCCTTCCCCTAGTTTCCTCAACCATCTCCCCAACTCCCTCTTCCCCTTCTCCAGCTGGAGTTTCCTTGCCTCCTCCCACTTGGGAGCTGAGGCCACCCTTGCCCAGTGTTGGTTCACCACCTGGCATGCCCCCTGGCCTCCAGTGTCTGTCTCCACTACTATTTCCCTGCCTGGTGTCTTAGAAAAAGGGCCGTATTGTAGCACCCAATCCAAAGCACCAAGGGTGGAGGGGCTCTTTCCCCTTAGAGGGGTTCCTATGGGTAGAGCAGCTGGGGGAGTTAGGTTTGTGGATGCACCTTTGGCAGCTTCCGAAGTCCGGGGATTTGGGAAAGAGCTAAGAAATTTAGTGGAAGACCCCGTTGGAATATCTAGCCAGTTGGACCAATTTCTAGGGCTGAGTATTTGTACCTGGGGAGACCTGAGCTATTCTAAGCATTCTGTTCTCTCCGAGAGAGGTCCAGATGTTCCGAGCGGCAGGGGTGAAGATATGGGAAAGAGAGGGTGGATTGGGGCCCCCAGGGAACCAGGGGATGCCCTTGGTGGACCCCAACTGAAGTCCCAGCCAGCAAGAAGGTAGGCAAAACATGAGAGACTATAGGTCCCTCATGATAAGAAGGATCAAAGAGTATCCCTAGGGGAAGCAACACAAAATTGGCCTTTGATGGTACTCAGGAGAAGGATGAGACCCCGGCAATTTGGCTTAACCGACGAAAACGAAATTTCCAGTTATATTCAAATATAGACCCAGATAGCCCAGAGGGTCAAGTCCTCTTAAAGGTCTGGTTTGTCACCAAATCCTGACCCGATATTAGACAAAAACTAGAAAAGATAGAGGACTGGCAAGAAAAGAACACGAATGAGTTGCTCAAAGAAGCCCTAAGAATGTATTTAAGTGGGAAAGACAAAAAAAGCCAATAGCCTACCTCTCAAAACTACTAGACCCAGTAGCCAGAGGATGGCCAACTTGCCTGCAAGTAATCGCAGCAGCAGCAGCTATCCTGATGAAAGAAGTCCAAAAGTTGACCCTGCAAGGGAAAATTAAAGTACAAACATTTACTAGTGATCGTAGATCACCTCACTCACTGGGTGGAGGCTTTCCCAACCAAAAAGGAAACTGCGCAGGAAGTTGCATGAATAATCTTAGAAAACATCATACCACGATATGGGCTAGTCAATAACATTGACTTGGACCGAGGTCCACATTTTGTCGCTCAAACTTTACATCAAGTAACAAAAGCCCTGGGGGTAAGGTGGAGATTGCACACCCCATGGCATCCTCAAAGCTCTAGAAGAGTGGAAAGGATGAATAAAACTCTTAAAAATGTGTTAACTAAATTAATTGAAGAAACAAAGATGAATTGGCTCAGGTGTTTACCTCTCGCTCTCTTGCGCATCAGTACCAGACCTCGGTCCGACATAGGGGTCTCTCCCTATGAAATAATGTTTGGACTCCCTTTTTTTTAATCACCCCTTTCAGTACAGCAGATTATCTGGAAGGGGAGGCAGCAACTCAGAAATATTTAGAGGTCATAGGAAAATCCCTAGAAGGCCTCCGAAAGAAGGGGTATCTCTCCCAAACTTCCCCTCTGGACGCCAATGCCCACAACATCAGCCCTGGGGATTGGGTGTGGATAAAGTCCATTTCACAAATGTTACAATGAATATTATATGTGTAATGTTGGAAAGTTATGCTGTATTAACATTTTAATAATAGAGTAAATGTAGTTTTATAATTAAAATTAAGCTTTAGTAGTTAAAATAGAAACTATGTGTGTGAGATAAGATAATCAAGAAATTCTTCACACAGAGATAACAATTACAGAAACCCCTAAATTTTCCTGAGGAGAGGAATTTATGGCTTTCCTCATCAACAGAAACGAACTTCTTCAAGCCTGACTTAGACTCGAAGGCGCCTGGGGATTAACAGAAACTTTTTGACAAGTACCAGACGAATTTCTTGTTTTCAATAAAATATATGCATAATCATGAAGTGTTTTGTATATGCAACAGGTTACCCCTCTTAAGGGGTAAATTCTCTTTTAACAGGGTCCTTTTTCCTGGCTCATTTTGTCCAGAAAGAGGTACCCAGCCCGGGCTGTAACTCTTTGCTGTTATTGTCTCATTAATTGTCCTAACTCTAATTGTCTAACCTTTATTACTATACTTGTATTATTATTTTTATAACCATTTTATTTTTATTAAACTTTTATAAATTTTTAAAACAAGTGATTGGCGTTTATTACAAGGGGCACAGTATTTAGTGTTTGATCTCGGCTTTGGTACTGGTGTTGTAGGTGTTTCTCTGTTGGATTCTGATGATGATGACTGTGAAGTAAGGAAGGGTGAAAGCAGCAGTGGGACATCTTGCAGCACATGGCAGGGCTCTGCCCTTTCCGAGGCTGCCCCGCCCCACCATGCCGCCTCGGGAAAGTTGACAAGTCTGTTTAATGGTCCTTTTGCAGGCAGAGTAGCTGCCTGTAGCTCTTAAAAACTCCCTCCTTGAGGCTTTATCTAGCCTTTTGAAAGCGTCTCCATTGGATCTCCTCTGGATTCTAAGTTGCAGTCACTGTTCCAGTTCCCTGAGAGAAAAAACCCCAATTTTCTGGGGGATTTTTCTGGGGGTGGCCGACAACCCTCGAGGCTTCGAGGACCGGCCGAATCAGCAAAATCTCCTCTTGAGATTTTTTTTTCTGACACACCGAGGTGGTGAGTATAGCCTGGTGACTGTCACCTTTTTGTATTTTTTTTTCTTTTATCTCTTAGGAGGCAGAGGGCTTAATGGGGACCAAGTTCCCCATTGAGCAGAAGGAAATTTTTTCCCAAGTTTCTAATCTCCTTCTTAAATATAATGTTAAGTTCTCTAAGGGTGATCTCCGGTTTCTTTTTCTTTGGCTTTTCAAGTTCTTTCCGGGTGCTACAGCTGAGTCAGTTCTGTCTGTTGATTTCTGGGATAATGTAACAAAAAAAATATATTGTGAAAAACGCCAATCACTTGGTTTTAAAAATTTTTAAAGTTTAATAATAATAAAATGGTTATAAAAATAGTAATACAATTAGAGTAATAAAAATTTAGAGTTAGGACAATACAAGACAACAAAAAGCAAAGAATTATGGACATCCGGATGCTTTCGGGCACTTAAGCCACGACAAGCATGCCTTGTGAACAAAGGAATCACCTTAAAAGCAATAGCCTGTTGCATATACAAAACACTTCATGATTATGCATATATTTTATTGAAAACAAGAAATTCGTCTGGTACTTGTCAAAAAGTTTCTGTTAATCCCCAGGCGCCTTCGAGTCTAAGTCAGGCTTGAAGAAGTTCGTTTCTGTTGATAAGGAAAGCCATAAATTCCTCTCCTCGGGAAAATTTAGAGGTTTCTGTAATTGTTATCTTTGTGCGAAGAATTCCTTGATTATCTCATCTCTTTCTTGAGCTAGCTAAAACGTATCTTACATAGTATAGTTTCTATTTTAACATTGTGTTATAACCTAAAAATACATTCAACACACTACTTGAGAGAATTAATACAGCATAACTTTCCAACATTACACATATAATATTCATTGTAACTATTGTGTAAAGCCAATCATAAAATATGCATTTTTCACAATATCAACTCCAGACTGAAGGTGATTTTCGGGTTGGGAAGTTCTATCCACTTTTTCACTCTATTTATACAGTGATTCAAGCTATGGGAGAGGGTTCTAAAGATTCTAAGAGCTCTGTATCCCTGCCTTTGTCTTCCAACCCCCCTGACCCTTGTCCCCGGTCCCCTGGGGATCGGTCTGGAGATGGAAACTGCCTAAAACAGGCACAGGAGAGCTATCTGCCTTCTGCCTCCTCCAGTCCCCTCCCATCCCCTTTCCCAACTAGTACTGGCCATGTTAGTCTGGGTTCTTTCCAAACCCTCTCTCCTAAAACCCTTTACCCGTGTCTGACCTTCACTGCTATAGAACAAGATGGCGTCGGCCACATGGCCGAATCCCGCATTTTGAAATCTCCCGCCCCAGGCTCTCATGTCGGTGACAATGTCTGGGATCCTCCTCCTCCCTTCCCTTCCCCCACATCACCTCAGAATCCCATTCCGGCAGCGGGTACCGCCCCCACTCTGGGCGTTCCCCCCAGTGCGGGTGCCGCCCCCGTTCCCGCACCCGCGCCGAGTTTCCCCGTCCCCGTGATCCCCCCTCCCCCTGCCACGGTCTCTCCCCCCGTTGCCATTTTTCTTTCAGACTAGCAGGATGTCAATTCCTACATTCCTGCTCCTCATTTGGCTCCAGAAAAGCAGGAGAATGAGGACTGGATCAAGGGCATGTTTAAGGGCTGGGATCTTTCTGGGTGGGTGTTGTCCCTTCTAAAGGACATTTGTTATTTTGTAGTTGCAATCTTTTTAGTTTTGCTATCATTTGGGATTCTCAAGCGAATCATTTTTAGCATTGCTTCCTCCAAGTTTGCAGCCTCCGCACCTGTTGTAGTTGCTGCTGCCACCACGGGAGGAGAATGGTGGGAAGATGGAAAACAAAACAACACTGCAGTTTGATAGCCGCAGTTTCTCCTTCCCCCAAAGCTCCGTTCATTTTATTAAACAAAAAAGAGGGAGATGTTGCAGTGTGCAGCTACGCAAACGGAGCAAAAAGGCTTTGTGAATTTGAGATGGGAGTTTCTGTTTCCTAAACCTAAAGCTGGAGTTTCTATTCTGTACTTTTACGTGTATTCATCCTTCCCCCTGGAGTTATTCCCATTGGATTTTACCTATAATGTATGCACACTTGGCATTGTTCTATTGGTTTCACCTTATCTCTTATTTTCCCCTATATAACCTTTGCCTGGACCCCTGATCGTGGCACTTGTACGTGCGGCGATCGGGCAAATACAACCTACTTTGGACTGCACAACAAGTGTCCAATTCCTTGAGTCTCTTTATCCCGGTCTTGATCGCGCTCTCTAAACAGCTCTGTCCGTATCAAACGAACCCACAAAGGTGTTTGTTGCCTCTCTCTCTCCGGCTGCTCCCGGAAGCGCCTGGCCAGCGCCCCGGGAAAGCGGAACGGGCGAAAACAAGGAAGTCGGAGAGAGAAGAAAAGAACGAAAAGCAACACCAGGTTTCCCTGACTACCCGTGTGATCTGCATAGATACAACTCTCCTCTCTGAGCGCTGCACATAGCCCTCTTTGCTGTAGGAACAGGAGGTCTAATCTTCTCCTATTTTGCAAAATACTTCAGATAGGGATCTTACTGATTTCTCTAAGGCTGATATCGATTGCTCTATTTGCTCTAAGTCTTCGTCCACTGCTACCCTTAGAGAGTGAAATTCTTTCATTTGTTTTACTAAGGAGGCCACTCCCGTGCTTACACCCGCTCCCCCCCATGAGCATTCTTGAGGGTGATATATAATTTTTGGGATTATAACTACTTGTATGCAGTAATTTGAGGTCTCATTGAAATTTCTAGGGAGATGCAGGGTGTGAATCCTCTTTTTGCACAGATCTACTTTGTGTTTTTAGCAGGGAGTAACCACTTGGTTGGCTTATCCTCTCGTTTTGCTGTAGTCATTGTTTCGCACAGGAACTCTATGTGCTGGGGCACTGGCTAATGCATCTCCCCTTCCCTGTTACTAAGGCTAATGTGATTCTTAGCTCTTGCGAATCTTTCTAATTACATGAAGGGGGGTTATTGCCATTTGCACGTCTTGCCTTTTTCTGATATTCTAGCAACAGTTTCATAAAATGGGGATTTAACATCAAAGCAAAGCCAACGATGCTCTGTAAGCCAGGGGTTTGTTATATTCAAGACCCGGTACGCTCCCTCTACTAGCTTCCAAAGGGTGTTAACCCCTCGCTAGGGGTACTATTGTCTGGTTATCAACAGATGAATTTTCCATTCTTGAGTTACTTTGATTACTGATTATTTCAACATAACCTGGCTCTCTATCTTTGTCTATTACCAGGTTAGGGCCTACTGGTCGGGTATCTGGTGGGATAGGCTCCTTCTTTATGGTAAACATGTTACCTCTGTCCTTACGGGTTCCACGTACCGAAAACCCCGTGTTCGTCCCACTGTCCATCCTGGATCTGATTATTTAGTTACATTCAGATACACAAATTGACAATTCCCCTGATTGACTATGCCGCCTGACCAGTCCTTCTGCGGAGCTTTACAGCTGTGGGGTCCCCAAGAAACAGTAAGCCATTGATCTCCTTCTACTGACTAATCCGATGCAATTCTTTCACAGCCCCAATACCCACAGAAGTATTCCCCGGGGTAACTGCAATATCCCTTTCCTGGATTTGATGCTGGACACATATAGAAACATGGTTCGATGGGGGCTAATGTACATAATGACGATGTAAAACTAGGAGATCTGGACGATATCTGAGTCTGAATTTCCTTCCTATCTACTCGGGTTAATATCTACTTAAAGGGTTGATGTGAAAATCGTGAATCTCCTCCTGGCAATAACATAATCAGAATTACAATAAGGATAACTTGCCAAGGAGGATGGAGTCCTGGTTTTGCACTTAACTCATAATTCCCTACCATTCCCCTTTTGGCTTGTTGCCCTTTTTGTCTACCTGGGGTGGTTGAGTCGGTACCTTTGGGGAGATTATCAATACCCAGTCGGTAATATTTAGAGTATCTCTGCATTATTCCACTTGGGATTGGGAAGAGCCTGGTCCTTTCCCCTCTGCCTCGCCCGCCGACTCGGGTGCTTCGAGCCGCGGGGATTACCATCTTCTCGGCAGCAGTGGTACTCTCCAGCGCATCCATTCCCTTTTCCCCTTCTAGCCTTATACTGCTCCCAGTTCTTATCTTTGACCGGGGATGACTCACACAGGATTTCTTTCAGCTCTTTCCGACAACACCGGTTTACAATATGGGCAACAAAGGGGGCAGGTTCATACAGGTGGAAACAAAAATTCTCAGGGTTAACCCCTTTTCTGTAAACCTCCCACCACTCTTCTGATTTGAACCTTACCCACTTATTCTCCAATTCCCCTAACTCTAATATGATTCTTGTTAATCCTCGCTCTAGCTTGTAGCAGCTGGAGCAAATCCCAGTAGGTGGCTTTCCTTTGCGGCAATGGACCCACCACCGTTCTTGGCAAGTTTTATAAACAAAGCACACAAAAGGATAACAATCACAATGTATTTCTTTACACACTACTCTATAATCATCAGCCAAGGAGTAAGTGTATCCTTTCTGTTCTCCTTCTTGGTCTATCTGGATTACCCACACTGAGTCCGTTAGTTTTTCTTTAAGGTGACCTTCAGGTTTCCGGGTTGGCTCGTTACTCTCCAATGGTCAGCTGTAGTCCTTTTGTTTATCGGATCGTAACCTGCGTCTGTTGGTCACACTAGGGGAGCACAGTGAGGCTGCCTAACAGGGCAGGATGCATACATATACTTTCATTCGTCCACATTCACTTAACTTTATTTTTCACTTACTATCACACACAACAAAACAACCACAACAACAAGTTACCTTTTATTTTTCAACACACCTATTACACTTTTAGGTGTCCCTGGCTAGTCCCAGTGTTCTTGGATACCACTCAATCCAGCTGCGTTGTTCCCAACTCCAGATCCTCTCAGATTTATCTTCAAACCGGCAAAATTTTTATTCAATTCTGGGTGCTCTCGAATATTAATATCTCAACCCAGCAAAACTTAATTCTGGGTGCTCTCGGAATGTTAATCCCTCAACCCAGTGGGTTTGAATCACCCCTGGATGCTCTTGGAATATTAATCCCTCAATCCAGCAGGTTTAATCAACCCTGGATGCTCTTGGAATATTAATCACTCAACCCAGCAGGTTTAATCCTGGATGTTCTTGGGCATTCTTATCCCTCAATCCAGCAGAATTTTTAGGGGCCCCTCTTACACATTTTACTTTTTATTTTTCCCCAATAGATTATGTCAAGAAAACCCTCTTTTTACCTTTTATTATTTTTTTTTCCTAATTAATTACCTTTTATTTTCCTCCCCTACTTAGGGGTCCCACTCTTTCCCTGAGACCCAGTCCCGGTTTCCCCGGAGGGGGATTCTCTCACTCTTTTTATCACTCGCTTTGTCTCTTTACTGGCCGCTTTTCTTACGAAAAAGACGGAAACACAGCATGGGAGACTACTGCTCTCGCTTAGCAGGTCTGGGGTAATCAGCATGTCTCTCATTCACACACATTCATCCCCCCTTTGTTTACTATTTCTTTCTAGTGTGCTAAAACACTTTTTTTTTTTAATTAAAAAAAATTAATAATTATTTAAATTAAAATATTGATAAAATTTATAGTTATTCAAATAACCAAATTAAAATATTAATAGCCAAATTAATAATCAATAGTACTTCTAATATTGAAATATTATGCTATTAATTAATTAACCATCAATTGTTGTTAATTTGTTGTTTGCCCACTCCCACATAAATTTACGAACTCTTAAGGATTTAATCTAAATTACTGGGAAGGAAAGAAAAGGAGAAAAAAATTTCTTTAGTTTTTCCTTTTAATACTAAGGCTGTGCCACTCCTTTATCTTTTCCTAATCTTCTTCAAACACGTCCCGGGTTTTAGGGACTAGGTGGCTTTTCTTACAGATTAAATTCACTATTTCACACTTTGCTTGTTCAACCCCTGGGTTATAGTATCTCGGCAATTCAGGGGTACATGCACGACACGTGGATCTCCGTCTATATGAAATACAATACCACCTCTTCTGACACTTCAAACATCGGAGGAGAACCCAAGCTGTGTGCCAGTCTGGCTTCTAGCAAAAGGTTGTCGAT
Source organism: Vidua macroura (assembly GCF_024509145.1). Classification (NCBI taxonomy): domain Eukaryota; kingdom Metazoa; phylum Chordata; class Aves; order Passeriformes; family Viduidae; genus Vidua; species Vidua macroura. Next base: position 4,396,434 of record NW_026530535.1, on the reverse strand, counting down.
CCACACACGAAGCAGGATATTACCCCTTCCAGACCCCACCTCAAGGGGTTCCTAAGTGCCCGTTCAGCTGGCGGTTGTTCCCAGTCAAAGGCTAGATGGCAACTTGTTGAACTTTGGTATATCCTTCCCAAGAATACTCTGTCTCTCTATCCTCCCACTCTGTGACTACCGAGTCTCCTGATGGATGAAGAGACTGACTTGGTTCAAGCTGAAACCACCTGTGGAGAGCCTGTCTGGGAGGCCAGGCTCTCTCGGCCCGGGCTTGGAGTTCTGCAGCCACTGTGGGCAGATCGCCTCTCACTTGTAACAAGAACTAAACAGCAAACCCCGTAATGCAAAGGATCTCCCAGTGACAGCTTTTAACACTAAAGGGCAGTGCTATCGCACAACAAACACTTAACTCTTAGCCCAGCCGGGTTCGCTGGCTACTTTTGCAAGCCCTTTACGAACCAGCGATGCTTTTAAGCGGTGCTTGTAACTCCCAACTTATACCACACTCCTACTGGCTGCACTATCAGCTAGCGGCGTTCAAAGCAGCTCCTCAAACCGCGGCTTGTGCCCGCACCACGCTGCCCCCGCTCGCCAGAGACAGCCCGTGCCACGCATGCGCACCACCCGCTCTATCAGGTAGTGTGGCTGACTGCCCCGCGCATGCGCTCTCCGGCACCGCCGCGCCCCCTCTCTGTATCTTAGTAACGCCGCACCGCGCTTCACACATACACACACACACACACAAGCACGCACGTCCGGATGTAACAGACACACCACACCGAAACTGGGACACACCACACTGCAATCGGGACACAACACACTGAAATCGCGATTTCTCCCTCCCCGAGCCGCGCTATCAGCTGGGGAGGTCCTCCCGCCTTTTACTAGTCTGGCTTCTAGTTACCCGCTGGTTATTCCCCTGGAGCTCAACATTCACCTCATCCCCCTCCGACTCATCTTGTACCGAGTCGTCTTGTACCGGGGCAGAGGGTTCAGGATGTTGTGGTGAATGTGGAGGTAGGGGTGGAGGGGGAGGCGGTATGTAGGGTGGAGGGGTGGAATCGGGTAGGTCTGTATCCTCTTTCAATCTTTTCTTCTTCTCCCTAGTACTAAGCGCAAACAACTTAGTGTGAGTTTCCCCCACTATCTAGAGGGAGGCGTACTCGCTTTCCTCTAAGTTCAAGGGCTCTTTAGAACTCACATAAGTATTTAGAGCCTGACATATCTAATCCCTAAATGAGCCAAACACTGGCCAGTACAAATGGTCCGCTCTTATTTATTTCCCTCCCCAAACCTCTGTGCAGTAGTGCACCATTTTCACCTTGTCCTTTCCTGGAGGGGAAGGCATCCTAATTTTTAATCATTAGTCCTTATGGACTATCTGGAGGAATTTGGGGAAGCTTTACAGGGTTTCCCCCACCCATGGGACCAGAGGGCTTGCTTTTCCTCTGTCCCATCTTCCGGAGTGCCTTCTTACACACACCTCTACGCTTCCCTCAATTCGTGGCCCAGCCCGTCGCCGGGTGTGGGAAACGCACTACTATGAGGTCCACACACACATCGTCTCACAGAGACGTCTCACTCATCACACTCTGGGATCCCAACCCCAACCGAGCGGCCCCCCTTCCCTTTGAACGGGGCAACCTCAGTAGCCCCGAAGGACCACTGAAAGGTACTTACACAGTCCTGTGTCTTCGCCCGGGACTTCGTGCACAAAGATTAAGGGGTTGCCGGCTATTCTTTGCTTGCCACCGAATTTGGGTTCGTCAGTAAGGGTCCCAGAGGGAAGACTCCTGAGCGGGGCTCGCTGTCAAGGCAGCGAGGGCGCCTCCCCGTGAGGAGCTTCCAACAGATAGCCCTTATCCGAGTCACGGCACCAGATTGTTATAAATTGAGGCGAATAATTTGTTCAGCCTTTCGAGAGTCAATCAGAAATTTATTGATTACAGCAAGCGATGGCAAGCAAACAACGCTGGGTGCAGCCGGGGAGTCAGTGCTCCGCCAACGGCTCACACCGTTTCCCCCTTCCCACAGTCTTTTTATACTCTCTTTCTTCCGTGTCCGCGGTATCTCTGGGTGTACTCTGCGCTTGTGCCCTCTGTTGCTAGGGGGTCTTCTTTTACTCTCTGGTGGTCGTTTGAGGAAGGCTCCTCTCTTCTTCCTCTGTGAAAGTCCACGGCCCTGTAATGGTCTTTTCCATATAAGGTTATATGTTATATGCGCCTAAGCTCAGGTCTGGTTATCTACACAAGGTTTCCCCTTTGGATTCCTGTTATTTACACAAGGCTTCCCCTTTGGTTTTCTGTTATCTACACAAGGCTTCCCCTTTTTGTCTTGATGAACAAAGAGTCTTTTCTAACTTATCACACCGCTGCCCGACCATACCCTCCACTGCCGCATTAGCTGCGGCCGCCTCCATCCCGCCGGGTACGTGTGCCCCCACTGCTGCAGCCGCCGTTCCCTTTCCCCCCGCGGCCCCTAGTTTCCCCCCCACATCCCCAGGTGTCCCCCCTACCCCAGCTCCGAGTGTCTCCCCTACCCTGACTCTTGTGGTCCCCCCGGTAGTACCTGCCTCCGCCCCTGTCTACCCTCTCCCACCAGCTGTCGGAGCAGCAGGGATTCCCTTTCCCCCCATCCCCTGCGGAACCCCCCCCTCCGGGTCCTTCTCCCCCCGCTCCACTGGGTACTGCGGTTTCTCCACCGGGTCCCCCCCCCACACCCTACCGGGAGGGAAGCTAATCGGAAAAACCCCTCCCGTTTACACACCAAAGGCTCCAAGCATTAAGTGTACTCCGGCTGGAGCTCTAGTGCTGATTCTAGGACATCTGCCTCTACCTCAGATGACAGTGATTCCTCAGATTCAAACGGTGAATTTGAGGATCCCTGAGTTCAAATCAAAAGGGAAGCAGCTTTGGATAATAACTGGGAGTTCACTGAAGAAATAAATGTCCTTGCCGCTCCAGTTAAATACAGAAGGGGGTGCCCCCAAAATGGAAAACTGTTCCTTACACTGAGCTCAGAGAAAACTGTCGCATTTCCAAAGATTTTGGCCGATATTCCCCATATTTCAAAAATCTCTTACAAGTAACTTTTTCTACTCATGTCCTTGTCCCCCATGACCTCTGGCATGTTATGTCCCTCCTCCTATCACCTACAGAGCTACTTCTGTGGGAATCAATTTGGAAAAAAACAATTAAAAACATTAGTGCAAAATTACCAATCGGAGGCTATCCGAGCTTATCTCACTGTAGAGCACTTGAGAGGGGAAGGAGAATATCAAAACCCACAAGCTCAAGGCCAAAATTTATCCAAAGCTGCTTTAGAGGACATTAAAAATGCTGCTCGGAATGCTTTATTCCAAACACCTGATGGTACTACCCCACAACTAAGTTTTGCTGACATTCGCCAAAGCACTGATGAACCATATATTAAATTCATTGACAGATTAAAGGATACTATTGATAAGCAGGTTGATTACCCAAGGGCTAAATAGGAGCTGCTCAATAAACTAGCAGTATCCAATGCAAACAAAAATTGTAAAAAAAATCATAAGGGCACTCCCTCCAGGCCCTGAACCCACCATTCATCAAATGGTGGAAGCCTGTTCCCGCCTCACAACCACCGAACACATAGTAGCCATGGCTGTCAGCAAAGGAGTAGCTGAAGCCTTTGTAGCACAAAACAAACAGAACATGCGATGCTATAAGTGTAATGAACTTGGTCACCTCAAGGTGAAATGTGATAAGGACTTTGTGCAGAGATACCCCTCCACTGGTGTCATGA